>NC_072422.2:33141666-33455277 GCF_028858775.2 Pan troglodytes
GAATCGTGAAAGGAACAAGAAATTAATATGATGAGCCCAGGCAAACAGCATAGAAATGCAGCTCAATCTCAAATATGACAATTGGAACCAATGAAATAGGCCTAGAAAAGGTGGATTTTCCCCTTCTTAGACTGTCTTTGTGAATTTCTCAAGGAAAGTACCATTGTTATACTAACAACTAGACTATTTCTGTCTCCAGAGGAAAGCTGATACAAAGAGGGTCAGCATAAACTCATTAGAAATACAGCTCAATGCAGTGCTAGAAACTCAAATTACTTTAAGTCATATGTAAATTAAATTCATCAGTATCAAGATATTTTTCCAAGATTAGATTCCTTATGTTGGAATTTTAATCTTTTGGTTCAGGGGAACAGATAGTATGCTGGGCAAATACCTGCATATTATGTAGGTCAGTTAAATTTTACCATATCCAATGAGATGTGATTCAACCATATACAGAAGGCAACATGTTTTCAAAGTTAGATCCTGCATGATATACACCATGTATGTCTTTCTTAAATGAAGATGGTTTAATTTTTAAGCAGTAAGTTAAGAAGACATGGCAGATCAGAGGGGACAGTCAACATACACTTTAGGCTCAGTTTCATAGACTGACTGACTCTAAAATTCACATATAACAGGAATTCTATTTCAATAACCATAATAAATGTCAAGCTTGGATGAAGCAACAAACCCCAAAATGGAACTGATTACTCAAATTAATTTAAACCTTTATACAACCAAATACAACTTAGTGAACCCTTTGTCCACTTGCTACAATAAAAAATAAGGTTATATCTCTTCTAAACCTACTGCTAACAGCTACTAGCTCAATGAACTGTTTGTTGCTTACCAGTACACTCCCACTGCTGGACAATGACAAGCACTCAGTAGACATAAAACAGGTGTTTGCCAAATACACACATGAATGAAAGAATGAGTAGATGTAGTAAATGTCAGTGTATCAGGTTCTGTCTGCAACTTACCTAGGGTCAGAACTGGAGATCTGAGCTGTAACCCTTGCTACTCCAAAAGGGAAAGTATTGTTCTCCTCAGAAGAGGAAACATCCATCTGCATGTACATGTTTTACTATCAAAATACATGGCCAGTTTGAAACTCTATAAAAAAGATTTAATATAAATGCTTCACACTTTGTAAAAACAAAGTTTAGAAACAGGCCAAAGGCAGTTGAATGAAAGAACCAGCAAGAAAGTGATGCACCTCTCTACAAAATGAATCCACTGCCTGCTTGGAACAGCAATCTTAATTGGTTACCAAAATGCCTGCAATGAAACAACAGACTGTAGATTTACAAAGCTTATGAAGAAGAGACTGCAAACTGTCATCCCTGAACTCCAGCCCTGAAGACAGTATTGACACATAGTAGATTTTTAGTATGAATTATAAACATACTCTTCACAAATGGAATGTTCCAGTGCCATAAGATAATAGACTCACCGTCCCTAAGAATGCTTGGGGATCTGCATTGAAAAAAGAAACCAGAATATAGCCTGAGAAGTGTAATTTTTAAGTCTTAAAAGGAGGGGAAAAATGCACTAAACATTAACCATGGCCTTTTCGGTTGTTGAGAATGCAGGTGACATTTTACAATTTTTTTCTTTTGCTTCTGATTTCCCCAATATTCTAAGAATATGTATTACTACTTTTAATTTTCCAAAAGTAATAAACTTCATTTTTAAAAGTTTTAAAGTTCAGGCAAAGGTTTTTAAAGCTGTCTTTATTGTAGGAGCTTTTTTGTATATTCTACCAGTATGAGTTTCAGCAACAGCTCCTGAAAAATTGATGTTTTAATGCATTTTATGAGTGCTTTGCTAAGGTTATTAAATTTGACATATAACCTTATAGTAGCAATATGTTCACAATGTCAGACATAGATGAGTAATTAAGAAAATGTTAGGCAAAATTTTAAAAATAATTAAAAATAATTATGTCTAATAACGTATCAAATGGTTTTAAAGCAGTGGTTCTCAACTAGAAACAATTTTATGTCCCATTTCATGAGACAATGCATGGATGCATTTTTGGGAGAAGGAAAGCTACTGGCATTTAGTATGTAGAGACCAGGGTAACTGCTAAACATCCCATAGTGCATGAAACAGTTCAATACAATACAAATATACTATAAATGTCAGTAGTACCAAGATTGACAACTATATTATTTATGTTTTTAGGGAGGTAATGGTCTATTATTCTGTTAAATATACCTTGGAAAAACAGATATAATCAAAGAGAAAGTTTACAAAAGAAAACTGGAAGAAGCATAGTGATGATCACTACAAACATAATATGATTTTAAAAAATAAAGATTATTTAGGGGCAAAAGCAGAATTTATGATGAGTTATTTTCTGTTAAGGCATGGAAACAGCCATCTTCAGGTAGAGTTTTAATATCACTAGCAAAGTGAATTATGTTAAATTTATCTCTATTGGAAAAAGCAGATAAGCAGAAGGAATTATTTTTGAAATGGGCTGTCTTACCTCTTTCTTGCTTCTTCATACTGCCAACTAAGTCCTAGTTGGTGTACCAACTTTGTTTTACGATGAAAATCAAACTTTCAGGAGTAGAAAAAAAGAAAAGGAAATAATATTGAAAACATATTCTCAACAGAGAAAATCCATTTAAACATTCAGCAACAATTTATAATATTGTTTTAATCTTTCCACAATTTCAATTATTAAAAAAATCTGAAGAAAATGCTAGATCAAATAGCATTCTAAGGAATGTTTGACCACAAGAGTTGGGAATGACTTTTTTTTTTTTTTGCTTTACCAAAACTGCTGAACTTTTTTTTTTAACAGTGAAAGTGTACTAATCAGTTTTATAATTTTATACAATGAGAAGAAATGAAGTTTCTAAAAAAACTTTCTTAGAAGGAAATCACTTTGTAAATAGAAATTAGTGATATTTAGTAAGAAGTTCAAGACCTTAAGAAGACCAATGAGTCGTGTGTTGTATGGAATAAAGGAATCCTTCCAATATCTCATGGCATATAAAAGAACAAAAGGTAAACAAAGTATCAAAAATGCTTGGTATAAGGGAATATTACTTTAAGGGTAGTATGATTTAAAATACGGTGTTATGAACTCAATAATTGTACTTAAATATTTTTATTATCAATTATACTGAACTGAATAAAATGTTAGAGAAAACAAAAAGATTCATATGTAAGGTAACTATAGCTCAACTTGACTACTTCTCCCTTTCTGGAAAAGTCATACGACTGAATTTTCAATAAACCTGCTCCAACTATAGATCTCACTTTACTAGACCACATGTTATAACCAATAAGTCTTTTTATTTCTAATAACTTCATGTCAAGGCATATTTGAAAACAGTCCAGGCACAGTGGCTCACACCTGTAATCCCAATAATTTGGGAGGCTGAGGCAGGCAAATTACTGGAAACCAGGACTTCAAGACCAGGCTGGGCAACATAAGGAGGTCCTGAAAATACAAAAAAATTTAAAAATTAGCAAGATGTGGAGGGGCATGCCTGTAGACTCAGATAATTAGGAGATTGGGGCAGGAGGATCCCTTGAACCTGGGAGTTTGAGGCTGCAGTGAGCCATGATTGTGCCACTGTACTCCAGCCAGGGCAACAGAGTAAGACACTTTCCCCCAACCAAAAGAAAAATAAAGAAACAAACAAAAAGAAACACTTGAAAAAATATATTTGAATATCTGATATATTTATTGATATATATTTTGATACATTTTACATGGTTTTGAAGTCAGAAATATTTAAACCCATACCTGCCTCTCCTGGCTACATGACCTTAGTAAACTAACAACTGTTTCCTCATCAAACATGGATGCAACAATACTTTCATCTGGTGGGCCAGGCGCTATGGCTCATGCATATAATCTCAGCACTTTGGGAGGCCGAGGCAGGACAATCACCTGAGGTCAGGAGTTTGAGACCAGCCTGATCAACATGATGAAACCCCATCCCTACTAAAAATACAAAAATTAGCCAGGCATTGTGGCAAGCGCCTGTAGTCCCCGCTACCCACAGGAGGCTGAGGCAGAATTGTTTGAAAACGGGAGGCAGAGGTTGCAGTGAGCCAAGATCAGGGCATTGCACTCCAGCCTGGGCACCAAGAACAAAACTCTGTCTCAAAAAAAAAAAAAAAAATACTTCCATCCATGAGATGATATCTGGGAAGCAGCCAGCCCAGTGCCAGCCTCATAAACAAGGATAACAACTGCATAACTTGCCTGCAACCTACTTGCTATTTTTAGGACATTCTACCTAAGTAATTAAAGAACTATTCAGTAGCTCCAAGCATTTGTATCTACACAAAAAGAAGTAGCAGTCTAAATCAACTTTGTAAGAGTTCTGAAAAACAGTCAAAGGTTTGTAGTAACCAAGGAAATGTACAGTCAAGGAAAGATGGCTGGGCATGGTGGCTTATTATCTTTATTCTTGTGATTCAGTTTAAACTGGTTTAAGAATATCTAAATTCTATTCCTAATCTTATTATAAAAAGCAATAAATTATTAAAGAAATTCAGTGGGTCCCATGTCTCTTTCTTATACTCACTACAAAATCATTAGGGAAAAAAATCTTTTTTTGTTACAGATTCTTCTCTATGTGATAAAGAGTTTGACCATATACTTTAAACCAAAGAATACAAGTGGTAAAAATATGTATGTGCACATAGGCTGTTGTGGAAAATCTAAAACATGGACTGTCATTATTAACTATACTATGCAATATTTGCTAAAATTCCAAAATAGTAGCTAATTATTTCTGTTTTTTTAATATTTTCCCCTTTTTCTTTCTTTTGATATTTTTCTGTCTTCTGCATTCCACTGATATTTCATCTTAAGCCTTAAGTAAATGCAAAAGTCCAATGCCTTTCCATTTAATAATGTTTCATTTAATAAGATTAAAAGTAGTATTTAAAAATATTCACAATCCTGCTTCAAGTAGCAATTACCAACTGTGATTTTATGGCTAATTCAAGGCTTCATAAATTATCAAAGGGCATTTTAAAATTCTCCAAAATCTCAAATAAAATTTATTTTAATTCAGGTCCATTTCCTGATATAGTTTTAGAAGAACAAGAAATTGTTCAGGCTACATATGGTAGCCCATGTCTGTAATCGCAACAATTTGGGTGGCCAAGGCAAGAGGATTGCTTCAGCACAGAAGCTCAAGATCAGCCTGGGCAACACAGTGAGGCACTATCTATATAAAAAAATTAAAAAGGGAAAAAGAAAAAGAAAAACAAAATTGCCAAGAGTAGTAAAACTATAAAGTCTTCAGAAACTACTGTTTTAGGCCAGGGATTGGCCAACTGTGGCCCAGAGACCGTGTCTTATCCGTGGACTAGTTCTATAAGTAAACTATTAAAGGGACACAGCCACATCTATTTGTTTACCTGTTGTCTATAGCTGCTTTTCTGCAGAGCTGAATACTGGAAACAGAGTATATTCTGCAAAACCTAAAATACTTACTTTCTGGCCCTCTACCAAAAATGTTTGCCAATCTATGCTCTAAAAAAATTGTGTCTGTTAATGATTTGCCAATTTTTTGAGAAACCGAATCACAAGAATAAAGGTAATAAGCCACCATGCCCAGCCATCTTTCCTTGACTGTACATTTCCTTGGTTACTACAAACCTTTGACTGTTTTTCAGAACTCTTACAAAGTTGATTTAGACTACTACTTCTTTTTGTGTAGATACAAATGCTTGGAACTACCAAGTCTGCCATTTCGCTGACATATTCCTGTTATTTTTATTTTATTATTTTCTTAGAGACAGGTTCTTGCTCTTGTCACACAGGGTGGAATGCTGTGATACAATCACGGCTCGCTGGCAGAATCAGTGTCCTAGACTCAAACAAACTCTTGCCTCAGCCTCACAAGTAAGTGGGACAACAGCCATATGCCACCACACCCACGTAATTTTCTGTTTTTTGTAGAAATAGGGTCTTCCTCAGTTGCCATGCTTGTCTCAAACTCCTGGCCTCACGAGCTTCTCTTGCCTCAGCCTTTTGATTAGCTGGGGTTAAGAACACACATCTCCATGCCTAGCTAATTATTTTCTGTACAGAAAATGTCTCACTATGTTGCCTAGGTCAGTCTCAAACACTTGGGCTCAAGCAATCTTTCCGCTGCAGTCTTATGAGAACCTGGCTCTAGGCACACAAACCATGCCCAGCTAATTTTTTAAAGTTTTTATAGAAATGAGGTCTCACTATGTTGCCCACACTGCTCTTGAACTCCTGGCCTCAAGTGATTCTCCTGCTTCAGCCTCCCAAAATGCCAGGTTACAGGCAAGAGCCATCTTATCTGGACATTGTGGTTGTTTTTATAATTTGCTATTTTTATCACAATTATATATGGTCAAAGTAATCTCATAGGAATGCTAATTTGCCAAAAATTAAAGAAAGTTTGTATTCTGGCAAATAGAACCTCTAAGTGTGTGAATTAAATAAAAATCATATTTTTCTATAATTTATTTTATATTTTTAAATATATTCACCTTCCAACTCAAGAAACATAATATCCGATACAGAATAAATTATGGAACTGGCTTCAGATAAAGGCTTCTTCTCGCAAGAGATCAACACTGTTAAGTAGTATAAAAAAGACAAAATAACTTATTTGAATATAGTGGAAGAGGACTTTAGAGACCATGGAGGCCTCAAAAAAGATGTGAGGACATCAAGCTTCTTCTAGAAATGTATTAATATATCATGATATATTAATAATTAACATAGTATATTATATAATATAGTATGATATCTAGTATGATAATATAGTATGATATATTAATGATTAATATAGTATGATATATAACATAGTATAATATACTATATTAATTTAATTTAATTTAAATGTTTATTAACAGACTTTTTTTAGAGCATAGATTGACAAACATTTTTGGGAGTATGATATATAATACAGTATATATCATACTATATTAATCATTAATATATCACTATATTAATGATTAATATATCACACTATATTAAATATTATACTGCAGTAACTATATAATATGATATATTAATTATTAATATAGGATGATACATTATTTATTAATATATTTTACATTCTTTATTAATAATTATATATTTATTAATATATCATGATATATACTAATTAACATATCATACATTATATAATTATTAATATATTATAACTAACAATATATTATTAGTATTAATATATTGTGATATAGTAATCATTATATGTTATTAATATATTATAATCTATTAAGCATATATTATATATTTAGCTTATATTATTATGTATTAATTATAATATGTTAATATATGTTATTACTAATATAAATAATACATATAATTATTTATATAATTATATATAAATATATAATTGTAAGTATATAATTAATATATGAATCATAATATAATTCATATAATACATTAAGAATATATTTTAAAATAATTGATATATAATTAATATTATTATATTAATGTAATATTATATTAATTATATATTATATATTAATTAATCAATATATTACAATGCATAATATATTAATATTATTAATTATTATTAATATATTGTTTTGCCATTGGGGAGAACCCAAGAAGGCAATTTGGTGGCAAACCCCAGTGCTGTACATTATAGTATGAGAGAAGGCAAAGCATGAACACTGGCTGACCTCCTGCAGGGAAGCCTGTCATGAAATACCACCTAATTCACACTTTTTCGATATTTGGGGTTTTGGATAGCACTATATGGGTAATATATGCAGAGCAACTTGTTCAATTCTGCATACACGGAGTCCTCAGTAAGTGGTACCCACTCTTCTTACCAATATTCAGTAAATCTAATAATTCATCATTGCCTTTTTATAATCTTGAGAGGTCATTTATAAATACAGATTTCTGTGCCCCATAAAAATAGATTCTGTTTGAGTAGTTCTAGGGTGGGGCCCAATAGTCTGCATTTTAATAATCACTCAGACTAGACAATTTGTCCACAGCTGAGACATCATAAAGCACTACAATAGACATGGTTATTTGTATATTTCTCTCATTTTGCCTATGAGTCTGAGCTTCACTTCATTTATACTGCAGGTCTTACATTGTATGGTATTTAGACTAATGTTTATAAAGTGCTAGGTGCTCACTTACAGGATTAAATCAACAAAAAAAAAACAGAAACAACTGAATATACTCAAACATTAAGCAAAATGCAAGGCAAAACCACAGTGAGATACCATCTTACTCCAGTAAGAATTAATACTATGAAAAAAGCAAAAAGTAACTAATACTGATGAGAATACAGAGAAAATTAAGCAAAATAACCATCATGCACCCATCTTTAAAAACTCAATTTTTTTAATAAAAATAACAGAAGCTACAGAATAGGGACCAAAAAATGAATAAATAAAAATAAAAAAGAAACATCCAAACTCTGAAATATTACACAACTATAACAAAACAAAAAAGTTCTTAGTGTACACATGTAGGATAATATATTAGTAAGCTGGTATAGAAAAGTGTGCTTACTAAGTAAATTTGTTATGAGGGCAGTTGCATATGCATTCATATTTTTATGTGTGTGCATAAATGTTAGATGCATACATAATAAACTAATAAATAAAACTATAAACTAATAAATAATGAACTAATAAAGTTGCCATAGGAGGGGAAATGGTGATAGCAGAACTCCTTCAAAATTATTTTGATTGCTAAACAATGTGACTTTTTTCCCTATTTTTAAAACACATTTTAAGTCCGTAAAATTAGGTATACATTATGTATGATAAATATTAAAATATACATGCAATAGGAAAAAATTATGTAATTAAAAAATGGGAAAAATACCTAATAGATTTTTAGGTATGACCAATAAATATATGAAAAATGCTTAACATCACTAATAATCAGAAAAATGCAAGTCAAAACCACACTGAGATACCATCTTACTCCAGTAAGAATTAATAATATAAAATTAATAATAATTAATGTTAATCAGGATTAATAACTAATATTAATAAGAATAACATAATATTCATAAGAATTAATATTATTAAAAAGACAAAACATAACTAATGAGATGAGAATATGGAGAAAAGACAATTCTAACACACTGTTGATGGGAAGGAAAGTAATATAACCACTATGAAAAATAGTATGGAGTTTACTTTAAAAATTAAAACTACAACAACCATCTGACCCAGCAAAGTAATTGCTGTATATGTAGCTTAAAAAAAAAAACGAAGTATATCAGAAACACGTCTGCACACCTATGTTTACTGCAGCAATATTCACAAAAGCCAAGATAGGGAATCAACCTAATTGCCTAGTGATTAATGGATAAAGAAAATATGGCATATACATTCAATGAAACACTATTAAGCCATAAAACAGAATTAAATCCTTTCATTTGCTGAAACATGGAAAAAGCTGGAAGACATTATGATAAGTGAAGTAAGCCACACATAGAAAATTAAACAACACATGTTGTCACTCATATGCAGAACCTAAGTGAATTTTATACAGAAGCAGAGTAGAATAGTTGTTACCAGAGAATGAGCAAGGTAGAGGACTGAGAAAGACAGGATTGGTCAGCAGGTACAAAGTTAGCATTAGACATGAAAAATCAGATTTGGTGCTATCTACCCAGTAGGGTGACTATAGCAACAAGCAGTGTATTGTATATTTCATGATCGTGGCAGAGTAATGTTAGAATGTCAACACAAGGAAATGATAAATGACTAAAGTTAATAACAAATGGTTAATGAATATGCTAATTATTTCATCAATTTCATTATTGTACTATGTATATATTCATTGAAATATCTCTTTGTATCCTATAAATATGTACAATTGTTATTTGTCCATTATAAATTAAAAATAATAAAACGTGCATAGACAGACATAGATGAGGCAGCACTATAGGAGGCCAAGATGGGAGGACTAAGCATATACATATACACACTTTTCTTTTTTAAGTAAAAGGAAATTAGGCACAGTTGGACAGGTGGATAAATAAGAGGCCTGCCCAGCAGTGGTACCCAAGCCTTATTTGAACCAGGACTCATCTCTCCTTCTCTCCCATACAAATAGCTTTCTTGATAGTGCCAATCTCATTCATTATAGCCTGTGCCTCAATTTACAGTTCATGTGAGTACTTGACATTTTATGATCAATTCTGATTAAAACAAAAATAAGTCATTCCAGATAAGATCATAGTATTACATTAAGCAATAATAACAGTAAAAACCCAAATCTTCATAAAGAGGTGGGAGACATAAGAAAATTTTGTTGAAAATAAAATAAAGTAAAATTCTGTAAGTTTCCTTCTTTATGGTGAATGAATTCCTTTTCTCTGTGGCCATCTTATGCAAGTAAGTTAGAATTTTTCATGTCCTCTGCTATAGACTAACAATGAAGAAATCAGCTTAAGTAAATTCCCAACATTATAGACTCTCTCAGAGTAAAACCATGCCTTCTTTGTTTATCTCTAGCACCTAGGTTATGGGTCAAAAATACTTATTGAATAAACACACAGGTGAGATCTGTACTGCAAGAATATATCACAAACAGCAATAAGTATTAAACTTTCAATAATGGTCCTACTTTTCCTCTATGTACTTCCTTTTATTTTACCTTGATTCCAAATTACCACCTCCTGTATTCTTACCATTGATCCAAATATAGTTGTCCCTGAAACAAGGAAACAGGCTTCAACTACATGGATCCACTTATATGTGGAAACTTTTTGGCAAGAAATATATTAGATATTTTGGAGGTAGAAAGTTGCAAGAATGTAAAAAAAAAAAGCTCACCAGCTTCACAGCATAGAAATATTGAAAAAAATTGACAGAAAAGTAGGGATTTCATGAATGCATGAATGTATGTAGATACTACTCTATTGTGAAATGGACAACTATAAAATGAACATAAATCTGTGATAAAACATTAAAATTTATCAAAACATGCACAGATGACAGCTGTACACAGAGCCACTTGCAGTCAAGGAAAATGTAAACAAATGTAAAGATATAGTATGAAATCATACAGCATAAGATTAAACTTTAGTAAGTTACGTGCAGTAGCTCACCCCTATAATCCCAGCACTACAGAAGGCCAAGATGGGAGGACTGCTTGAGCTCAGGAGTTCAACACCAGCCTGGGCAACATGGCAAAACCCATTTCTACAAAAAATACAAAAATTAGCTGAGCATGATGGTGCATGCTTGTAATCCCAGCAACTGGGGAAGCTGAGATGGGAGAATCGCCTGAGCCCTAGGAGATCAAGGCTGCAGTGGGTCATGATTGCAGTGCTGCACTCCAGCCAGGGCAAGAGCATGAGACCCTGTGAAAATAAAGAAAGAAGAGAGAAAGGAAAGAAAGAAAGATACAAGGAAACGGTATGGGAAAGGTAAAGGGAAGGGGAAAGGAAGGAAGAAGATTGATTATAGCACATGCTGCACTACTGTAATAATTTCATACCACCTGCTGTTGATATTGCAGTGAGATGAGCTGTTGTGAGTATATGTCTAAAAAGTCATGGGACACTAACAATTATCTCCATAGGAGAAATTCTTCTCTCCAGTAAACTGCATTGTATCAGTAAAAAAGAAATACCTTCTGTTTCTCAGGTCCAATATTTTTCATCATATTTAATGCAATGCTGTAAATCATGAAAAATGCCATGGAAATTATATGAAATGCCACTAGTAATTTTAAAAGTGCTCCCAAGAGGAAGAGAAAAGTCACATTAAAAGATAAAGGTGAACTGCTTAATATGTACCATAAACTGAGATCTGCAGCTGTGGTTAATGTGACATTTATTTATATATTTATTTTTTTGGCCAGGAGAACAGGGTTTCACTCTGTCACCCAGGATAGATTCCAGTGAAATTATTACAGCTCACTGAAGCATCAAATTCCTGGGCCCAAACAATTCTCTCACCTCTCTTAGGCCCAGGAGCTTGAGCTCCCAAAATTCCGGGATTACAAGCATAACGCTCTGTAGCCAGGCTTTGCTTGTCAATTCAAAATAAATGAATACAAGTTAAAAACCAAAGTAAAAAAAAATTCTTTTAATTTTGTTTATAGTGTCACTAGTATACATACCACTGTCACACATACCAGTGATACTATAAAGCAACAACATAAACAAGTCTGAAAAATAACCAGCGACCATCATGATAAGCTCAAACCCACACATAATATTAACCTTAAATGTAAATGGACTACAAACCCAAAGTAAAAGGCACAGAGTGGCAAGCTGGATAATGAGCCAAGACCCATCAGTATGCAGTCTTTGAGAGACTCATCTCACATACAGTGACACACCCAGGCTCAAAATAAAGAGATGGAGAAAAATTTACCAAGTTAATGGAAAAGACAAAAAAGCAGAGGTTGCAATCCTAGTTTATGACAAAGCAGACTTTAAACCAACAAAGATCATAAAAGAAAAACAAGGGCATTGCACAATGGTAAAGGGATCAATTCAATAAACAGACTAAACAATCCTAAATATATATGTACCCAACAAAGGAGCACCCAGATTCATAAAGCAAGTTTCTAGACATCTTCAAAGAGACATAGTTTCCCACACAATAATAGTGGAAGAATTTAACACCTTATTGAAAATATTAGACAGCTCATCAAGGCAGGAAAATAACAAAGATATTCAGGATCTGAACTCAGCTCTGGATCAAGTAGACCCGATATCTGCAGAACTCTCCATCCAAAAACAACAGAATATACATTCTTTCATCACTATGTGGCACTTAATCTAAAATTGATCACATAATCAGACAAAAACCACTCTGCAGTAAAGGCAAAATAACTGAAATAATAACAAACAGTCTCTTGGACCATAGCACAATCAAACTGGAACTCAACAGGAAGAACTTCAATCAAAACCATACAACTGGCTGGGCACGGTGGCTCATGCCTGAATCTCAGCACTTTGGGAGGCTAAGGTGGTTGGATCATGAGGTGAGGAGATCGAGACCATCCTGGCCAACATGATGAAACCCCATCTCTACTAAAAATACAAAAATTAGCTGGGTGTGGTGGCACATGCCTGTAATCCCAGCTACTAGGGAGGCTGAGGCTGGAGAATCACTTGAACCCAGGAGGTGGAGGTTGCAGTTAGCCAAGATCATGCCACTGAACTCCAGCCTATTGCCAGAGCGAGACTCTGTCTCAATAAATAAACAACAACAACAACAAAAACCAGACAATTACATGAAAATTGGACAACTTGCTCCTGAAAGACTTCTGGGTAAATTATGAGATTAAGGTAGAACTACTGAGAACAAAGATACAACACACTGGAATGTCTGGGACAGAGCTAAGGCAGTGTTAAGAGGAAAATTTATAGTATTAATTGACCACATCAAAAAGCTAGAAAGATCTCAAGTGAACAGCCTAACAACACAACTGAAAGAAATTGAGAACCAAGAGCAGACAAACCCCAAAGCTGGAAGATGAGAAATAACTGAGATCAGAGTAGAACTGAAGGAGACAGAGACACAAAAAATCATTCAAACAATCAACAAACCAGGAGCTTTTTTTTTTAATGAACAAGATAGACCACTAGTTAGATTAATAAAGAAGAAAAGAGAAAAGATTCAAATGAATACAATCAGAAATGATAAGGGGGATATTACCACTTACTTCACAGAAATACAAATAATCATCAGAGAATATTATAAACACTGCTATGCACATAAACTAGAAAATCTTAAAAAAAAACTGATAAATTCCTGGACACATACAACTCCCAGGACTGAACCAGGAAGAAACTGAATCCCTGAATAGATGAATAATGAGTTCTAAAATTGAGGCGGTAATTAATAGCCCAGAACCAGAAATACTCACAGCTGAATTCTACTAGGACCAACTATCTGATCTTCTACATAGAAAAGGTGGTACCATTCTTACTGAAACTATTTTTTTGTTGTTGAAAAAGAGGGAATTCTTCAAGGAGAACTACAAACCACTGCTCAACAAAATAAAAGAGGACAAAAACAAATGGGAAAACATTCCATGCTCTTAGAGAGGAAGAATCACTATCATGAAAATAGTCTTACTGCCCAAAGTAATTTATAGATTCAATACTATCCCCATCAAGGTACCAATGACTTTCTTCACAGAATTGGAAAAAACTACTTTAAACTTCATATGGAAGCAAAAAAGAGCCCACATAGTGAAGACAATCCTAGGCAAAAAATAACAAAGCTGGAGGCATCATGCTACCTGACTTCAAACTTTACTACAAGGCTAAAGTAACCAAAACAGCATGGTACTGGTACCAAAACAGAGATATAGACCAATGGAACAGAACGGAGGCCTCAAAAATAACACCACACATCTACAACCATCTGATTATTGAGAAACCTGACACTCACAAGCAATGGGGAAAAGATTCTCTGTTTAACAAACGGTGTTGGGAAAACTGGCTAGTCATATGCAGAAAACCAAAACCGGACCCCTCTTCCTTATGCTTCATACAAAAATCAACTCAGGATGGATCAAAGACTTTAATGTAAGACCTAGGACTATAAAAACCCTAGAAGAAAAGCTGGGCAATACCATTCAGGACATAGGCATGGGTAAAGACTTCATGTCTAAAACACCAAAAGCAGTGGCAACAAAAGCGAAAATTGACAAATGGGATCTAATTAAACTAAAGAGCTTATGCGCAGCAAAAGAAACTATCACCAGAGTGAACAGGCAATCTACAGAATGAGAGACAATTTTTGCAATCTATCCATCTGACAAAGGGCTAATACACAGAATCTACAAAGAACTTAAACAAATTTACAAGAAAAAAGCAAACAACCCTACCACAAAATGGGGCAAAGAATATGAACAGACACTTCTCAAAAGAAGACATTTATGCAGCCAACAGACATATGAAAAAATGCTCATCATCACTGGTCATCAGAGAAATGCAAATCAAAACCACAATGAGATACCATCTCAAGCCTGTTAAAATGGCAATCATTAAAAAGTCAGGAAACAACAGATGCTGGAGAGGATGTGGAGAAATAGGAACACTTTTACACAGTTGGTGGGAATGTAAATTAATTCAACCATTGTGGAAGACAGTGTGGCAATTCCTCAATTATCTAGAACTAGAAATACCATTTGACCCAGCCATCCCATTACTGGGTATATACCAAAAGGATTATAAATCATGCTGCTATAAAGACACATGCACACATATGTTTATTGCTGCACTGTTCACAATAGCAAAGACTTAGAACCAGCCCAAATTTTCATCATTGATAGACTAGATTAAGAAAATGTGGCACATATACACCATGGAATACTATGCAGCCATAAAAAAGATGAGTTCATGTCCTTTGCAGGGACATGGACAAAGCTGGAAACCACCATTCTCAGCAAACTATCACAAGAATGGAAAACCAAACACTGCATCTTCTCACTCATAAGTGGGAGCTGAACAATAAGAACACATGGACACAGGGAGGGGAACATCACACACTAGGGCCTATGAGGGGTGGGGGTCTAGAGGAGGGATAACATTACGAGAAATGCCTAATGTAGGTGGCGGGTTGGTGGGTGCAGCAAACCACCATGGCACATGTATACCTATGTAACAAAACTGTACATTCTGCACATATAACCCAGAAGTTAAAGTATAATTTTAAAAAAAGGAAAATAAAATAAAATATAAAAGGATGCTATCACAATCAAAGCAGTACATAATTCAATTAACTCTAATTGAAGGCAATTAGCTGGATTCCTTGTGGTGGGTGCTGAATTCCATCTATCTAAATCAGACAATAAAAAGTTGAAAATAAAATTTGCATAAAGGTGAAATTTCCACAAGGAAAATTACTGAAGGAATATATTTTAAGGACTATAAAGCTGCATGGCAGCTAAAAAGCATGCGTTTGAGTTTCCCTATTGATATGGTGTTACTGGCTTGGAAAAGGATCACAGATCAGATCCCAAATTCCAGTCCCTCAGATCAGATGGTTTAACCTAGATCTGTAGCAGGATCTTCGTTTTGAATCTTTATCTGGAGATCTTGGCACTGCTAAAGATAGTGATTTTCACTCGTTAGTTGGATAAATGACTTTGCAAATCCATCAGGCTGTAGAAGTAATATAGAGACAGTGACATCATATATAGAAAGTATTAATACTGTGATAGTTTATGTGAGATATATTTTAAGTCATGATATAATTTATGTTTCTTATATGTAGCATATGAAATGTTCAAGAGATGACATGTTAGAGAATCTCTGACATTTTAGAGAATTTAATTACTTGTTTTGTATTTTTAATTAGAAATAGCTGATTATAACTATGATTTAAATTTGACATGCATTAGGGAATGTAGATAATTAAGGGGATTATAAACAGTGCTTGAATGCTTACTAAACTTGTACATTCAATTTGCTTCATTTTAAAAAGCTGCTTAAGAATTTACAAAGAATGTTTTAGTTTGTAAGTTGGCCTTATCAGGAATGTGATGTTTGAAAAAATAAAAAAATTAAACTTTAAAAAAAAAATCTCAACCTTATACTATTAGGACTTAAAAGTTTTCCAGACCTAAGCCTAAAAGGTCTTTTACTTATGACTAGAATGTATGGAAAAGAGGCTCTTTCACCTGTATGTAAACATACCAACTTGCAGATACAGACGAAAATGACAATAGTTACACTTAGGATCTTTGCTATAAATAGCAGAAGATAACATCACCAGTATGTTCCAAAAGATTAACTAACTTGTAGCCTCAAAAAGAGAGCCCTCATGAGCCATGTCAGGATTCTTTTTGAGGCTACAAGTCTATCCCAATCCCACTGACTGTCTTAATTTACCTCCCTTAAAATGGCGAGAAAGTTGTTGCCTAGATGACCAGCAATATTACTATACCTCTTCTACGTATTTAGTGTCGTTTCACTCATTTCCTTAGTAAAATTGGACAGACAGAAAGAATTTTGTTACAACAGCTTCAAATCATTGTCTAATATTTTAGTTAATCTTTTCAGACACATTGTTGTGGAACAATCACCACCATTCATCTCCAGAACTCACTTCATCTTGAAAAGTGAAACCCTACACCCATTAAACAATAACTCCCTATTCCTTGCCTCCTGCTAGCCTAAAGTAATCTCTGTTTTATTTTCTATGTCTATGAACTAGCCTTTTGTAAGATACTATCATCAGCAGCTCCTGACATGAGCCCAGCCCCTCTGGTATGACTAACCAGGACACCTGTTAGATATTGACAATTCAAGCAAAGGGGATCACTGTCTTGATCTAGGGACAGCAGCAACCTCATGAACCACTTGAATTAAGTCCTGGAATCTATGTATAATCATGCCATCAAGATCTGCTAGCATCCTCAGCATGTTTATGAAAGGTGCTGAAGATGAGGCAGATGCTATCTGGCTTTCAAGGCAAGCTACACAAGTGGAAGCAGAAATTGTATTTACACAAACACTTCTAGCAGGTCTGAAATTGTAAAATGATGAGCATGTCAGAATCTCACCACAGAGTCGTTGTCAGCTTCCTCACTAAAGAAACATATGCCAGCTCAAAGAGAACATTTTAATATTTTTACTAAGCCATTAATCAAATTCCATGGGATGTAGAAAGAAATGTAATGTAATGCACTTTTTATCTAAATATCAAGGGAGTGAAACATTAGAGGAAATATAAAAGCTGAAACTGTTACATGTCTCAGCCCCATGTGACCACAAGTATGAAATTTGCTTAACCAATAGGCTCAGCATTGTCCCATTTCTAAGTGAATCCTAACTATGTCAGGTCACACGTTGCATTCCTTCTTTGCTTCCCCTCAGAGTAGGTGTAGAAACCTGTTTTATATACTGAAGGGCTCAGACTGCACTGCAGCTGAAGCCCTAATTGCTAGAGTAATTGCCAGTACAGTATACAAACTTATGTTGACTAAATTTTTGTTGTGAATGGCTAAAACTTGACAAGAAACTTGAAATAAAATTCTTCTCAAGTTTTTCTGATATATTATTCTTCAACCCCATTCTTGGAAAGACTTGCTTAAGCATTTTCATCAAAGACATTACCAAACCTACCATGTAATTAAAGGCTACTGGATGGAAACATACTATTAGGTGGAATAATATGAAATTACCAATATTCTGTGATTTTTTACCTATAAAATGATCATTTTGTATGGTTTAGCCTAGCTTTAATTAAATAAAGAAAACCGTCCTGAAAAACTATGAAGAAATAGCTTAAAGAAACAGCCTAGCTTTAATCAAATAAAGAAAGCCTTCCTGAAAATCTAGAATCAGTAACTACATGCTCTTACAACCAGTTGCAAGGTAGTTTATTATGTATTAGCTCAAAGCAAAATGTCTATGGGCTTCCATTCCTATGAGATTACTAAGAGAGACCCTAGACTAGGCCACAAAAGTCATCTCAAAAGATTTCCAAAGAACAAATTCCTAAACATTATATTCTTTCTCCATAATGGAATCAAAGTAAAAATCAACAAAAAAAATCCTGTAAAGTCCTAACAACTTACTTCTAAATAACCTGTGGGTTAAAAAATAAATTACAAAGGAAATTAGAAAATCTTCTGAAGCTAAGAAATATGGAAACAAACCATGCTGAAATTCATGAGATGTAGTTAAAGATGTGCTTAAAAGACTAGTGCATTATTTTGAAAGTTCTATGAGAAAGAAGAAATGACTGAAATCAGTGATTTAACTTTCTAACTTAGTAAGCTAGAAAACAGAGAATACCTGTGGAGAACAAGAGTGACTTTATTTTAAATGCTATTCTTCCATGTAACTTCTTGACTAAACCAGAGCCAGGCATACCTCTGAAATGTCTAGCTGATACATTGCTGTTTTTATAGGGACACCTTTTCACTGTACCTTCCCTTCAAAATAATCCTTGTTGCAGAAATTATAACCTGTGACTTTCATATCTACCTACACATTTCTTTAACAGCACATATGTTTTATCCCAGAATACAATTCTAAGGTCTGGGGAGTTGTGGTGTAGAGATCTAACTGTCTTATGGCCACCCAAGACCACACTTCCGTCTGCAAATTCTCTTAGTAAATTATCCAAAACTCACAAAGTGCATTTGTTTGCATCCTTCTTTGGTTTCTCAGCTTCTTCAGCATTTTGGGGCTGCTTTAGATATACAGCCCCTTTACAAAACTGTAACAAGTGAACACCAAACTAAATGGAAGAAAAACAATAAGGAATATAAATCAATAAAATGCAAAATAGAAAATAGTAATATTAGGTACAATAAACAGGAAGACCATTGGAAGGATAAGTAAAACTGATAAACCTTTGCATTGACTAAGAAAATATAGAAAACACAATTATTCATTATCAGAAAGAAAAGAAAGGACACCACTACAGAGTCTACAGATATTAGAAGGATAAGGGAATTCTTACAGCATTACAAAACTGACATCTTAGATCAATGAACAGCAAATATCCCAAGATTGATATCCTGTTGTTGCCTGTTGTTATAATTTTATTGGAACACAGTCACCAACATTTATTATATATTGTCTCTAGGTGCTTTTGTACTGTAATGAAGTTAAATAGTTGCAAATAAGACAATATGGTCCAAAAAGCTTACAATATTTACTATCTGATTCTTTTATGGAAAAGTCTATAGATTTTTGGATTAGATGAAACAGACAACTTCCTTAAAGAACATAAATACCAAAACTGACTAAAAAAGAAAGAAAAAATCTGAGTAGTTCTGCATCTATTAAAGGTGATATTTAAACAAACCATAAATTTCAGGCCCATATGGCTTTTGCTGTAAGTTGTAGCAAATATTTAAGAAAGCATTAATGTGCTGGGTGTGGTAGCTCACGCCTATAATCCCAGCACTTTTGGAGGCTGAAGAGGGTGGATCGCGAGGTCAGGAGATGGAGGCCATTCTGGTCAATATTGTGAAATGCTGTCTCTACTAAAAATACAAAAATCAGCTGGGCATTGTAGCATGTGCCTCTAGTCCCAGCTACTTGGGAGGCAGAGGCAGGAGAATTGCTTGAACCAGGAAGTCAGAGGTTGCAGCGATCCAAGATCTAGCCACTGCACTCTAGCCTGGTGACAAAGTGAGACTCCTTCTCAAAAACAAAAATCAAAAAACCCAGGAAGCATTAACGGTAATCTTACACAAAGTCTTCAGAAATGAAAAGAAAAGGGAATACTTGACAATTCATTATTTAAGGCCAGCATAACTCTGATAAGAAAGTTAGATAGCTATTGCAAGAAAAGAAAGCTATAGAAATGAGAAACTAATCTCTAAAAATTTGTACTGAGATGATCATTCTGAATAAGGGCTTAAAAAAACTGTTATTTACCTGTAAGAGAAAAAAAAAATAAGACATGCCAGTATGCTTCAGTGCTCTCTATTCTCTTAAGGCTCATGACTACAGAGACATCTTAAATTTGTATTAAGGGGGAATATCCCATTATTCTCCACAGCATGTATGGCTTATTTGCCTTCACCAATAACTGCAGTTTAAATCCAAACAAACAAAAACCAAAGAATATTGCCTTTTGATCTTAATTCCAATGTGATTAGCAACACAGCATAAAGCTATGACTATGTCCTTAATGTTTAAATCTTTTTTACTGAAACCGAAAACGTGGCAAAATGAGTGGTATCACAGGAAAGACTCACACGTCTTAAATAGACTTAGGGTTTTATGAAATACAATCTAGTGGTACCAACTTCATCCATGTTCTCCAAGTTCATGGATGCCTAGGTCAGTTGTGTCCATGGATAACTGTCGGGGGACTGTAGAGTGCAACAGCTCTGCTGGGAAGGAATTGGCTCACATGTGACTGACTGTGTTCAAAGCAAAATGCTTTGGCTTCTACCAGAACAGCCCTCTTCAACACTGACAAACATGAGGCATAAGGTTGTTTCACACAGTACCAGAAATTGCATTTGTTTATTCATTTTCTGTTTTCCCTACTTAAGCATGAGCTTCCTAAGGGCAGGGACATTTACTGTCTTAGTTACCACCATATCCAAGTGCCTGGGCACAAAGTAACAACTTGAAAAAATCTTTGCCAGAGGAGGGGCTACAGGATGCTGATCTGATTCCAGTGCCAAATATTGATTACCCCGTATGAGATCAGAACACTTGGAAGCCATCTTGCCTAAGAAAGGGTCAGTGTTTGCAGATAACCTAGCAGAGAGACAGCTTTCAAAGTCATTCATGTTAACCAAAGGGGACACGTCAACTCACAGCTGACATATGACTGGCTGTCATCCTCACACATTTTGTGCAGCTGCTGGTATTCCTTCTAGGCCAGCTAGAACCGCAGCTGCTTAATCTGGTAGATTTCTTTCTTGGCATTGAGAGCCTCCTGGGCTACAGTTAAATATTCCTTCAACCTGTGCTCTTGCTCTCCCTCCACCATTCTCTTGGATCCTCAATATCAGTAAGCTTTAAAATTTAAAAAGTGAAAACATAAATGACTTTAAAGTAAAATCCTTAGGTTGACCAACAGTCATGCAGTGAAATCACTCATCAACGTGAAAACTAATTAATTACCAGGATGCACATTATGGAAGAGTCTGTACACTTTTAAAACTGTGGAACATTTTCTGTTTATATATACATAGTTGAGTTGAGAAGAAAACTCTACAAATATGGAATACTGCATTGTAAAGAGGAAGATAATGTAAAACAATTTTTTCACCAACAAGGATTTCACTTTAAGTGTTGGAGGAGATGAGCCAAGTGAGCTCACAGCTGTCACTCTAATTGCTGAATAGCTGTTTAAAACCTTCTTTGCATTGACTTGTTCCACGTGGGATGATACAAACTCTATCACCCTGGCCTGGTTGCCTCTCTTCCTCTTTCAACTTCCAGAATAGACTATGAATCCTTGTCTCTTCCCACCATAGCTTCCCTCATGTCCACTCCTACTTCTTCCCTGTCCAGATCTCCAAGGGCCTGTGCCTACTTTCAGCTCCAGCCTGTCTCCCTGGCTCCAACCTTTCATTCCCGCCTGCCTCCTGGATGCACCTCCACCTGAATGGAGCCAAGGTCATTCCCAGGCATTCATCAAAAGCAGCCCTCATTCTCCATACCACCTTTCCCCATCAAAAGCAAAACAAAACCAAACACAACACAGCATACTCCTGCTTCTCCTGTCTTCCCGTCACGGGGAGCCGCATCATCTGGATCTAAATGCAGAGCCAGCCTGGGAGTGCAACCTGGGACTCATCCTCACAGAATCTCACTCTTCTCCCTCCTGAAACATTCAGTAGGTCATGAAGAACTGGAGGTTCCTGCTCCTGAATATGATAATGACTGGTGACACCCCCTGTATCTGTCCCTTTGCTTCAAACAGATTCTCAGGGGCTTCTTGTCACATCCCACCAAAACCCATCCTCAGTGCCTTCTCTAAAGTGATCTTCCTAACTGGGCAGCAATGCTTTCAGCAGAAATCTCTTTGAAAGCACAAAGTCCAATCTCCTTAGCCTGATATAGGAGTCCCGAAACTCACTCATCAGCTTCATCTCTGTTTTCTGTCCTTTTCCTCAAAAACATCCCCTACAAACTGAACTTCTGTGAAGTCCCCAAAGATGCCTGATTGGCTCCCCTGTGCCTTTGCCATGCTAACTCAGTCCTCTTCTGTCACAGGAAAGCCTGCCATCTTTCCAGACACGTTGCAAAGGCACCTCTTTTCTGAGGCCTTCTCTGATCCTCTAGCCACACACGTCTATCCAGCTTACATGGACTGCCCCTTTTTCTGCTTACACTGGGCACATGTTTTTATATCTTTTCTGTTTCCCACCTAAACTATGGACTGTAGAGGGCAGGGGCTCTGCCTCAGTCATCTTTATACTCTCAGGACCTTTCAATTAGTCTAAATACAGAAGGTAGTCCATATGTCAACTGAAGGAGGAGGAAGAGCTATCTGCTCCATAGACAGAGGACTACAGTCCTGAAATCAGATCCTTAAATAAAGCACACTGTAGGGAAACAAACAAGATGACAGAAAGATGTGGCTGCCTTTCTTCACTGCAACCAGTCACCTACTGGAGATAACAATAAAAGTGCCACTCTAAGTGAGGTAAAAAATGACTAGCTATATCCTTTCCAGGCTACAGTGGCTCCTTTATACTGATGACACATTAAGAAATTTATGCAAGGTGCTGGCAGCCAAAACAAAATAAAAGAGACTTTATAGGAGAAAACTGCTGGTAACATTTCCTCCACCCAAATTCTAACTAAATATGCAAAATATTTAAAAATTTTTAAGAACTTTTGCTAAGTTTTAAACAAGTTCTTTCTTGGAAGCTCCCTCCCTTTCTACTCTTTTGAGAATACCCTCTACTTATCCCCATTCATATCTCCACACCAGGGTGCACGTTATATACTTGTTCATTCATGTCATAGCAGCATTATTCACGCAATAGCCAAAGAGGAAGCAAGTCCAGTAATCAACAAATGAAATTGAGGCAGGGAAATAGGATCTGGAGGCAGGGAACATAAGGTCGATTCACACTTCAGCTATGACAGGAAATATCCTCTCCATAGGGCATATGCTGAGTAAATGACTTTGTAACTTTACTTCGTCCTCTCCATCTACATAGGGTGTACACCAAGTAAAGGGTATACACCAAGTAAAGGGTGTTATAAACTCACAAAAACTCTGTAACAAGTTCCTTGATCCTCTATGCTCAGGCCTACTCCCACACTGTGGAGTATACTTCCATTTTCAATAAATCCCTTCATTCCTTCCTTGCTTTTTTTGTGCATCTTGTCTAATTCTTTCTTCAAGATACCAAGAACCTGGACAGATTCCACTGTTAACATATTTTGGTGAGCCAGCCAGGAGGAAAAGGTAAGCCCAAAGTTTGGGGTTTAGTCTTTTCCTTTCTCCTTTTCCTATCTGCTCCATACAGGGGAATCTCTCCCTCTCTGTTTTCCTTTCCAAGATATGACCCTTGGTTGGCAGCACCTAAACATGGAAGCAACTGCAGGTTTCTGGCCATGCCAGTTGTTTGAAATGCTTGTTTCCCCAGTGCTGTAAAGAAATAGCACTTGAACATAAATTTAATTTATTTAGAAAGGCCATTTTTACTTCCTGCAGAAATAGTACACTCGCCGGTAGTTTTGAAATGAGAGTACACTGAACAAAGGAGACAATCATTTATAACCTGATGTGTCCACCTCACTGCTCTGTTGGGTTTCCATTGGCTGGAATGGGACGTCAAATTTTGTATTTGTTTTGATTGGCTAGCAACTTAGAACTTTTTAAAAGAGGCAAAGGTAGAGGAGAACAAAGGAAGGAGAAAGTAACTTGTGGAATGCTGAGAAAGGTAAAATGCATTTAAATAAGGAAGAGGAACAGGCTACGACTTAATGCTTGCTTGGACCAGTATAAGCATGCCAGGGAAAATATTTAGGAGCACAGGTCTTTGAATAAATTTTGCTTCTAAGAGAAGTTACTATTTATTCCTAATTAGATGGGGAGGAAAGTCTTTGAAGAGGAAACTCTACTTTACTTTTTACAATATTCCCCCTCTTATTATTTAATGATTTCCCTTTAAACTTGTTTAATATGTTTTGACAATTGTTTTGTTTGTTCTTTTAAGAGAAGTAATTTTTTTTAATACTGTGGAGAAGAGTTAGGAGTTAACTCTGTAAGAGTGGCAGAGACAAGTTTTTGTATAAAACTTTGAAGTCAGGGAATAATATAACAGTTTATAAGACTAAGTACACCAATAATAAGAGTGAACAAGGTGATGAAAGGAGCCGGGCACATTCCTCAACCCCGGGCTCAAAACAAACAAGCCCAGTACAAACACATCCTATCCTCCCATCCCACCACATATCGCCATATATCTCTCAAACTTCCTGAGCCCAGTACAAACACCACCAGGAAAGTCTCCGATAACGAGACAGCCGTTCAAAGTTTTACTGAAAGAGCAGGAACCAAAAGAATTCCTTTGTTCCCCTGTAACTTTCAGGCTATAAAAAGCAAACACTCGCATTGTTCAGGGCCCTCTTGTATGCGGTGGAATGGAGGGACCAAGTTCGAACTTGTAGTAAAGATCCTTGCCGCTTGGCTTTGACTCTGGACTCCGGTGGTCTTCTTTGGGGAACTAACGGTCTGGGCATAACATCTGGGGGCCCGTCCGGGATTCCCCAAGCCCACCAGACCCCTGGTCAACGGATCTGCTAGGATCGATCTACTGAGAGGTGAGCTGGCTCGTCTCCGTTTGTCTGTCTGTGTCTGTTCTGAATCCGAATCTGTGACTCGCGAGGTCTGAAACTGGAGCTGGCACAGTCCTGGCGGACGCGCTATAGGACGGCCAGCGGAGACCGGTGGGAGACGTCCCCTGGCTCTCATCTGATCTATATTGCAATCTGAGCTGCCCCGGTTTGGCGGGCAGCAGCTGTCACTGATCTGAGCTGCCCCGGTTTGGCGGGCAGCAGCTGTCTCTGATCTGGGCTGCCCCAGCGCGACCGTGATCCAGGCAGCTAACTCTGACCCGGGCTTCCGGTGCGCGCTTGCGATCTGAACTGCCCTGGTTTGGCGGGCAGCAGCTGTCTCTGATCTGGGCTGCCCCAGCGCGACCGCGATCCAGGCAGCTAACTCTGACCCGGGCTTCCGGTGCGCGCTTGAGATCTGAACTGCCCCGGTTTGGCGGGCAGCAGCTGTCTCTGATCTGGGCTGCCCCAGTGCGATCACGATCCAGGCAGCTAACTCTGACCAGGGCTGCCAAAGTGCACCTGTGATTAGATATCATTAATAAGTCAGATCAGATTTCCTTTACAGGGATTCAAACCCACATTCCTTTACAGGAAGAGACTACAAATTATTACGGGATGGGTAATACCAAGAGCACTCCTCTATCTCTCCTTACGAGTAATTTCAAAGAAGTTAGAGCAAGGGGCCATGATCTTGGTATTGAAATCAGGAAAGGAAAGCTAATTACTCTGTGTTGCTCCAAATGGCCTGCCTTTGATGTGGGGTGGCTGCCTGAAGGGACCTTCCGACTTGCTGTCATCACTAGGGTAAAGTCCAAGATTTTCCTACCTGGGCGTGCGGGCCACTTAGATCAAATCCCATATATCCTCATATGGCAGGACCTTGTTGAGAACCCGCCTCCTTGGCTGTCCCCTTTCCAATTAGCGTCTGAACCCTGTAAGGCACTTGTTGCTCGACCACTAAAATCCAAGCAACCAACTGCCCCCCCCATCCTGTTCTACCTGACAGCGGGGACCCGCTGTTCACAGAACCGCCTCCGTACCCCTCCGGGCCCCAGGCCCCAGCCCCCGTGGCTGAGCTGCGGGAGGGAGCAGGCGGACGGGAGGCGGCCGGCACACACGGGCCCACTGAAAGGGAAAGTAACTTTGAAGGGCCGGCGGGGCGGACACGAGGGCGCACTTTGCGGACTAGCCCCCCTCAGCCGCCTGACTCCACGGTGGCTTTACCCCTTCGGGAAATAGGACCCCCAGATGACACAGGAATCCCCAGGCTCCAGTACTGGCCATTCTCCACCAGTGATCTGTATAACTGGAAGACTCAGAGCGCTCGGTTTTCAGACAACCCCAAAGATTTACTGGCTTTACTGGATAGTGTCATGTTCACCCACCAGCCCACTTGGGATGATTGTCAGCAGCTCCTCCAAATCTTGTTCACCACGGAAGAGCGAGAGAGAATACAGATAGAAGCTAGAAAGCTGGTCCCGGGGGACAACGGTCAACCGACTGCCAACCCCGACCTCATAAACGCAACCTTTCCTCTGACCAGGCCGGCATGGGACTACAACACGGCAGAAGGTAGGGGACGGCTACACCTTTATCGCCAGACTCTAATGGCAGGTCTCCGGGCAGCTGCTCGCAAGCCCACTAATTTGGCTAAAGTATATTCTATTCTGCAGGGGAAGACAGAAAGCCCAGCTACCTACTTAGAAAGATTAATGGAAGCTTTTAGACAGCACACCCCCATAGATCCAGAGGCTCCAGGAAGTCAGGAAGCTGTTGTAATGTCTTTCATAAATCAGGCAGCCCCAGATATTAAGAGAAAACTCCAGAAATTAGAAGACTTGGAGGGGAAGTGGATTCAGGACCTCCTTCAGATAGCCCAGCGGGTTTACAATAACAGAGATACTCCAGAGGAAAAGCAATTTAAGGCCACCGGAAAAATGACCAAGGTCCTGGCAGCAGTGGTACAGAAAGAGCATCTACAGCCAGAGTACACCCAACCTAGGCGGCCCCCCCGGCATGATAATCTGAGCAAAGACCAATGTGCCTATTGTAAGGGGGCTGGCCACTGGGTAAGAGAGTGCCCCAAAAAGAAACCACGAGGACAGGGACCCAGACCCCCTAGGTCTACACCCATACTAGTCACTCAAGACGAAGACTAGGGAAGATGGGGTTCGGACCCCCTCCGCGAACCTAGGGTAACTTTGCAAGTGGAGGGGTCCCCAGTCTAGTTCTTGGTCGATACGGGAGCACAGCACTCAGTCTTAGTTAAAACTAATGGGAAGTTATCCTCCAAATCCTCATGGGTACAAGGGGCCACAGGAGTTAAGAAATACCCATGGACAACACAAAACACAGTAAACCTTGGAGCCAAGAATGTAACCCATTGTTTCCTGGTCATCCCTGAGAGCCCCTGTCCCCTATTGGGGAGAGACCTGCTAACTAAAATGGGAGCACAGATCCATTTCCTCCCTGAGGGGCCCGTCGTGACCAACTCCCACAATCGACCAGTGTCCGTCCTCACTATAAACCTAGAAGAGGAGTACCGGCTCCACCAGGAGAAAGCGGCCCCTGACCAGGACATAGCAACCTGGCTCCAGCAATATCCAGAAGCGTGGGTGGAAATGGGGGGCTTAGGTCTAGCAAAACACCGTCCTGCCTTATTTATTGAACTTAAGCCTGGGACAGACCCCATGCGGGTACGCCAATACCCGATGCCCGTAGAGGCCAAGAAAGGGATTGCCCCGCATATCCACCGGCTCCTTGACCAAGGGGTCCTTCGCCCATGTCACTCACCCTGGAATACTCCATTGTTGCTGGTACGAAAACCTAATAGTAGAGAATACAGACCTGTACAAGACTTAAGAGAAATCAACAAGAGGGTTGTGGACATACATCCAACTGTACCTAACCCGTATACCCTCCTAAGTACCTTAAACCCTAAACATCAATGATACACTGTTTTAGATTTGAAAGACGCTTTCTTCAGTTTGCCTTTAGCCCCTCAGAGCCAAAAGCTCTTTGCCTTCGAGTGGAATGACCCTGATAGGGGCATAAGTGGCCAACTGACATGGACCAGGCTGCCGCAGGGATTCAAAAACTCTCCTGCCCTGTTCGATGAGGCCCTCCATGAAGACCTGGGTGAGTACCGACATAAATACCCTGAAATAATTTTACTACAGTATGTTGATGAGCTCCTAATTGCTGCTGAGACCCAAGAAGCTTGCATCCAAGGGACCAAGGGTCTTTTACAAGCTCTGCGGAATCTAGGCTACCGAGGCTCGGCAAAGAAAGCTCAAATCTGTAAGCCAGAGGTAACATATCTGGGGTACCTGCTTAAGGGAGGGCAGCGCTGGCTAACAGACGCCCAGAAACAAACTGTTCTGCAGATCCCCAGGCCACAATCCACCCGACAAGTGAGAGAATTCCTGGGGTCAGCAGGATTTTGCAGACTATGGATACCTGGGTTCGCAGAACTGGTTAAACCCTTGTATCAGGCAACACGGGGGCAACAGCCATTTAATTGGACAGACGAAGCTGAGTTGGCCTTCCAACAGATTAAAACCGCCCTACTCTCCGCGCCTGCACTAGGACTACGTGATGTTACCAAGCCCTTCCACTTATACGTGGATGAGAATAAGGGTGTCGCCAAGGCGGTAATAACTCAGCACTTAGGCCCCTGGCGGAGGCCAGTTGCCTACCTGTCAAAGAAGTTAGACCCAGTAGCTGCTGGGTGGCCCCCTTGTCTCCGAATGATTGCGGCCACGGCTCTGATGGTGCAAGATGCTGATAAACTTGTCATGGGGCAAGAATTGCGGGTCGTTACTCCACATGCCATCGAAGGTGTACTCAAACAGCCACCTAATCGATGGATGAGTAACGCCCGGCTCACCCACTACAAAGGACTACTACTAAATCCTCTCAGGATAATTTTCCTGCCCCCAACGACCTTAAACCCTGCCTTGCTGCTGCCCAACCCGGACCTGGATGCCCCACTCCATGACTGCACCAAGATACTAGCTCAGGTGCACGGAGTTCAAGAAGACCTGCAGGACCGCCCACTTCCTGACGCCGACCTCGTCTGGTTCACTGATGGGAGCAGCTTCATGCATCAAGGCCAGAGGTACGCTGGAGTGGCAGTAACTTCAGAGACTGAGGTAATCTGGGCGGAACCCCTGCCCCCGGGGACATCGGCCCAGAAGGCCAAACTGATAGCGCTCACCCAAGCTCTTACCTTAGGGGCGGGGAAAAAGCTGACAGTATATACACACAGCCGATATGCTTTTGCAACGGCGCATATACATGGGGCCATTTACAGGGAGCAAGGGTTACTGACAGCTGAAGGAAAAGAGATAAAAAACAAGCAAGAGATCCTAGCCCTGCTAACAGCCCTATGGAGGCCAGAAAAATTAGCCATTGTACATTGCCCAGGGCATCAGAAACTAACTACTCCAACTGCTCAAGGCAACTTTCTGGCAGACCAAACTGCAAGGAATGTGGCAAAGGCTCCCAGCCAACTCCTTGCACTCCAGCTCCCTGACCCGGGCCCCCGGGACTTGCCATATTTCCCTGAATATTCAGAACAAGATCTCCAGTGGATTGACAAACTTCCCCTGAAACAAATCCAGAATGGGTAGTGGACTGATACTAATGACCAAACCATCCTACCAGAAAAATTAGGACAACAGGTGTTAGAACACATCCACCGAACCACCCACCTGGGGGCCCGGTGGATGATAGACCTGATCAGACGCTCCAAGCTCAAAATCAGACATATAGCTGAGACGGCCAGCAGTATCGTGACAAGTTGCAAAGTGTGCCAGCTTAACAACGCATACCCCCAATCTCAAGCTGCAGCAGGAACAAGACTCAGGAGAACCAGGCCCAGTATCTACTAGGAAGTAGATTTTACTGAAATAAAGCCAGGAAAGTAGGGGTACCGGTACTTACTTGTCTTTGTAGATACTTTTTCAGGGTGGACTGAAGCATTCCCAACCAAAAGAGAAACTGCTCAGGTCGTAGCAAAGAAAATTCTGGAAGATATCCTTCCCAGGTATGGCTTCCCCATCCAGATAGGGTCAGATAATGGGCCCGCTTTGGTCGCTAAGGTAAGTCAGGACTTGGCTTCCATCCTTGGGGCAAATTGGAAACTACATTGTGCTTACAGGCCCCAGAGTTCAGGACAGGTAGAAAGGATGAATCGGACCTTAAAAGAGACCTTAACTAAATTGACTATAGAGACTGGCGCTAATTGGGTAGTCCTTCTCCCCTATGCTCTGTTCCGGGCCCGTAATACCCCTTACAAACTGGGCCTTACCCCTTACGAAATCATGTATGGCAGACCTCCACCCCTGGTTCCTAGCTTAAAAGATGACCTGCTTAAGTCTGAAACAGAAAATGTCTCTGAATTCTTATTTTCCTTACAAGGCTTACAGAAAATTCACCAAGAAATCTGGCCCAAGCTGAAAGAGCTATATAAGACCAGTCCCCCACCGACACCCCATCCGTACCAGCCGGGAGACTGGGTCCTGGTTAAGCGACACCGACAAGAGACCCTAGAGCCCAGGTGGAAAGGACCACTCCAAGTACTCCTGACCACACCCACCGCCCTGAAGGTAGAAGGCATTGCGTCGTGGATCCACTACACCCACGTCAAGCCAGTGGACCCAACCTCCGACCTTCTGGGGCCAATCACGGCGGTGGCTGAAGCACCGGACACGTGGACTGTGGACAGAGCTAAGAACAACCCCTTAAAACTCACCCTGCGCCGGCAGCATAGCTCACTGCAAACATGCAGTTAGGTAGTCTAACTCTAACATTAGTCGCCCTAGTGGCCGCTGGGGAAAACATAAAGCCAGCTCCTAATCCCTTTGTCTGGAGATTCTGGCTTTATGAAAACCAAACCCACCCTGGGCAACCTCATAAGCCCGGGAAATTAGTGGCCAGTGCAGATTGCCCCTCCTCAGGGTGCAATAGCCCAATTTTACTAAATTTTACCGATTTCCCAGTAGCCAAACCAGTGGCACCAATCATATGCTTCGAGTATGATCAGACTGAATACAATTGTAAGCACTATTGGTGGCACCAAAGGGCCGGCTGCCCTTATAACTATTGTAACATCCATAAATACCAATGGTGGGGTGGAAAAGAACAGATAAATCCCAGATGGCCCTTCCATCGCAGACGAGATAGAGACCTTTCATATACATGGATAGTTAGAGGACCCTGGAATTCCCGCTGGACCACGCCTCAACACGGGGCTGTATACTACTCCTCCGCCTCCACATGGCCTAGCAGTCACCTCTATCTGTGGTGGGGTCTAGTGCAGGTACGGCCTCTGGTCCATGGAAATATCCAGCGACAAGAAAACCGCCTGACACAAGATTTATGTCCTTTTTCCTGGCTAAAATTATTGCAAGAAGGATTAGAACTTGCCAACCTTACAGGACTTCACAGCCTGTCTGGCTGCTTTCTGTGTGCCACTCTAGGGCGTCCACCGCTAACCGCTGTCCCCCTGCCATGAGGATCCTCCACCTCTGCCCAAGCTAACAACCACCGAAACCTCTCATATGCCCCTATCCCTAACGTGCCACTATACCTAAACCCCAGTCAAGAAAAGTTTCCCTACTGTTTCTCAGGAACTAATTCCAGCCTCTGCAACATCACTGCAACGCCCCCTAACATCACCTTAAGGGCTCCGTCAGGCATATTCTTCTGGTGTAATGGAACATTATCTAAAAACCTATCAAGCCCCTCTGTTACCAACCTACTGTGTCTTCCTGTCACATTAGTTCCCCGGTTAACTCTACTTACTGCCGGCGAGTTCCTAGGGTATACCGGTAACTGGACTAGTGCTGTTATTCACCCAGACCCTAGACCGAGACCTGCACGAGCCATATTTCTCCTCATTGCAGGAATCTCCCTCACCGCATCCTTCATGGCGGCTGGACTGGCTGGGGGAGCCCTAGGTCACACCCTCATAGAAAGTAACAAGCTGTACCAACAATTTGCCGTTGCTATGGAGGAGTCAGCTGAGTCCCTTGCCTCCCTCCAGCGGCAGCTCACATCCCTAGCACAGGTAACCTTGCAGAACCGGAGGGCCTTAGACCTACTCACTGCTGAAAAAGGGGGAACGTGTATGTTTCTAAAGGAAGAGTGTTGTTTCTACATAAATGAATCAGGGCTCGTGGAAGACCGGGTCCAACAGTTACGCAAGTTAAGCACAGAAATAAGAACACGGCAGTTTGCTTCAGCTGCAGACCAATGGTGGAACTCATCTATGTTTTCTCTGTTAGCCCCCTTCCTTGGACCCCTGCTGAGTCTACTATTTCTGCTTACCGTAGGACCTTGTGTTGTTAACAGAATTTTGCGGTTCGTTAGAGAAAGGTTTGACACTGTACAACTCATGGTCCTCAGAGCCCAATACCAATCTGTAAACGCTGAAACAGAATCAGAATTATAAGACCCAAGATTGGCTCTAAAAATACCTGAAAAGAAAGGGGAGAATGAAAGGAGCCAGGCACATTCCTCAGCCCCGGGCTCAAAACAAACAAGCCCAGTACAAACACATCCCATCCTCCCATCCCACCACATATCGCCATATATCTCTCAAACTTCCTGAGCCCAGTACAAACACCACCAGGAAAGTCTCCGATAAGGGGACAGCCGTTCAAAGTTTTACTGAAAGAGCGGGAACCAAAAGAATTCCTTTGTTCCCCTGTAACTTTCAGGCTATAAAAAGCAAACACTCGCATTGTTCAGGGCCCTCTTGTATGCAGTGGAATGGAGGGACCAAGTTCGAACTTGTAGTAAAGATCCTTGCCGCTTGGCTTTGACTCTGGACTCTGGTGGTCTTCTTTGGGGAACTAATGGTCTGGGCATAACAGTGAGAATTGAAGTTAATTTATTTTAATTTATAGTTACCTGCCAGAACAACGTGGATTCAAATTTCACAGCTATTTGATTTTGTATTTTAAACTTATTTGGCACTTCTTATAGGACCTTAATAACATTTATATAAATCTGAGGATTAAAGGACTTCAGAGTTTTTTTGGCCTGCGGTGTTCTGTTTTTACCTTTTTAGACTGATGAAATGCCAGGGTGAAGGGGATAGCCAATTGGATTAGAGCACAAGTACTACTGCAGTTATTTGTCAGAGTGTGCAGTAAAGATCCTCCACAGTACCACTATACATTTGCTTGGGGATGGCTAAGCATGGACTGGTGGGCAAGCTCTTGGAAGGGCTTGTGCTTCTTGCATTCTTTTATGCTTTCAAGGAATACCAAATTTTCCTCCTCCCACGTGAGGCACAAAGCGAAATTGGCATTTAGAGGTGGAAGCTGGATTGCCCTCAGGGACTGACCCACATGGTGTTGAATTTCAGGAAACAGCAGAGAGAGCTCAGTATGATGGATTATTTCAAGCAGTAGGATTTTGAAAAAGAGCCACCGTACAGTCCATATTTGGTTGATGAGAAGACCATCTGAGTGGAAAGGGGACAATCTGGGCCTCTGGCCTACCATGTATACAAGCACAATAATTGCTTTTATTTAAAGTGCGAATGGAATATTTAATCCATTTCAGCCAGGCATTTGCATCCTGATATTTTGTCTTGATGGTTAAGGTCTGTCTTGATTTTTTATTTTTACAATAAACATCCTAGTTTTATTAGATGTAGGAGTAACTGGTGTGGAATTTAGAACTGAGGCTACTGAAGAAGGGGAAGATGGGAGAAAAATGGGTATTTAAAAAATATCTAGGGGCTCTTTTCCATTTATGTTAATTCCCATACAACAGAATTGACTAAGGGGAGGTCTAGAGTTAGTTAAGGTGGAGGTGGTGATAGAGAGAAGGACAGGGTTACATTGATAAGGTCGACAGTTAGAAGGGGTAGTCCTTTTAGTGAAATAGATGAGGGGCTTTAGATTTGCACAAACCTTTTTCATGGAAGTCTAACTTTGCTTCTCGGTAGTTTATGGGATGTGGTCCCATTCACTACAAGGTTGCCAGGCTGTAGGAGCAGGAAATCAGCATCTTGGCTGCAGGTCATTACAACAAGTGCTTGGGGTAACTGTGTCAATTAGAGGGCTGGAACATAAGTATTTGTGTGAAAAGCCTAGCTGTTTCTCATCTTTTACACTTCCACAAGGTACGACAGAGCAAACATTAAAGGCAATGATCTGAGGTGAGTCAGACTTATTTACATTAATAACCAAGGAGCTTGTAACACAATAATGAAAGGAAAGGAAGCAATATAGAAGATATAAGAAAATTAAGCTTTTTTTTTAACTTTAACTTAGTAGGGCTTGATTTTAGTACAGTAACCCATGATTTTGTGAGGCAGGTTTTTTTTGACTTTTGTATGGTGGGTCCATTTTTTACTCAGCTGTGAGGATGGCAGTCTTAGTGGTTAACAGCATAAAATAGGGTTCTTCCCAGGATAGCTTGCATTTTTTTCTTTCTATCTTTTGATGAGAACATGGTTTTTAGGCTGGTGCTGGTGTACTGGAAATTCTAGGGGTGGTACCTGTGCCACTTTTTGTTCCGAACTTTTAGTTCTGAGGGAAGGGAAAGTGGAAGCTAAATTAATATATAATTTCTGATGCATATCCTGGGGCTTGAGGCGTCATGGTGATGCCCCTTGCTCTATTCCTACTTAGCACCACCCAGGGGACACTGCGACCCTGCCCCTTCTTAATGTTTGGCTTTCCTGTGGCCTTTACCACCCCTACGTGCTATATAGCCTTGGGGATGAGGGACCTTGTGACTCACCTGGCCACCTTTAGGCCTAAGAAAACTAAACACCATTTTATATTTGACAATGTTTTTGTATGACTTTATACCAGATAAGTTAAATTTTACCTTTATATTAATGTGCTATTAATGTTAAACTTAATTTTAATAAAATTTTATAGGCATTGTTTATTCAATTTTAATGTCTGACTATAAGGTAAGAACTTTATAGACTCTTTTCAACTTCTTACAATGTTTGTTAAAGAGCAGGTTAGTGTTTTAAGAAAAATTTATTGAGCTTTTATTTTAATGTGCAGTTCACAGATAAACTGGATGATACCCCTTTAACTTTAGCCAGGATGTTTACACACAGAATTTTCTTTACAATTAACATTTTAAAACTTGCTTAAACCTTTAAAACAAACAAACAAAAAGTTTATCCTTTAATGTAGGTAAAAATCCATATTCTTATGCCTCTTTACAATCCTGTTATTAAAAGTACATTATATTTTTCTTACATACCTTGTACATAAACTGTTTTTTTAAAACACTTTTACATTCAGGAGGACTAATTACTTTTAAATTATACATTTTTTGCATAAATTCCCTTTTATAGTTTTTCTTATGACTTTTACAGATAATCGTTAAGATGTTTTAACTTTCTGCGTTCCTTTTACACTTTTTTCTCGTTTCACCCTCTGTGTCTTCCTTTGATTTATGTCTCTTCCAGTTTTTCTCTTACTCTTTCCCTCTATTTCTGTCTCTCTCATTTGCACTCTATCTTCCTATCTTTCTCTCTATCATCATGTTTCCCTTTCTTTTCCAGAGTTCTCCCGCTCCTGCTGTGAGCAGGGCCATCTGTTTCTCCTGTTGTTGTTGGGTTTTTTCCCCCCTATTTCCCTATTAACTTTTCTTCATTAGTTTTTACACTTAGTTTCTCTGGCTGGGTGGGTGGGATATGCACGGCTGCTGTCTGGGCCCCAGGCAGTCACCAACCCAGAGGCTTGGCAGATGCCTGCCGCAAATTGCAAGAATTATGCCTTCACCTCCTCTGCTCTCCTCCCAGTGCTGGTCCTCACCCTCTTTTTCACACAGACCCTTGGATTGTCTGCCTGGCTGTTGTTTGGCTCTGTGCTTGCTGTTGTTGCTTTTTGTTCCTCTGACTTCCTCTCCTACTTTTTGTTTTGTTTTGTTTTTCTTTTTCTTTTCTGCTGATCTTTCTTTTGTCTCTGCCAGCCACCTATGCTGCTGTTTTTCCCTCTCCTTCGCCTTCCACTAGGAGAGAGACCAGCAGGAGTGGAGCTATTCTTTCTTCCCCTGAGAAGAAAGGAAAGGGGGGGTTCTGAATATTTTTCTTGCTACTGGAGGTTTGCGTGAGATTCAACCCCTGCCATGGGGATTTCTCACCTCTTTCTGAGGTTCAACCCTCCCACCAGGGGGATTTTTCACCACTTTTTGAGGTTCAACACCACCCATAGGGATTTCTCATCTCTTTCTGAGGTTCAGCCCTCGCTCTATGGGGATTTTCTCACTTCTTTCTAACCTCCAAGACAACCTGACTAAGGAATACATTACCTGAAGTTTTTCTCTCCTAACCAAGGAATGCTTTACTGTCCCACAGCTTTTTTTTTTCCTTAGTCCCAACCACGAAGGAAATACTTCACTGGCTCCTGCGGCTTTTTTCTCAGTTTGTGCACAGAGTTATTGCCGCAGTATGTGAGGATCCTTTAAGCTAGGTTGCTGGCCAGTTTCTTTCTTTCTTTTTTTTTTCTTTGCATTGCTGAGAGTCTGGATTTATTTGTAACACTGGGTGGGTCTTAATTTTTCACCCATGAGGAACCTCTACTTTACTTTTTACATAGTGAAACTAAGGGGTTTCCATGTGGAGAAGCCTGACTGTCACTGCTGATTTGCTTAAGGGACCAGGGTCTTTTTCGTTTGTTTTCCACCTCTTTCCTTTTCAGTCTTTCAGTGGCTTTCCTAGTAGCTCCTTGAAGATTGAGGGCAATTGGCTGGGGTCACTCCCTGCTACTGCCTGAAGGCCTAGGAACAAAGGGAAATAGTCCTTCCTCAAAGTGGGAAGGACTTTTTAAGAATCTTCTCCATGCATGGTCCCTGACGTCCACATGCCAGGTAGCTTGGAGCAAACTCTCATAAGTTTTTGATGACTTAAATCTTCTTTTCTTATGCTAAATTCTTACCTTTGCCTATTCAACTGAGAAAGAGCAAAGAAAACCCATGCAATCTCCAGATCCTATCATTAAAGTTCATGGAATGGGAAGCATGGGAAAGTGTGGCCTTATCAATTTATAAAAATCCTAAAAGTTGGGGATTACAACTAGGTACTAAAAGAAAGTGCACAATAGGCTCTGGAGGGAAAGCAGGCAAAGTGGCACTGCTGCCAACCTAAGGTCAGAGATATCTGATACTCTAAGATTGGGCCCCACAGGAGGACACTAGGTACTCTTTGGCCCCAGTGCTCCTTGGAGTCTGGGGAGGTTTAGCCTTTAAAAATCAAACTGCTATGGAGACTCCTTTACCCAAAATTTTCATTCAGAACCTTCCTTGGATTATCTCTTGGAGCAAAGTAAAACTGGCAAGGTTATATTGCTATCTCATGGTTAAGGTTCCAAGCTATTGGACCCCTTTATAAGTAAAAGAGCGCTCATAAATTAAGTAAATAAGTCTAAGCAGTTTTCAAGTTCACTTGACCTGAGTATAATTTTACTGAACAAGCTACCTTTAAAATTATTGGTGGAGTGAAAATAGAAATGTCTTTCAAATAGCATACATTTTGTCTGAATTTTATGTTTGTCTTTGCTAGATATTTTTAAATGTCAGTGTTAATTCAAGATGGGAGATGCTAGGGGTGAGTCTGTCTCCCATTCTATTCAAAGTCCCACTGAGATAAATGCATATCTGATTGTTTGCTTTGGAAAGGCTAACCAGAAACTCAAAAGAATACAATCGCTTTTCTCCTGCCTATGATCTAAAAGACCCCAAGTCCCCTCCCTGTCTTGAGTTGTACCATCTTTCCAGACCAAACCAATGTTCATTTTATACTTGTTAATTGATGTTTCATGTCTCCCTTGATAAAAGTAAAAATTACAGTGAATTAGAAAAATGTTTTAGGTAAACTTTTTGTGTAAATTAAAATCTTAAAGTTATTTCTGATGCTCATTTAGTATCTGGGTCATTTCCAATTAAGAAAAGGTTGTGATCTGGAACATGTTTCTAACATTGTGGAATTGCTCTTATCTATAAATGTCAGGTCTGATAGTTCAGGATTTCTTACTTTTTAAGGTTTCACTAAACTTTTAGCTTACTAGGTATAAAATTCTAACTAATATGTAATTCTGTATACAAACTGTGCCAGAAAGGGTTATGTTATTAGTTAAAAAAAAAAAAAAAAAGAATTTTGTGTAATTCAGAGGTTACCTAAAAGTTAGTTCAAATTACAGATATGAAAAGGTTATTTATAAAAACAATGTAGTAAGAAATCATTAAGCAGGGGAGAAAGATGTGGAAACAGTTTAAATAATAAAATGTTCTTTAACACAAGATAAAGAATTGGAGACATTTCACTAATTAACATTTTCATACTTAAAGCTCTTAGTCTTGATTAAAGTAAAATAAGAAGTATTGTAAAAATGCATCAGCAGTTTGGCAATTCTTTTTTTAATATAGTTAAGCATGAAGTTGGATTTAGTGTAAAGCCAAATTTCACATACATGCCTGCATTGCTTCACACTATCTTTACTATTTTGCATGGATAGTGCTAGAGAGTAGCAGGACAAGCTGCAGACAAAACTCCTCAGACACCAAGTTAAAGAAGGAAGAGGTTTATTCAGCTAGGAGTATTGGCAAGACTCCTGTCTCAAGAGCCAAGCTCCCCAAGTGAGCAATTCCTGTCCCTTTTAAGGGCTCACAACTCTAACAGCGTCCATGTGAGAGGATCGTGATTGATTGAGCAAGCAGGGGGTACATGACTGGGGGCTGCATGCACTGGTAATCATATCAGAACAGAACAGGACAGGGATTTTCACAGTGCTTTTCCATACAATGTCTGGAATCTATAGATAACATAACCAGTTAGGTCAGGGGTCAATCTTTAAATACCAGGCCCAGGGTGCAGTGCCAGGCTGTCTGCCCTTGGATTTCATTTCTGCCTTTTAGTTTTTACTTCTTCTTTCTTTGGAGCCAGAAATTGGGCATAAGACAATATAAGGGGTTGTCTCCTCCCTTAAGAGTTCTTACTGGTCATGTGCTGAAAGTGGATTTCTTGATTGCATAGGATGTATAATGATATTGGTGAAATTAAGTATATTGAATTGTGTATCAAGAATAAAATATTCATCATGCAGGTCTTGGGGGGTCCCTAGATAACACTGTAACCTCCAGGGTAAAATGAGTATGAAAATGTAGGATTTTTTTGGTATATTTGTTTTTTGCTTATAGTTTTCATTCATTTGCTGTTTGTTCTCCTCTGGCTTTGCTTGTGTATCCATACGTATACAACCATGCTAGTGAAAGACTTTTATTTGGTACTATGAACAATTATTTTGTTTCCTACTTCTAGAAATTAGTTGTTCATTCCATTTATCTGGAATTCCTAAGCTACCTTTGTTAGGCTGCAGGAATTAATGGAGCATGCCAGCTTTCTATCCTTAAACTAACTTTTTGGGTTTTAGGCTTCCTGATACATTAAGTCTGTTAATATACTCTCATAAATAGAATTTTAGTCATAGTTCTCTCTCTCTGCCTAATTTATCCAACATTTGTAAACTGTTGGTGAATATTCTTAATTGATAGCAATGTGTTTCTTTGCATACAGCAGGTTCAGTAGAGGGGCTCAGGGAGAGAGAACCCAGAAACCTGACATGTGGGGAAAAGTGTAAGAATTTCTTACCAACCAGTCTCTGGCTTCTTTCTGTCTGTACAAACTGGTTAATCTCCTCTGTGAAGTTTTAAAGTTATTGGTTTAATAAGAAGAACAACTTAAATAAAATATTTTGTCAGAAAAATAGAAAATATAATGCCTTTTAGTTCATGTGACTTTAGCAATCTTTGGGAAATAAAGATGATTTTCAAGATTATTGGTAAAATACAAATATCTTCAAAATGTAAACATGCGGTCTAAATTATGTTCCAATGTTAGGTTTGCTGAGGTCATAAACTGCTTCTTTTGCTTTTGAAAATTGTTTAACTTGCCTGCTTTCCATTAGGCAAAGCCTAGATGTTTTTTATTGAGAACATGTGGAGTTGGCCATGCCCCTAGCTATGCTGGAAACAGTCAAACTTTATCAGAACATAACTTATCAGGTCTAATGTTAAAATTAGTCATTATAACACACAATTAAGACTACTGGAAACAGTTTTACATGCAAGGTGTGTAAGAACAGTAGAATATGTGGGTCTGTTTTCAAGATTAGAAAAGGCTTTTGCTTCTTTAAAATTTCTGAGTCATTGTTTTGGCAAAATAAATAATTTATGGTAATATGGAATTTCAAAATTAAACTTCATTTTCAAAATTGTCTTTCCTAATGCCTGGCTTTCTGGATGAATTAGAGGGCCCCTGAAAACATCCAGAAAAATGATAAACAAGATTATTTGATGTGTTTACGTACATGGATTGCCAAAATGATGTTCAGTCTTCTTTAGGTTATATTTTTGTGAATAATACTAACATATATTCCTAAATTGTATGGGATTTCTAAAATTCTAATGTCTAAGTATGTGCTGTCAATTATAATTATGGTTACTATGTTAAGTTGTTGTAAACCATACAAAAAAATTCCTTGTCAGTGCTATGCATCTAATTTGGAAAAACAACTGGTATTCAAGCGTATATGTCTAATGTTAATTAAGCATGGCCTTATGGAGAACCAGGACGGCTACCATGTTCTTCCTGATGTCTTAAAGCATTTATTATTAAAAGTTCTGCATTGGGCCAGGTGCAGTGGTCACACGTGTAATCCCAGCACTTTGAGAGGCTGAGGAGGGTAGATCACCAGATCAGAAGTTCAAGACCAAGGTGGTGAAACTCTGTCTCTACTAAAATACAAAAATTTGCCAGACATTATGGTGGACACCTGTAATTCCAGCTACTCAGGAGGCAGAGAATTGCTTGACCTGGGAGGTGGATGTTGCAGTGAGCCGAGATCGCAACACTGCACTCCAGCCTGGGTGGCAGAGCAAGACTCAAAAAAAGAAAAAAAGTTCTGCACTACATGACTCATTATGGGAAAGATATAATGATCCAAATTGAGTACATTGGTTTAGTGACTTACAAATTACCAAAATAATGTATAACAAATGCTTGATCCTGTATTCCTGGGAAAACAATTATAGCTTCAGGTACATTTGATAACCTGGTGGGCCATTTAAACATTTTATAAAAGGATTTCATACAATTGCTATTTTCCGTGCATTTTTTTCTGGTTGTATAAAAGCTTTCCTATCCAAGAGGGTTGATGTTATAATAATGAATTATTATGCTACAGTATATTTTCACCAGGTAAAAAAGCTTTTTTTGGTTTGGATCTTCTGAGAATATCAGAGGAAGACTGTCCTTGCCATCCACTCTACAACAAAACTTCAGGACCTTGAACTTTGGGTTTGTAATCTGACAGCTGAGAAGGGTCCCTCCATGCTCTTGGAGCTTGGCACCCATTAGAACTGTTGAGGTAAAGCTAACCAGGAAAATTTCTCCCAAGAAGAAGCATGGCATCATTGATGTGCCTAGCTTTCCCAAGTTCACAGATTAAGGCTTTTACTGTCATGAAACTTTTATCTTTGAATATTTTTTCTTGCTTATGCCTCTACTGCATTTCATAACAATAGAAGTAGAAAGCATTCTGTTATGTGCATTTATGGGGTGTTCTTGTGAAGGAGTTTGCATCCAGCCTTATACATGAATAAATTTATACTTCAATAGATAAAAGATGAAGACCTAATGTAGGTAAGAAAGTTTAATGGTACATGTATTGTCTCATAATCAATCAAAAACAAAACTTCGCTCACTCCTCTTAACCCACATCATGAGTTAAACAGAACATTACCAGGAGGCCTTCACTATTCTAAAAGGGCAACATTTGTTAGGTCCTTTTCCATGATTTAAAATAAAAGAAGCAATGGGGTACAGTGGCTCACGCCTGTAATCCCAGCACTTTGGGAGTCCAAGGCAGGTGGATCATGAGGTCAGGGGATCGAGACCATCCTGGCTAACACAGTGAAACCCCATCTCTACTAAAAAAAAAAAATACAAAAAAATTAGCTGGGCTTGGTGGCGGGCATCTGTAGTCCCAGCTACTCAGGAGGCTGAGGCAGGAGAATGGTATGAACCCAGGAGGTGGAGCTTGCAGTGAGCTGAGATTGCACCACTGCAGTCCAGCCTGGGCAACAGAGCGAGATTCTGTCTCAAAAAAAAAAAAAAAAGAAATGTATCCTCATTATAGGCTCTATAACACATTCTACTGTAAAGATTGTGGCTACACAACAGACTTTAAATTCTCTTATAAAAGTTATGCTAAATAATAGAATTGGCAGCTGTGCAGCTGCTGGCACTTGTGGCCTGTGGAGAAATGCATCAAATGAAGATTACAGATATTCAGTGGTAGGGGATTAACAAAAAGACTGCTTAGTTAAGCAAATAAATTCTTTATTTAGCTCATTCTTTGATCTATTTTATCTTAAGCGGTCTAGTTTGTGGGGACCTTAGGTAAACAGCATACTCCAACGTCTTGGTATTATCCTCCCAATAGTCATACTAATAGTCTCCCTGATGTGCTGTGTTCTCTCAAAGGCTTTAAATGCTTGCCTGCAGCCATCTCTAGAAGGTCAAATGGTCTCTCTTCAACTGGAATGACAAGAGCTGAAAGAAATCTGCAACCATGAGGACACTATAACCTATAAGTGACATTCTGAGACTGGAAACCCAAAACGATGGTAACAGAGTGGTGCTAAGGCCTTAAGTTTTGGTTACACTTTCACCTAACTGAGAATCTGACGAAAAAGGGGGAATTTTTTAAACAAAGTTCTGGGAGGCTATTGCTTTAGACTAAGCTCATGCATCAGGCCTTAGCAAACAAAACAAAACCAAAATGGAGTCATTTATGCTAAGACTTTAAGGAAACACATAGATGTTAGAACAAACCAAGTTTTGGTTTTCTCCTGCAAGTCTCTATAACAAACATTCTTGACAGCATAAGTATCCACCCCCTGAAATTCCCGTTAAAACTGTTAACAAAATTTATTTCCTCTTGCCTAGAGACCATCAAGTTTCAGATGATCATGAAACAAAGGGTCCAGCTACTGCCAGGTGAAGACAACACCCCAGCCATTGAAAAGCTACCCTGCCTCCACTTGATAGGGCAGAGTGAGAGTTCTGTGATCCCCAATAGTTAGGGATTATGCCCAAAGCCAGCATGAAGCAGTTACAGAAAAAAGAGCAATGGTCCCTATGGCTCTCATAAATATTTATAGGGATCACATCCTTCAGAGGGGAGATGAAGCAGGAAAATAGAGTCTGGAGGCAGGGAACACAAGGCCAATTCACACTTCAGCTATGACAGGAAATATCCTCTCTGTAGGGCGTACGCAGTATAAATGACTGTAACATTTTCTCATCCTCTTCATTTACATAGGGTATACAGCAAGTAGAGGGCATTGAAACTGACAAAAACTCTAACAGGGCCTTTGAGCCCCTATGCTCAGGCCTGCTCCCACACTGTGCAGTGTACTCCCATTTTTCAATAAATCTCTTCATTCCTTCCTTGCTTTGTTTGTGCATTTTGTCCAATTCTCTGTTCAAGATGCCAAGAACCTGGACACCCTTCACCATTAAAAACATGATAAACAAAGTGTGGTATATAAATTCCATATGATATTAATCCTTTAAAAGAAATAAAATTCTGATACATTCTGTACCCAGATAATACACTAAGTGAAATAAACCAATCACAAAAAAGAAAATACTGTGTAATGTCACTTATATGTGCTACTTAGAGTAATCATGATGAGAAGCAGAATGTAGAATGGTAGTTGCCATGATATGGAGAATGGAGAGTTACTGTTTATTGTACAATTTCAGTTTTGCAAAATGAAAAGTTGTAGAAATGGATAGTGGTGAAGGTAGCATAACAGTGCATATATTCTAATATACCCACATAAAAATAGTTAAATTGGCAAACTCTGTGGTGTATATTTTACCACGAAAAGTAGGGGAGAGGGCAGTCCAAAAGCTAGAAAACAACAATCCCTGTAAGGTCTATAGACGTCATATGGGGTGCAGTTCCACGGTGGCTGAACAGGAACAGCTCCAGTCTACAGCTCCCAGCGTGAGTGATGCAGAAGACGGGTTATTTCTGCATTTCCAGCTGAGGTACTGGGTTCATCTCACTGGGTCGTGTTGGACAGTGGGTGCAGGACAGTGGGTGCAGCTCACTGAGAGAGAGCCAAAGAAGGGTGAGACATCGCCTCACCTGAGAAGCGCAAGAGGTCAGGGGTTCCCTTTCATAGCCAAGAGAAGCTCTGATGGATGGCACCTGGAAAATCAGGTCACTCCCACCATAATACTGCACTTTTCCAATGGTCTTAGCAAACAGCACACCGGGAGATTACATCCTGCACCTGGCTCAGAGGGTCCCACACCCATGGAGCCTTGCTCATTGCTAGCACAGCAGTCTGAGATCTAACTGTAAGGCAGCAGCAAGGCTGGGGAAGGGACACATGCCATTGCTGAAGCTTGAGTAGATAAACAAAGTGTCCAGGAAGCTCGAACCAGGTGGAGCCCACTGCAGCTCAAGGAGGACTGCCTGCCTCTGTAGGCTCCACCTCTGAGGGCAGGGCATAGCTGAACAAAAGGCAGCAGAAACCTCTGCAGACTTTAATGTCCCTGTCTGACAGTTTTAAAGAGAGTAGTGGTTCTCCCAGCATGGAGTTTGAGATCTGAGAACGGGCAGACTGCCACCTCAAGTGGATCCCTGAGACCCCTGAGTAGCCTAACTGGGAGGCACCCTCGAGTAGGGGCAGACTCACACCTTACATGGCTGGGTACCCCTATGAGATGAAGCTTCCAGAGGAAGGATCAGGCAGCAACATTTGCAGTTCAGCAATATTCACTGTTCTGCAGCCTCCGCTGCTGATACCTAGGTAAACAGGGCCTGGAATGGACCTCCAGCAACTCCAACAGACCTGCAGCTGGGGCTCTTGACAGTTAGAAGGAAAACTAACAAACAGAAAGGACATCCACACCAAAACCCCATCTGTACATCACCATCATCAAAGACCAAAGGTAGATAAAACCACAAAGAAGGGGAAAAAAACACAGCAGAAAACCTGAAAATTCTAAAAATCAGAGCACCTCTCCCCCTCCAAAGGAACACAGCTCCTCACAGCAATGGAACAAAGTTGGATGGAGAATGACTTTGACGAGTTCAGAGAAGAAGGCTTCAGACAATCAAACTTCTCCAAGCTAAAGGAGGAAGTTCGAACCCATTGCAAAGAAGCTAAAAACCTTGAAAAAAGATTAGACAAATGGCTAACTAGAATAACCACTGTAGAGAAGTACTTAAATGACCTGATGGAGCTGAAACCATGGCACGAGAACTACGTGATGAATGCACAAGCTTCAGTAACCAGTCAATCAACTGGAAGAAAGGTTATCGGTGATTGAAGTTCAAATGAATGAAATGACATGAGAAGAGAAGTTTACAGAAAAAAGAGTAGAAAGAAACAAACAAAGCCTCTAAGAAATATGGGACTATGTGAAAAGACCAAATCTACGTCTGATTAGTGTACCTGAAAGTGACGGGGAGAATGGAACCAAGTTGGAAAACACTCTGCAGGATATTATCCAGGAGAACTTCCCCATCCTAGCAAGGCAGGCCAACATTCAAGTTCAGGAAATACAGAGAATGCCACAAAGACACTCCTCGAGAACAGCAACTCCAAGACACATAATTGTCAGATTCACCAAAGTTGAAATGAAGGAACACATCTTAAGGGCAGCCACAGAGACAGGTCAGGTTACCCATAAAGGGAAGCCCATCAGACTAATAGCGGATATCTCAGCAGAAACTCTACAAGCCAGAAGAGAGTGGGGGCCAATATTCAACATTCTTAAAGAAAGAGTTTTCAACCCAGAATTTCATATCCAGCCAAACTAAGCTTCGTAAATGAAGGAGAAATAAAATCCTTTACAGACAAGCAAATGCTGAGATTTTGTCACCACAAGGCCTGCCCTAAAAGAGCTCCTGAAGGAAGCACTAAACATGGAAAGGAACAACTGGTACCAGCCACTGCAAAAACATCCCAAAATGTAAAGACCATCGATACTAGGAAGAAACTGCATCACCTGATGAGCAAAATAACCAGCTAACATCATAACGACAGGATCAAATTCACACATAACAATATTAACCTTAAATGTAAATGGGCTAAATGCTCCGATTAAAGGACACAGTCTGGCAAATTGGATAAAGAGTCAAGACCCATCAGTGTGCTGTATTCAGGAGACCTATATCATGTGCAGAGACACACATAGGCTCAAAATAAAGGGATGGAGGAAGATCTACCAAGCAAATGGAAAACAAAAAAGACAGGAGTTGCAATCTTAGTCTCTGATAAAACAGACTTTAAACCAACAAAGATCAAAAGAGACAAAGAAGGCCATTACATAATGGGAAAGGGATCAATTCAACAAGAAGAGCTAACTATCCTAAATATATATGCACCCGATCAGGAGTACCCAGATTCATAAAGTAAGTCCTTGGAGACCTACAAAGAGACTTAGACTCCCATACAATAATAATGGGAGACTTTAACACCCCACTGTCAACATTAAACAGATCAACGAGACAGAAAGTTAACAAGGATATCCAGGAATTGAACTCAGCTCTGCACCAAGCAGACCTAATAGACATCTATCTACAGAACTCTTCACCCCAAATCAACAGAATATACATTCTTCTCAGCACCACACTACACCTATTCCAAAATTGACTACATAGTTGGAAGTAAAGCATTCCTCAGCAAATGTAAAAGAACTCAAATTATAACAAACTGTCTCTCAGACGACAGTGCAATCAAACTAGAACTCAGGATTAAGAAACATTCAAAACCACTCAGCTACATGAAAACTGAACAACCTGCTCCCGAATGACTACCGGGTACATATCAAAATGTAGGCCAAAATAAAGATGTTCTTTGAAACCAATGACAACAAAGACACAACATACAAGTATCTCTGGGACACATTTAAAGCAGTGTGTAGAGGGAAATTTATAGCCCTAAATGCCCACAAGAGAAAGCAGGAAAGATCTAAAATTGACACTCTAACACCACAACTAAAAGAACTAGAGAAGCAAGAGCAAACACATTCAAAAGCTAGCAGAAGGCAAGAAGTCAGTAACATCAGAGCAGAACTGAAGGAGACAGAGACACAAAAAACCCTTCAAAAAAAATCAATGAATCCAGGAGCTGATTTTTTGAAAAGATCAACAAAATTGAGACTGCTAGCAAGACTAATAAAGAAGAAAAGAGAGAAGAATCAAATAGATGCAATAAAAAATGATAAAGGAGATATCACCACCGATCCCACAGAAATACAAACTACCATCAGAGAATACTATAAACACCTCTACACAAATAAACTAGAAAATCTAGAAGAAATGGATAAATTCCTCAACACATACACCCTCCCAAGACTAAACCAGGAAGAAGTTGAATCCCTGAATAGACTAATAACAGGCTCTGAAATTGAGGCAATAATTAATAGCCTACCAACCAAAAAAAGTCCTGGACCAGACACATTCACAGCTGAATTCTACCAGAGGTACAAAGAGGAGCTGGTACCATTCCTTCTGAAACTATTCCACTCAATAGAAAAAGAGGGAATCCTTCCTAACTCATTTTATGAGGCCATCATCATTCTGATACAAAAGCCTGGCAGAGACACAACAAAAAAAGAGAATTTTAGACCAATATCCCTGATGAGCATCAATGCAAAAATCCTCAATAAAATACTGGCAAACCGAATCCAGCAGCACATCAAAAAACTTATCCACCATGATCAAGTGGGCTTCATCCCTGGGATGCAAGGCTGGTTCAACATATGCAAATCAATAAATGTAATGCAGCATATAAACAGAACCAAAGACAAAAACCACATGATTATCTCAATAGATGCAGAAAAGGCCTTTCACAAAATTCAAAAGCGCTTCATGCTAAAAACTCTCAATAAATTAAGTATTGATGGGACATATCTCAAAATAATAAGAGCGATCTATGACAAACCCACAGCCAATATCATACTGAATGGGCAAAAACTGGAAGCATTCCCTTTGAAAAAATGGCACAAGACAGGGATGTCCTCTCTCACCACTCCTATTCAACATAGTGTTGGAAGTTCTGGCCAGGGCAATCAGGTAGGAGAAAGAAATAAAGTGCATTCAATTAGGAAAATAGGAAGTCAAATTGTCCCTGTTTGCAGATGACATGATTGTGTATTTAGAAAACCCCATTGTCTCAGCCCAAAATCTCCTTAAGCTGATAAGCTGCTTCAGCAAAGTCTCAGGATACAAAATCAATGTACAAAAATCACAAGCATTCTTATACACCAACAACAGGCAAACAGAGAGCCAAATCATGAGTGAACTCCCATTCACAATTGCTTCAAAGAGAATAAAATACCTAGGAATCCAACTTACAAGGGATGTGAAGGACCTCTTCAAGGAGAACTACAAACCACTGTTCAATGAAATAAAAGAGGATATAAACAAATGGAAGAACATTCCATGCTCAAGGGTAGGAAGAATCAATATCGTGAAAATGGCCATACTGCCCAAGGTAATTTATAGATTCAATGCCATCCCCATCAAGCTACCAATGACTTTCCTCACAGAACTAGAAAAAACTACTTTAAAGTTCATATGGCACCAAAAAAGAGCCCACATTGTCAAGATAATCCTAAGCAAAAAGAACAAAGCTGGAGGCATCACACTACCTGACTTCAAACGATACTACAAGGCTACAGTAACCAAAACAGCATGGTACTGGTACCAAAACAGAGAGATAGACCAATGGAACAGAACAGAGCCCTCAGAAATAATACCACACATCTACAACCATCTGATCTTTGACAAACCTAACAAAAACAAGCAATGGGGAAAGGATTCCCTATTTAATAAATGGTGCTGGGAAAACTGGCTAGCCATATGTAGAAACCTGAAACTGGATCCCTTCCTTACACCTTATACAAAATTAATTCAAGATGGATTAAAGACTTAAATGTTAGACCTAAAACCATAAAAACTCTAGAAGAAAACCTAGGCAATACCATTCAGGACATAGGCTTGGGCAAGGACTTCATGTCTAAAACAGCAAAAGCAATGGCAACAAAAGACAAAATTGATAAATGGGATCTAATTGAACTAAAGAGCTTCTGCACAGCAAAAGAAACTACCATCAGAGTGAAAAGGCAACCTACAGAATGGGAGAAAATTTTTGCAATCTACTCATCTGACAAAGGGCTAATATCCAGAATCTACAAAGAACTCAAACAAATTTACAAGAAAAAAACAACCCCATCACAAAGTGGGAGAAGGATATGAACAGACACTTCTCAAAAGAAGACATTTATGCAGGCAACAGACACATGAAAAAATGCTCATCATCACTGGTCATCAGAGAAATGCAAATCAAAACCACAATGAGATACCATCTCATACCAGTTAGATGGCGATCATAAAAAAGTCAGGAAACAACAGGTGCTGGAGAGGATATGGAGAAATAGGAACAGTTTTACACTGTTGGTGGGACTGTAAACTAGTTCAACCATTGTGGAAGTCAGTGTGGTGATTCCTCAGGGATCTAGAACTAGAAATACCATTTGATCCAGCCATCCCATTACTGTGTATATACCCAAAGGATTATAAATCATGCTGCTATAAAGACACATGCACATGTTTGTTTATTGCAGCACTATTCACAATAGCAAAGACTTGGAACCAACCCAAATGTCCATCAATGATAGACTGGATTAAGAAAATGTGGCACATATACACCATGGAATACTATGCAACCATAAAAATGGATGAGTTCATGTCCTTTGTAGGAACATGGATGAAGCTGGAAACCATCATTCTCAGCAAACTATTGCCAGGACAGAAAACCAAATACCACATGTTCTTACTCATAGGTGGGAACTGAACAATGAGAACACCTGGACACAGGAAGGGAAACATCACACACCAGGGCCTGTCATGGGATTGGGGGAGGGTGGAGGGATCACATTCGGAGATATACATAATGTAAATGACGAATTAATGGGTGCAGCACACCAACATGGCACATGTATATATATGTAACAAACCTGCACGTTGTGCACGTGTACCCTATAACTTAAAGTATTATAAAATAAAATAAGTCATATGAAGAGCCCCAATTGATTGGCAATTAGTTATAGACTATGTCCTCTTCTCAGAGAAAAGACACTACACATTCTGTTCCCACTTAATGAAAAGAAAAGTACCTGCTTCTAGCATAAAGCCACAGAAAGATGTGAGGAGAAAAAATAATTCTTGGGCATTTATATCTCATCCAGTTACTCCACAGAATCTTGTCACTGATGTACTGTATAATTATTGTATCTTGTTTTATACCACAAGTTTTCTGTGAAAGATCAGAAATCCAAAGGCTTAGTAAAGAATGCTCACATTTTCAAAATAACTATTTCTTTTCAGGGTACGGATTCATGGGAACGGAATCACATGGTGCATATTCTCTTCTGGTCATAGAAAATCTGTTTTAGAGGCAGTTTCTTGAATCTTTACATCATGAGTAAATAAACGACTGAAATCAACCAGAATGAGGCGTTTTCCTTTTTGCAAAAGTTATTACAGTATTTCGAGGGAGAAATTCTGCATAAAAACTAGACAGGTTTTCTTTTTCTTTCTATTTTGAACACTGTGATGAAAGTCTGGGAGTTGGTTCTTGTTTTTAAATTCATCTCATCCTCCTTTAGATATTATTGCATATCTGATACCATTATTATACACTCCTCCATCTTCCCTAATTCTCCTCTCACCCATGTTTGGATGATTTGCCTCTCACAGTCATTCCATGAGCTTGGAAAGACCCAGCTGGCTACCAGAACAACTATTTCCACCTTCCAACAAATCCCTGGCATCTAAGTTCAGTTGCACTTTGACTTCTCCAGGTAGACTTCACAGCAGGGGCAGGTTGATAAAAGATGGCCATGGCTGTTAAGGCTACTTCTAGACTTGAGGGACCATCTTACCCACTGCTACTCCCCAACTCTATTCCACTTATTAGACAAGGATATCTCCTCATTTACCTCTTTGGACTTACTCTTCTTTATATACTCATTTCCTGATTAAACTTTATCTATGAATGAACACAAAAACTCAATCAAATGAAGAAGCATTTTACACTTTTTGGAAATAACTAATGTTTTAGTAGTAGAAAAATACAGCATAGGAGCATACTGGTACTATTTATATATTAATAATAAACCAAATATTATTGCTCACATATGATTAACAATGGAAAGCATTTATGAAGTACATGTGACAAATATAAAAACAACAAAATTAAGTGGCACCAGACCCTAACTAGCCCCAAAAAATACTGAAAAAGAAATCCAAGAGAACTCCTATTTCTTGATTGCAATAATTGCTACCAGGCTAGAGTAGTCAAAACAACACAGCACTTGCAAGAGGACAGATATTACATATCTATCTAATAGTGGAACTTAGTGTTCAAAAATTAAGGTATATATTTCTACCCAATTCATGTTCATAAGGTAACTGAAACCGTGGAATGAAGACTTTCAACTTATGGTTCTGAAAAAATTCACATGCAAAAAAGAATAAAGTTAGAATTCTATCTCAACCTATATACGAAAATTAAATCAAAATAGATCAACAACATTGACCGCTAAAAGCACAAAATTCTTAAAAGAAACTTCAGTAGTAAACATTCATGGTATTGGATTTGGCAACAGGTTTTTATACATGACACCAACATCACAGAAACAAAAGAAAAAAACAATAGAAAAACTAGACTACATCACAATTTAGAACTTTCATGTATCAAAGGACACTACCAAGAGACTGAAAGTACAACTCACAGAAGGAAAAACAACTTACAAATCCCATGTCTGATGAGGGTTTAATATTAAAATACATGATTGCCATTTACAATTCAACAACAAAAAGACAAACCAACTAAAAGTGGGGAAAGGACTTGAAGAGACCTTTCTCCAAAAATAATTTACAAAGAGTTGATAAGCGTATAAAAAAGATGCTTAATGGTGGTAGTAATTAGAATGAAAAAGCGAATCAAAACCACAATGTAATACCACTTCAAAATGACTAGGTAATAGTGTTAACAAAGATGAAGAGGAATTGGACCCCTCAATCATTATTACTGTGCAGTCCCTGTGGCAAACTCTTTGACAGCGCTTCAGAAAGTTAAACAACATATTATGCAGCAATCACACACCTGGATATGTAACTCTGCTCCCAGAAGTAGTAAAACGGGTGTTTTTTGTTTCTGTTTTTGAGACAGAATCTCGCTTGCTTTTTTGTTTCTTTTGTTGTTGTTGTTGTTGTTGTTTTTAAGATAGAGTCTGGCTCTGTCTCCCAGGCTGGAGTGCACTGGTGTGATCTCAGCTCACTGCAGCCTTCATCTCCTGGGTACAAGCGATTCTCCTGCCTCAGCCTCCCAAGTAGCTGGGATTACAGGTGCCTGCCACCTAATACCCAGCTAATTTTTGTATTTTTAGTAGAGACGGGGTTTCACCATGTTGGCCTGGCTGGTCTCATTCTCCTGACCTTATGATCTGCCCCACTCAGCCTCCCAAAGTGCTGATATTACAGGCATGAGCCACCTGGCCTGGCTGTAAAACAGGTATTAAAACAAAAAACTTATCCATTAAAGTTCATATTTGCTTCAGAATGTGAAAAACACCCAATTCTTTTAAGAGTTGGACCCAAATGTCCACCTCTTAAAAGAATAAACAAAATATGATATACCCATACAGTGAAGTATTGTACAATCAGAAGAAGAAATACAAGTGCGATGTGGTAGTGTATGCCTGTAGTCCCAGCTACTTGGGAGGCTGAGGTGGAAGGATCACTTGTGCACAGGGGATTGAGGCTGCATAAGTGAAGATTATGCCACTGCACTCCACCTTGGGCAACAAAGCAAAAAAAAAAAAAAAAAAATGCAAGGCAAGGTGGCTCACACCTATAATCCCAGCAGTTTGGGAGGCTGGCGCAGGCAGATCACAAGGTCAGGAGGTCGAGACTAGCCTTAGCAACATGGTGAAACCCTGTCTCTACTAAAAATACAAAAATTAGCTGGGCATGGTGGCACACACCTGTAATCCCAGCTACTGAGGAGGCTGAGGCAGGGGAATCACTTGAACCCAGGAGGCAGAAGAGGTTGCAGTGAGCTGAGAGCGAGCCACTGCACTCCAGCCTGGGTGACAGAGCAAGACTCAGTCTCAGAAAGAAAAAAAAAAAGTGCCAAAGACTTTTACAGATACATCAGCAAAGAAGAAATGCAAATGGTAAATAAGCATATGAAAAAGGTCTTTCATATCATATGTCATCAGGAGAATGCAGGCTAAAATAGTGAGATATCTCTACATACCTATTAGAATGGCCAAAATTCAGAACTCTGAGAACATCAAATGCTGGCAGGGGTGTAAAACTCATTTTTTGCTGGCAGGAATGCTAAATTATGGAGGACAGTTTGGCTATTTCTTAAAACATTAAACAGATTTTTTACTATACAATCTAGCAACTGTAGTTCTTGGTATTTATCCACAGAAGCTGGAAACTTACATTCACACAAAACCAGCACATGGACGTTCACACCAGCTTTATTCATAATTACCAAAATGTGGAAGCAACCAAGACATCATTCAGAAGGTAAATAAATAAACAAACAGTGGTACATCCAGATAGTGGAATGTTATTCAGTGCTAAAATAAATAAGCTGTCAAACCATGAAAAGACATGGAGGAACCCAAATACATATTATTATGTGAAAGAAGCCAACAAAAAACATTTACATGCTCTTTGATTCCAACTGTATGACATTCTGGAAAAGATAAAACTATGAAGACAATAAAAAGATTAGTGGCTGCCAGGGGTTAGGTGGGTTGTGGAGATGAATCAATGAGCAGAACATAGAGTGTTTTTAAAGCAATGAAGGACTCTATGTAATACTATACTAATAGATACATGTCATTATATATTAGTCCAAAAGCATAGAATGTGTAACTCCAAGAGTGAACACTAATGTAAACTACGGGCTTTGAGTGATCATGATGTGTCCATGTAGGTTCAACAGATAAAACAAATGTACCACCTCAGTGGGGGATGTTGACAATAGGAGAGGCTATGCATGTGTAGGGGCAGGTGGAATATGGGAAATCTCTGTACTTTGTTTAGATGTTGCTATGGAACTAAAACTGCTCTTAAAAAATTAAATTTTAAAACAGAAATTCAAACTACAATATTTATAAACCATAATAAACACATTACATAATGTGAAAGACACCACACTCAAAAGGTCTCATATCATATAATTCCATTTATATGGAATATCTAAACATAAATCCTTAACAGAGAGAAAGCAGTTTAGTGGTTGCCAAGACCTTGAGAGCATAAAGAATGGAAAATGAGTGCTTATGGCTACAGAATTTTTGGGTAATGAAAATGTGTTAAACTCGGTATAGGTGATATTAGCACAACACTGAGAATGCAAAGATGCTGCTGAATTGTGTACACTATCAAAGAGTTAATGGTTAATTTTGTTATGTAAGTTTTACCTCAAATTAAAAAAAAACAAGATAGCAATATAATAATATGCCTATTAAACACTTTATGCAGTTCACATATTGTACATAGCAGAAATTGCAGGGGTTTTTTTCCTGGAGACTAGTAACAAAAACACACTGTGTATAAACCATCTTCACTGAAGTAAATCTAACTGAGGAAACTCACACACATAACTCACAAGATTGGCATCAAATTTTTATAGTGGCAAATACATATAGCAAAAAATTTACTATTTCAAGTATTTGCATGTGTGCAATTCAGTAGGATTAGGTATATTCCCAATGTTGTATGACCAGTACAGCTATTTCCACATCTTCTTCACCCTCCTCCTTCATGATCGCTACACTCACTAAAAAATAACTTCCTATTCCTCTTCAGCTGTAACTGTGCTAAGCTCTTTTCCATTTTATTTTTCTACAAACTTGCCTATTCTAGGTACTTGATATATGTGGAGTCATACAGAAGTTTTCCTGGTTTATGTTTGGGTTATTTCATTTGGCATAAAGTCTTCGAGGTTCATTGATGTTGTAACATTATCAGGATTTCATTCTTTTTTATGATTGAATAATATTCTTCTGTATGACTCTATCACATTTTGTCTATCTGTTCATAGGGACCTTTTTGTTTTTCCACCTGACTTTGAAAAATGCTGCTATGAACATTAGTGCAGAAGTATCTTCTTTTATTTATATTTGAGTTCTGAATAACACTGTAATTAGGATCACCAACTCCTCAAAGTGTAAAAAATCTGCATATAATTTGATGCCCCAAAACTTAATTCTAATAGTCTACTGTTAATCAGAAGCTTTACTGATAACATAAACAGTCAATTAATACAACTTTTCTTTATTTTTTGAGACAGAATCTTATTCCATCACCCAGGCTGGAGCGCAGTGACACAATCCCTTCTCATTACAACCTCTGCCTCCCAGGTTCAAATGATGATCGTGCCTCAGCCTGCTGAGTAACCAAGATTACAGTTGGCTAACTTTTGTATTTTTTAGCAGAGATGGGGTTTCACCCAGTTGCCCAGGCTGGTTTCAAACTCCTGACTTCAAGTTATCCACCCGCCTTGGCATCCGAAAGTCCTGAGATTATAGGCACTATGCAAGCAGGAAGCCAACCTCACTGAAGCCCTATAAGAAAAAAAATATCTGTGGCACTCACTCTCAAGAATTCCTTCCTCTCACTTTGGGAGGCTGAGGCTGGCAGATCATGAGGTCAGAAGTTCGAGACAAACCTGGCCAACATAGTGAAACCCCATCTCTACTAAAAATACAAAAAATACTAAAAATACAACGTGCCTGGCTAGGCACGTTGGTGGGCACCTGTAATCCCAGCTACTTGGGAGGCTAAGGCAGGAGAATTGCCTGAAACTGGGAGGAGGAGTTTGCTGTGAGCTGAAATCACGCCACTGTACTCCAGCCTGGGCAACACTGTGAGACTCCGTCTCAAAAAAAAAAAAAAAGAATTTCTTCTTCTGTCACAGTGTGGCTAGATCATAGTCACAACTTCTCTTTGGGGGAGGAATTTGGGTCATAGGAAGGGAAACAAGCAGGGCCACTGAAAGCAAGACCACCAACTTGCACCAGACTCTGAAGTACCAAACAAAGACCAAGTGGAGCTCTATTATGAGGATGTACCAAAGCACAGAAAAGGCTATAATACTGCAGACAGCCACCACAGGAAACAGCTAAGCAAAAATGAGCAAAGCAATTCAATTGAAAATTACATATACAGGCCCAAATACAGCATTCATTCTCACAAAAGGTTTGATAGATTTGGAGAATCTCTCATCAGACTGATTGGAGAAAGTCCTCCCTACACATAAAAAAAGAAGAAAGAAAAAAAAGCAGTGATGGCTCACGCCTGTAATCCCAACACTTTGGGAGGCCAAGGCAGGTGGATCACTTGAGGTCAGGAGTTCAAAACCAGCCTGGCCAACACAGTGAAACCCCTTTCCTACTAAAAATAGAAAAAATTAATTGGGCATGGTGCCACATTCCTATCATCCCAGCTACTGAGGAGCCTGAGGCAGGAGAATCACTTAAACCCAGGAGATGGAGACTGCAGTGAGCTGATATTATACCACTGCACTCCAACCTGGGCAACAGAGCTTCATCTCAAAAAAAAAAAAAAAGAGAGAGAGAGAGAGAACTCTGGGACTGAGGCAAGAGGATCACTTGAGCCCAGTAGTTTGAGACCAGCCTAGGCAACATTAAAAAACCCTGTCTTTACAAAAAATACAAAAAATTCTATGGTCATGTTGGTGTGTGTTTGTGGTCCTATCTACTCAGCAGGCTGAGGTGGGAGAATCACCTGAACTAAGGAGGTTGAGGCTGCTTTGAGCTATGATGTTGCCACTGCACTCCAGTCTAGGTGACAGAGTGAGACCCTGTCTCTGTCTCGCTTCATAAATATATATTCAATAGATGTATATTTAAAATATACCTACTAAGCAAACATTTCTTAAATCTCAATTCTGGAATTTACAATAAAAAAAATCACACCTGAACCTCAGTATAAGCACTGCAAAAACAGCATCAATTCTTTTTAAATACCATCTATGATTTCTTCATTAAAATATTTTCTTAAAAATCTAGAAAACAAAAACAAAAATCATACAATTATACAAAGACGATTACAGTCTTCTTGTTGTCTCCAATGCAAAACTAACCATTAGCATTCACAGAAAAATTACAAATATAAGGAGCAAACAACTTCATAAACATATCTCAAGAGCAAAGATCTCTCCAAATTTTCTTAAGGGATGTTTACAGGCTTTATGAATGGCAGTAAATCTATGAGACAGATGACCACAAATTCTTGCAAATTGTTTTTTGGAGAAAAAAATGACCATGAGCATCACATGCAGGTACCCTCCTAGGTCTGAGTAGTGCAAAACTGCATTTACAGGAGACCACCAGTCTCAGAGTCTTCAATCTGAAACATGAAAGGCACACTACCAAGATCTGTCTCACTGCTTCAGTGGTGACAAGGTGTAGCACTGTCCCTTAGCCCTCAAACATGTGCATCTCACTGAGACTTTTCTACATTACCATGAACCTCCCATGACCCAATTCCCCTTATTGGTTCCTACATCTTCCTGAATATCTGTCTGCAAAGCCAGGTGCCAGCATGTTCTGCAGGGCATAGCTTTTTACAGTGGAGCAATAGGCCAGCCAGCCTGGGGAGCTGCAGGAGCCTGTTCACAGCCAACTCGCTTGAGTTTGAAAGTCAGTGTTACTGATATCCCAGAAGGTATGTTACTCAGCTCATACAACCCCAGTGAGAAGCATGCCACATGCATCTTTCAATTGCCACAGTGAAACGGAGGCCTTCCCAGCCAGGTGGAACTGTGAGTCCATTAAACTTCTTTCCTTTATAAATAATCTAGTCTTAGGTATTTCTTTATAGCAATGAGACTCCATCAGTGGCGCCAATACTTAAAGTCTGCCTTCTGTGAGTCATCATTTGTTACTCAAAGCAATGGAGCAGTAACAGTGCTAGGTGTCTTTCAAACCCCTGCTTCCTTTTCATCTTTCACCCACAGAGATATCACACTTCTCAGTCTCCTTTGCAGATAGGTGGGACCATGTGAGTGGGTTCTACACAATGGAATGTGGGCAGATGCCATATATACCCCTTCCAGGCTTGTCCCGTAGGCTTCTGGCAGAATGCTTCATGACTTCTCTCTTCCCTTGCCTGCAGGCTGAAAGCAAAGGGCCCAGTGGAGGATGGCAAAGCCTCATAAGACAGAAAAGCCACACCACAGAAAAGCCTGGGACCCTGAATGACTGTGTGAACCAGAGAGTCTTGAAAGCCATTCCCATAATTGTACTTAACTGACATGAACAAGACACATCTGTTAAGTGGCTGAGATTTTGATTGCTAGAGTAGTTAGTTGGCTAACATGCTTAAAGATGTGGACAAAGAAATAAATTAACAGAAATCTGGAGGTTTTAATTTCATTTGACATAAGCATCTTTAGTGATTCAAACAAAGTTAACTAAGTATATATAGCAATCAAAACAACACAAAGTCCAGGAGACTCTGTGAAAAACAACAGAAAGTATCACATACCATCTATGCTATAATTCATGTAATAAATATCAGTTTCTATATAGAGAAAGGCTTCTTGACTGAAAGGGTGTGGTTATTAGATTTGTGAAGACATTTTATTTAGATTGAAGCCTTATTTAGAGAGGATTAAATGGTTTTTCCCTCCTATACTACATGGTATCTTAGGCATAATGGGTAAGACCAACCATATTCTTATTTTCATAATGTCATATTTCTATTATAAACATCACTTACCACTTTATTAGGTAATTATTATTTTACATTACTACCTCCTCTATTAGTCTGTGAGTCCCTTAAAGAAAAGACTGTTGCTCCTGTAATTCACTTTCTTAACCCAGAGCCTTAGAAAACAAAACGCTATTTGATAAATTAAACAGGCCAATTACAGAAATTGATACTACAGAAGAATTAAATGGAGCCAATTAACAATCAGGAAAAACTTGGAAGGGAAAAATAGGGAGAGAAGGAAGCATTTTTAATTTGACTGAGACCAGAGCACTTTGATTATTTTAAAAAAACAAGTCAGGGCACTCAGGAGGCTAGACATTATAGGGTCATTCTTCAGTCACACAGCTCATTTTTTAAAACAGATCTGCCCTTTAAAGAAAAGTAATTCGTCAGGCTTCCAGAGCTTGATGAAACATCCCTGAATACTTCCCCTAGGCCTTTTGTTCTGAATTTCAACCTTGTCATCTACAATCTGGTTTCCTGAATGTGGGTCTGCACACCAGAGAGGGAATGTCTAGAGAAAACAGAGACACAAGATCTTTGCAAGATGTTCTATCTCCAGCAAAGAATAAACTATTCTAAGAAAATCAGTCTCACACATACTCAGGAAAGTGAACTCAGTGCCACATACCTAAGAGCGGATGAGTCTAATCAAGGACTCTGAACTCTCTTTGGGTAATCAGCCAACTCTGTGTGCTTCCCACCTGAGATAAGGAAAGAAATCTAGGGAAAAATAGAAAAGTTCCAATGTTACCTAGGAAACACCATCCATGAGAAAAATACTAGAAATAAACTATTACTTCCTTAAGGATAATACATACTGCAGTTTGTTTTAAATACTTTACATCCTTCTTACCTTCCTGACAAATTTCAAATGATAAAGTTATGAAAGTTAATGACCAGCTTTTTATTTTTATTATTGCCAAAATGCTAAAAGGAGGTGTAAATATAAAACTTTACAAATACAAATAAAATACAACATTATAATAGTGGGTGCTTAATTCACTACTGAATTCAATTGACAAAAGGAATATTTAAAGGAGGAACATTTATCTTAAATGGGGGCAGTTTTTAACAAATAATTTGGAGAGAAAAAAGATAAATATAGACTAACCACTGATAGAAGTAATTTAAACTAGAATGGGAAAGGGCCATAGTGGCCACGTAGAGTGAAGAGGTAGAAAATAAGATTCTAGTAGAAAAGGCCATACTGGGAAAGCAGCCAAGATGGCTGAAGAGAAACAGCCCTGCTCAAAGGCAGGTGATTTCTGCATTTCCAACTGAGGTACACAGCTGGTTGGACTCAGGAGCTTGGTGGGAGGAGGAGCATCCATCATTGCTGAGGCTTGAGTAGGTGTTTACACCTCACAGTGTAAACAAAGCAGCCAGGAAGTTCAAACTGGGTAGATCCCACTGCAGCTCAGCAAGGCTGCTGTGGCCAGACTGCCAAATTTATCCTCTTGGGGCAGGGCATCTCTGAAAAAAGGCAGCAGCCCCAGTCAAGGGCATATAGATAAAACCCCCATCTCCCTGGGACAGAGCACCTGGGGCAACTGTGGGTGCAGTTTCAGCAGACTTAAATGTCCCTGGCCAATGACTCTAAAAAGAGCAGCCGACCTCCTAGCAAAGCGTTCAAGCTCTGCTAAGACTCAGAATGCCTCCTCATGTGGGTCCTAAACCCCCATGTATTCTGACTGGGAGACACCTCCCAGTAGGGGCTAACAGACATCTCAAACAGGAGAGCTCTGGCTGGCATCTGGCAGGTGCCCCTCTGAAGCAAAGCTTCCAGAGGAAAGAACAGGCAGCAATCTTTGCTATTGTACAGCCTCTGCTGGTGATACCCAGCAAACAGGGTAGGGAGTGGACCTCCAGGAAACTCCGGCAGACCTGAAGTAGAGGGGCCCGACTGTTAGAATGAAAACTAACAAACAGAAAAGAATAGCATGTCCACCAGAAGACCCCATCCTAAGGTAACCAACATCAAAGACAAAAAGGTAAATAAATCCACAAAGAAGGGGAGAAACCAGCGCAAAAAGGCTGAAAATTCAAAAGACTAGAATGCCTCTTCTCCTGCAAAGGATCACGAACTCCTCACCAGCAAGGGAACAAAACTGGATGGAGAATGAGTTTGTTGAATTGACAGAAGTAGGTTTCAGAAGGTGGGTAATAAACTCTGAGCTAAAGGAGCATATTCTAACCCAACGCAAGGAAGGTAAGAACATTGAAAAAAGATTAGACAAATTGCTAACTAGAATAATCACTTTAGAGAAAAACACAAATGACCTGATGGAGCAGAAAAACACAGCATGAGAACTTCATGAAGCATACACAAGTATCAATAGCCAAATTGATTGGGTGGAATAAAAGATATCAGTGATTGAAGATCAACTTAATGAAATAAAGTGAGAAGAAAAGATTACAGGAAAAAGAATAAAAAGGAAGAAACAAAGCCTCCAAGAAATACCGGACTATGGGAAAAGACCAAACCTACATTTGATTGCTATACCTGAGAGTGATGGGGAGAATGGAACCAAGTTGGAAAACACTCTTCTGGATATTACCCAGAACTTCCCCAACCTAGCAAGACAGGCCAACATTCAAATTCAGGAAATACAGAGAACACCACAAAGATATTCCTCAAGAAGAGCAACCCCAAGACACATAATCTTCAGATTCATCAAGGTTGAAATGAAGAAAAAAATGCTAAAGGAGCCAGAGAGAAAGGTCAGGTAACCCACAAAGGGAAGCCCATCAGACTAACAGTGGATTTCTCTGCAGAAAGTTTACAAGCCAGAAGAGAGTGGGGGCCAATATTCAATATTCTTAAAGAAAATAATTTTCAAAGCAGAATTTCATATCCAGCAAAACTAAGCTTCATAAGTGAGGGAGAAATAAAATCCTTTACAGAAAAGCAAATGCTGAGGGATTTTGTCACCACTAGACCTGGCTTACAAGAGCTGCTAAAGGAGGCACTAAATATGAAATGGAACAACCAGTACCAGCCACTGCAGAAACATGCCAAACTGTAAGATCATCAATGCTAGGGAAAAACTTCATCAACTAATGGGCAAAATAACCAGCTAATACTATAATGACAGGATCAAATTCACACATAACAATATTAACCCTAAACATAAATGGGCTAAATGTCCCCAATTAAAAGACACAGACTGGCAAATTGGATAAAGAGTCAAGACCCATCTGTGTGCTGTATTCAGGAGACCCATCTCACATGCAGAGACACACACAGGCTCAAAATAAAGGGATGGAGGAATATTCACCAAGCAAATGAAAAGGAAAAAAAAAGTGGGAGTTGCAATGCTAATCTCTGATAAAACAGACTTTAAACCAACAAAGATCAAAAGAGACAAAGAAGGGCATTACATCATAGTAAAGCAATCAATGCAACAGAAGAGCTAACTATCCTAAATATATATGCACCCAATACAGACACACTCAGATTTATAAAGTGAGTTCTTAGAGACCTACGAAGAGACTTAGACTCCCACACAATAATAGTGGGAGACTTTAACAACGCACTGTCAATGTTAGGCAGATCAATGAGACAGAAAATTAACAAGGATATTCAGGACTTGAACTCAGTTCTGGACCAAACAGACCTGATACACATCTACAGAACTCTCCACCCCAAATCTACAGAATATAAACTTTTCTCACGACCTCATCACACTTACTCTAAAATTGACCACATAATTGGTCAGCAAATGCAAAAGAAGTGAAATCCTCAGCAAATGCAAAAGAACTGAAACTGTAACAAACTGTATCTCAGACCACAGTGCAATCAAATTAGAACTCAAGATTAAGAAACTCACGCAAAACTTTACAACTGCTTGGAAACTGAACAACCTGCTGGTGAATGACTACTGGGTAAACAATGAAATGAAGGCAGAAATAAACATGTTCTTTGAAGCAAATGAGAACAAAGACACAACATAACAGAATCTCTGGGACACAAAGCAGTGTGTAGAGGGAAATTTACAGCACTAAATGCCCACAAGAGAAAGCAAATTGACACCCAAACATCAAAATTAAAAGAACTAGAGAAGAGCAAACAAATTCAAAAGCTAGCAGAAGACAAGAAATAACTAAGATCAGAGCTGAACTGAAGGAGATAGAAACACAAAAAACCCTTCAAAAAATCAATGAATCCAGGAGATGGCTTTTTGAAAAAAATTAACAAAATAGATAGATCACTTGCCAGACTAATACAGAAGAAAAGAGAAAAATTAAATAGACTCAATAAAAAATGATATAGGGAATATCATCACTGAGCCCTGGAAATACAAACTACCATCAGACAATACTATAAACACCTTTACTCAAATAAACTAGAAAACCTAGAAGAAATGAATAAATTTCTGGACATGTACACTCTCCCAAGTCTAAACCGGGAAGAATTTGAATCCCTGAAAAGACCAATAACAAGTTCTGAAATTGACTCAGTAATTAAAGCCTACCAACTAAAAAAGTCCAGGAGCAGACGGATTCACAGCCAAATTCTACCAAAGGTAAAAAAAAAAAGGAGCTGGTACCATTCCTTCTGAAACGAATCCAAACAATAGAAAAAGAGGGAATCCTCCCTAACTCATTTCATGAGGCCAGCATCATCCTGACACCAAAACCTGGCAGAGACACAAGAAAAATGGAATTTTAGGCCAATATCCCTGATGAGCATCGAAGTGAATATCCTCAATAAAATACTGGCAAACTGACTACAGCAGAACATCAAAAAGCTTATGCACCACAATCAAGTCAGCTTCATCCCTGGGATGCAAGGCTGGTTCAACCTACACAAATCAATAAAAGTAATCCATCAGATAAGCAAAACCAGTGACAAAAACCACATGATTATCTCAACAGACACAAAAAAGGCATTTGACAAAATTCAACAGCCCTTCATGCTAAAAATGCTCAATAAACTAGGTGTTGATGGAACATATTTCAAAATAATAAGAGCTATTTATGACAAACCCACAGCCAATATCATACTGAATGGACAAAAATTGGAAGCATTCCCTTTGAAACCCAGCACAAGACAAGGCTGCCTTCTCTCACCACTCCTATTCAACATAATATTGGAAGTTCTGGCTAGGGCAACCAGGCAAGAGAAAGAAATTAAGCATATTCAAATAGGAAGAGAGGAAGTCAAATTGTCTCAGTTTGCAGATGACATGATTGTATGTTTAGAAAACCCCATCATCTCAGCCCAAAATCTCCATTAGCTGATAAGAAACTTCAGCAAACTATCATGATACAAAATCAATTTGCAAACATTACAAGCATTCTTATACATCAATAACAGGCAAACAGAGAGCCAAATCATGAGTTAACTCCCATTCACAATTGCTACTAAGAGAAAAAAATACCTAGGAATACAGCTTACAAGGGATGTGAAGAACCTCTTCAAGGAGAACTACAAACCACTGCTCAAGGAAAGAAGAGAGGATACAAACAAATGGAAGAACATTCCATGCTCATGGGTAGGAAGAATCAATATCGTGAAAATGGGCATACTGCCCAAAGTAATTTATAGAATCAATGCTCTACCCATCAAGATAACACTGACTTCCTTCACAGAATTGGAAAAAACTACTTTAAACTTCATATGGAACCAAAAAAAAGAGCCTGCATATCCAAGTCAACCCTAAGCAAAAAGAGCAAAGCTGGAGGCATCACACTATCTGACTTCAAACTGTACTACAAGGTTACAGTAATGAAAACAGCATAGTAGTGGTACAAAAGAAATATACAGACAAATGGAACAGAACATAGGCCTCAGAAATAACACCACACATCTACAACCATTTGATCTTCAACAAACCTGACACAAACAAGCAATGGGAAAAAGATTCCCTATTTAATAAATGGTGTTGGGAAAACTGACTAGCCATATGCAGAAAGCTGAAACTGGACCCCTTCCTTATATCTTATACAAAAATTAACTCAAGATGGAGCAAAGACTTACATATAAATACTAACACCATAAAAATCCTACAAGAAAACCTGGGCAATAACATTCAGGACATAAGAATGGGTAAAGACTTCATGTCTAAAACACCAAAAGCAATGGCAACAAAAGCCAAAATTGACAAATAGGATCTAATTAAACTAAAGAGCTTCTGCACAGCAGAAGAAACTATCATCAGAGTCAACAGGCAGCCTACAGAATGGGAAAAAAATTTTGCAATCTAAGGAGGGGAACATCCCACACTGGGGCCTGTCGAGGGGTGGGGGACTAGGGGAGGGATAGCATTAGGAGATATACCTAATGTAAGTGACAGGTTGATGGGTGCAGCAAACCATCATGGCACATGTATACCTATGTAACAAAACTGCACGCTCCACACATGTACCCCAGAACTTAAAGTATAATAATAACAATAAAAAAAAAGAAACAACTCTGCATTGCAGCTTTCACCAAAAAGGATGAAAACCATGGATAAATTCTGCATCTTCAATTGAAGTACCAAGATTCTTTCATTGTGACTGACGAGGCAGTTGGCGCAACCCACTGAGAGTGAGGAAAACTTAGGTGGAGTGAGGGCCCACCTGGGAGCTGCACATGACAAAGGGTGCTTCCTCCCCTGAGCCAAGGGAAGGGGTGAGGGACTGTGCTACCTCTTCCTAAAAACCATGCTTTTCCCATGGGTCTTTGGAAGCTGTGGACCAGGAGGTCCCCACATAAGCTCATGCCACCAGGCCTGTGGTCCGAAGCACAGAGCTGTGCAGACTCATGAGGGTTGCTCAGGTGGGTAACCACTTGAACAGGCACTGAGACACAGGAATTTTTTGCACACCCTGGTTCCAGGAACTCCGATGAGGAAGAAAATTTGTTCACTCCCAAGGGAAGGGGACTGAAGCCAGGGAGCCAAGCTGCCTCATGCTTACAGAACCCCACAAGCTAAAATCACTGGCTTGACATCCACACTGGTCCACGCAGCAGGCTGAAGGCTGCCTAAGAAGACTAAGTTCTGGCAGGAAAGGGGCGGCCACCATCACTGTGGCTGCAGTCAGCCGTTTTCCCCTGCTGTATACCAGTGAAATTGGGTTTTCTGGCTTGGGAGCAATACTCTACAGTGCAGTACAGTGGCTGGGGAAGTTAGTAGCCAGACTGCTTCTTTAAGTGAGACCTGGATCCACTCCTTCTCACACAGAGAGTCCTCCCTGTCGGAATTTCAGCATGCCCAGCCAGGGATTTATGGACAGAACTCTGATATCCCTGAGACTAGCCCCTATTAGGAGGGGCTGCTGTGGTATTGTGGATCAGCTGTCTTAGTCTTTTCTGGCTGCTGGCTCTGGAGAATCAGGGACACCCAGTCAATAGGAATCCTCCCCAATGCAGCACACCTGCACTGACAAGAGGCAGCCAGACTGCTTAAGTGGGTCCCTAATCCCACTCCTTCTGACTGAGTGAGAGACCCTTCAACAGGAGCTCCAGACACCTCATATAGGAGTGTTCCAGCTAACATCAGGTCAGTGCCTCTCTGGGACAGAACTCCCAGAAGAAGGAGAAGGCTGCCACCCTTGCTGTTCTGCAGCCTCCACTGATAGTACCTCCAGGAGGGACCCAGACATATAGGGTAAGAAGTGGACTCCCAGCAAGCCACAGAAACCCTATATAGAGGGGCCTGACTGCTAAAAGAAAAACAAATAGGAAGCAGCAACAACAACAACAAAAAGTCCCCACAAAAACTCTATCCAAAGTTCAGCATCCTCAGAGATTAAAGATAGATAAACCCATGTAGACGAAAAATAATCAATGCAAAAATGCTGTAAACTCAAAAAGCCGGACAACCTCTACTCCTCCAAATGATCACAACACTTCTCCAGCAAGGGCACAGAACTGGGCTGAAGCTGAGATGGATATAGCGACAGAAGTAGGCTCCAGAAGATGGATAAGAACAAAATTTGTTGAGCTAAAGGAATGTATTCTAACTCATCGCAAAGAAGATAAGAATCCTGATAAAACATTACAGGAGGTGTTAACTAGAGTAACCAGTTTAGAGAGGATTATAAATAACCTGGTACAGCTGAAAGACAGAACCTGAGAACTTCACAATAAAAACACAAGTATCAATAGTCAAATAGACCAAGCAGAAGAAAGGATATAAGAGCCTGAAGACTGTCTTGCTGAAATGAGTCAGACAGAAAAGATTAGGAAAAAAAAGAATTAAAAAGAATGAACAAAACCTCTGAGAACTATGGGATTATGTAAAAAGATTGAACCTTCAATTTATGGGGTACTGAAAGAGACAGGGAGAACAAAGCCAAGTTGGAAAACACACTTTAGGATATCATCCAGGAGAACTTTCCCAACCTAGCATGAGAGGCCAACATTCAAATTCAGTAAATCCAGAGAACCCCAATAAGCTATTCTATGAGAATATCAACCGCAAGACACATAATCTTCAGATTCTCCAAGTTCAAAATGAGGGAAAAAATGTTAAGTGCAGCCAGAGAGAAAGGGCAGGTCACTTATAAAGGGAAGCCCATCATTCTAACAGTGGACCTCTCAGCAGATACCTTACTAACCAGAAGAGATTGGGAGGCAATATTCAACATTCTTAAAAGGAATAATTTACAACCTGTAATTTCACTGGCCAAACTAACCTTCATAAGCAAAGGAGAAATTAAATATTTTTCAGACAATCAAATGGTGACAGAACTCAGCACCACCAGGCTTGCTTTGCAAACGCTCCTGAAGGAAGAACTAAATATGGAAAAGAAAAACTATTACCAGCCACTACAAAAACACAATGAAGTACACAGATCAATGACACTACTAAACAACTACATCAACAAGTCTGCAAAATAACCAGCTAACATTACGAAGACAGGATCACATTCACACATACAAATTTAGCCTTCAATGTAAATGGACTAAGTGCCCCAATTAAAAAACACAGAATGGCAGACTGGATAGAGTCAAGATCCTTTGATGTATTGTATTCAAGAGACCCATCTCACATGAAAAGACACACACCAATTCAAAATAAAATGGTGGAGGAAATTTTACCAAGCAAATGAAAAACAAGGAAAAGCAAGGGTTGCAATCATAGTTTCTGACAAAATAGGCTTTAAACCAACAAAGATCAAAAAAGACAAAGAAGGTCCATCACATAATGGTAAAGCATCAATTTAACAAGAAGAGCTAACTATCCTAAATAAATATGCACCCAATACAGGAACACCCAGATTCATAAAACAAGTTCCTGGAGACCTACAATGAGGCTTAGAATCCCACACAATAATAGTGAGAGACTTCAACACCCTACTGCCAATATTAGATGATTAACAACGATATTCAGGACTTGAAATCAGCTCTGGATCAAGTGGACTTAATAGACATCTACAGAAATCTCAACCCCAAATCAACAGCATTTATATTCTCCTATGACACTTATTCCAAAATTGACCACATAATCAGAAGTAAAACACTCCTTAGGAAGAGCAAAAGAACTGAAATCATAACAAACAGTCTCCCAAACCACAGCGCAATCAAATTAAAACTCAGGATTAAGAAACTCATACAAAACCACACAACTACATAGAAATTGAACAACCTACTTCTGAATGACTCCTGGGTAAACAACAAAATTAAGGGAAAAAAATCAAGAAGTTTCTTGAAACAAATGAGAACAAAGAGACACCATACTAGAATCTCTGGGACATAGCTAAAGCAGTGTTAAGAGGGAAATTTATAGCACTAAAATGCCACATCAAAAAGCTAGAAAGATCTCAAATCGACACCCTAACATCATGACTAAAAGAATTAGAGAACCAAGAGCAAACAAACCCAAAAGCTAGAAGACAAGAAATAACCAAGATCAAAGCAGAAGTGAAGGAGATAGAGACATGAAAAATACTTCAAAAAATCAATAAATCCAGGAGACAGTTTTTGAAAAAAATAATAAAATAGGTAGACCACTGTAGGGGTGGGTTGCCCCTCCACACCTGTGGGTGTTTCTCGTAAGGTGGAACGAGAGACTTGGAAAAGAAAAAGACACAGAGACAAAGTATAGAGAAAGAAATAAGGGGACCCAGGGAACCAGCGTTCAGCATATGGAGGATCCCCCCAGCCTTTGAGTTCCCTTAGTATTTATTCATCATTCATGGGTGTTTCTCAAAGAGGGGGATGTGTCAGGGTCACAAGACAATTGTGGGGAGAGGGTCAGCAGACAAACACGTGAACAAAGGTCTTAGCATCATAGACAATGTAAAGGATTAAGTGCTGTGCTTTTAGATATGCATACACATAAACATCTCAATGCTTTACAAAGCAGTATTGCTGCCCGCAGGTCCCACCTCCAGCCCTAAGGCGGTTTTTCCCTATCTCCGTAGATGGAACATACAATCGGGTTTTATACCGAGACATTCCATTGCCCAGGGACGGGCAGGAGACAGATGCCTTCCTCTTGTCTCAACTGCAAGAGGCATGCTTTCCTCTTATACTAATCCTCCTCAGCACAGACCCTTTACGGGTGTCGGGCTGGGGGACGGTCAGGTCTTTCCCTTCCCACGAGGCCATATTTCAGACTATCACATGGGGAGAAACCTTGGACAATACCTGGCTTTCCTAGGCAGAGGTCCCTGCGGCCTTCCGCAGTTTTTGTGTCCCTGGGTACTTGAGATTAGGGAGTGGTGATGACTCTTAAGGAGCATGCTGCCTTCAAGCATCTGTTTAACAAAGCACATCTTGCACCGCCCTTAATCCATTTAACTCTAAGTTGACACAGCACATGTTTCAGAGAGCACGGGGTTGGGGGTAAGGTTATAGATTAACAGAATCTCAAGGCAGAAGAATTTTTCTTAGTACAGAACAAAATGGAGTCTCCTATGTCTACTTCTTTCTACACAGACACAGTAACAATCTGATCTCTCTTGCTTTTCCCCACAGACCACTAGCTAAACTAATATGAAAAAGAAGAATCAATAGACACAATAAAAAAATGATAAAGGGGATAGCACCAGTGACCCCAGAGAAATAGAAACAACCACTAGTGAATACTATAAAGGTTTCTATGGAAATAAACTAGAAAGTCTAGAATAAATGGATATATTCCTGGACACATACACCTCCGAAGACTGAACCAGGAAGAAGCTGAATCCCTGAATACACTAATAACAAGTTCTGAAATTGAGGCAGTAATAAATAATCTACCAACCAAAAAAGCTCAAGACCAGATGGATTTCCCGATGAATTCTACCAGAAGTACAGAGAAAAGCTGATACCCTTTCTTCTGATACTATTCCAAACTACTGAAAAGGAGAAACCACTCCCTTCATCTATGAGGTCAGCATCATTCTGATACCAAAACCTGGCGAATACACAACAAAAAAGAAAACATCAGGCCAATATCCCTGATGAACATTGATGCAAAAATTCTCAATAAAATACTGGCAAACTGAATCCAACGCAGTACATTATGCACCACAATGAAGTTGGCTTCATCCCTCGGATGCAAGGCTGGTTCAACATACACAAATCAATAAACATAATTCATCACATAAAGAGATCTGAAGACAAAAACCACAAGATTATCTCAATAGACACAGAAAAGGCCTTCAATAAAATTCAGCATTCTTTTATGTTAAAAACTCTCAATAAACTAGGTATTGATGGAACGCACCTCAAAATAATAAGAGCCATTTATGACAAACCTACAGCCAATATCATATTGAATGGGCAAAAGCTCAAAGCATTTCCCTTGAAAACTGGCACAGGACAAGAAATGTCCTCACTCACTACTCTTACTCAACATAGTACTGGAAGTTCTGGCCAGGGCAATCAGGCAAGAAAAAGAAATAAAACATATTTGAATAAGAAGAGAGGAAGTCAAATTGTCTCAGTTTGCAGATGACATGATCCTGTATCAAGAAAATTCCCTCATCTCAGCCCAACAGCCCCTTAAGCTGATAAGCAGCTTCAGCAAATTCTTAGGATATAAAATCAATGTGCCAAAATCACTAGCATTCCTATACTTCAAAACTAGATAAGCCAAGAGCCAAATCATGAATGAACTCCTATTCACAATTGCTACAAAGAGAATAAAATACCTAGAAATACAGCTAGTAAGGGAACCGAAGGACCTCTTCAAGGAGAACTACAAACCACTGCTCATGGAAATGAAAGAGGACACAAACAAATAGAAAAATATTCTATGCTCATGGAATAATAATTTATAGATTCAATGCTGTAAAATAATTTATAGAGTCAATGCTATTCCCATTAAACTACCATTGACATTCTTTTCAGAATTAGAAGAATCTACTTTAAAATTGATGTGAAACCAAAAGAGAGCTCATACAGCCAAGACAATCCTAAGTAAAGAGAACAAAGCTGGAGGCATCATGCTACAGGACTTCAAACTATACTACAAGGCTACAGTAACCAAAACAGCATGGTACTGGTACAAAAACAGACAGACCAGCAGAACAAAATAGAGAATTTAGAAATGAGACTGCCCATCTACAACCATTTGATCTTGGACAAACCAAGCAATGGGGAAATGATTCCCTATTTAATGAATGGTGCTGGAAGACCTGTCTAGTCATATGCAGAAAATTGAAACTGGACCCCTTCCTTATACCTTGTAGAAAAATTAAAGCATAATGGACTAAAGACTTCAATACACCAAAACTAAAAGTGCCCAGAAGAAAATCTAGGCAATACCATTCAGGATATAGGCACAGGCAAAGATTTCAGAATGAAATCACCAAAAGCAATCACAACAAAAGCCAAAATTGGCAAATGGGATCTTATTAAACTAAAGAGCTTCTGTACAGCAAAAGAAACTATCATCAGAGTGAACAGGCAACTACAGAGTGGGAGAAACATTTTGCAATCTATACATCTGACAGAGGTGTAATATCCAGAATCTACAAGGAACACAAACAAATTTACAAGGAAAAAAAAAACCCCGTTAAAAAGTGGGCAAAGGACCTGAACAGACACACTTCTCAAAAGAAGACATTTATGTAGTCAACAAGCACATGAAGAAAAGCTCAACATCACTGATCATTAGAGAAACGCAAATCAAAACCACAGTGAGATACCATCTTACACCAGTCAGAATGGTGATTCTTAAAATGTCAATAAACAACAGATGCTGGCGAGGTTGTGGAGGAATAGGAACACTTTCACACTGTTGGTGAGAATGTAAATTAGTTCAACCAGTGTGGAAGGTGGTGTGGAAATTCCTTAAGGATGTAGAACTACAAATATTATTTGACCCAGGAATCCCATTACTGGCTATATACCCAAAGGAATATAAATCATTATATTCAAAAGATACATGCACACATATGCTCATTGCAACACTATTCACAACAGCAAAGATATGGAATCAACCTAAATGCCCATTAATGATAGGCTGGATAAAGAAAATGTAGGAAATATACACCAGTGAATACTATGCAGCCATAAAAAAGAATGAGATCATGTCCTTTGCAGAAACACGGATGGAGCTGGAAGCTGTTATCCACAGCAAACTAACACAAGAACAGAAAACCAAACACCACATGTTTTCACTTATAAGTAGGAGCTGAACAATGAGAACACGTGGACACAGGGAGAGGAACAACACACACTGGGGCTTGTCAGGGGTTGAGTTGGGGAGAGGAAGAGCATTAGGAAAAATAGTTAATGCATTCTGGGCTTAATACCACTAGATTATGGGTTGATAGGTGCAGCAAATCACTGTGGTACACATTTACCTATGTAACAAATCTGCACATCCTGCACATGCACCCTGGAACTTAAAATTAAAATTAAAAATGTGAAAGAATAAAAAGGACATATATAATGGCTCACACCTGCAATTCCTGCACTTTGGGAGGCTGAGGCAGAATTGCTGGTCCCAAGAAGTTTGAGACCAGCGTGGGCAACAGAGTGACTCCTGTCTTTACATAATAATTAGCTGGCATGCATTTGCGCCTCAAGTACTTTGAGAGGCTGAAGTGGGAGGATTGTTTGAATCCAGGCTGGAGTGAGCTATGATCAGGCCACTGCATGTCAGCATGGGTGACAAAGAGAGATCGCATTCCCTCTCCTACCAAAAAGAAAGAAAGAAAGAAAGAGAGAAAGACAGAGAGAAACAGAGAGAGACAGAAAGAGAGAGAAAGAAATAGAGAGAGAAAAGGAAAGAAAAGAAAGCAAGAAAGAAAGAGAGAGAAAAGAAAGAGAGAAGGAAGGAAGGAGAGAGGGATGGAAGGAAGGAAGGGAGGGACGGAGGGAAGAAGGGAAGCAGAAAAGCAACACCAAAATTGGCTATATCTTCATGAGTCACCAAAATAGCTGTGGCAACACAATCTTTTGAGTTCTGTAATCTCAACTTGAGGTTTTCAAATACTGCAAAATTAAGTTCCTCCTTTTCTATTGGAGCTCAGTTGTAGAAAGTCCCCCACTCATCTTCTAAGATAAGAGCAAAAGTATTTTATCACCTACCTTCTTTTGCATTAAGTATCACCCCTGAAAAAAACGACAAAAAATAAACAACTTTCAGAGTCAGTTAATTCATTTTCTTTGGGGCATGAGAAGATGTATAGGTGCATTGCTGCACATGTCACCAACTGAAACTATGGACAAAATCATGGGCAGAAATAACAAGTACTATCTGACCTGTGCATATTAATTATGCACCAGGAAAGGATGCAGAGAATAGGTGCCATGGGCAGCAGTTCTTTTTAGGTCTTGAATCTCTTTGGGAATCTGAAACAAGCTATCCATCTCCTCCCTGGAAAAAATGTGCATATATGTATACCCAAGATGCTGCCTCATAAATAGGCAAAATGCTACCAGTCTGGAAGCTCCAGTTTCAGGGACCCTGTTCCCAAGGTTGCTAGTACAGGGGAAGAGCCACCAGGTAAATAACTGCAGCTCATGCAGATAGGTTGGTTTCAGCAGAGTGGGTTGAAGGTACAACAGGAGAAGAAGTCCCCGTCAAACCTCCTCCCTGGGGATGGAAGGAGTGGAGGATGCTTGAGCCATGATGGGCCAGTCCCAGATGGACTGGGACCTGCCCTAGCCCCATCCAGGTGGGGTGAGAATGGGTTTGGCAAAACGAAGCCTCCTGAAAAATGTGTGAGCCACCCTGATAAGCCACCACTGGGAATGTGAGGCAGGGCTTGTCATCAGCAGATCTGCTTTGTCAAAAGAGGCTGCAGGGAATAGCACGGAGAGAGGCTGATGTGTGGGCAGAAGGGAGACTGCTGTCTGAGCAGGGCAGGAAAAAGGGGGCCTGAGTGAGCACTGGCCCAGGACAGTCCTTCTTGACTCTGCCAGGAGCTTACTGCCCAGGAACTTGGCCATCATCTCTGCTACCACCATCACAAGAGGGACTGTGGTGAAAGTGCTCACTTTATAACAATTTCTGCCCATTTCCGTGACCTTAATGGTTTCCCAGCTACGTGGCATCAAGAAGACATGGAATGTGATGTCTTCTGCCCTACACATGGGTGTGTCAAATGAATGTTTGGGGCAGTCCAAGTGTTACCAGGCTGGACTCAAAACATCCTCAGGATAGAAGAAGCCACTCATAAAATAATGGGAACTGGTGCAGGAACTCTGTCATTTAGCACAATATTGAGTCACAAGAATTGTTTTCTTAACTCCTCAGATCAGGAGTGTCAGAAACAACTCCCGTCAAAATATCTGGGGGCCAGACCCATCATTAGTCCCATAAGAAAGCCCCAACCCCAACTCTGGCCAGCCCAAACAAAATGCCAAGGAACTTCTTCTTACAGTTCAGGGACCTAAACGGAAGATATTTTTGAGAGACTATATTTGCCTCATTTTAACTAAAAGAAATTTGAGGACAAAGAGAGTAAAGGGCTTTCCCTGCAGTGCACGGCTTGTTCCTCACTGACTACAGGGTCTGACTCCTGATTCAGGCAGTTATGAGAAACTTCCCCTTCCCTTAAAAACAAATTATACACCAGAAGTAGTTTTGCACAAGTGGGCCAAACTGATTTCTGACAAAAGCAATTCAATGGAGAAAGGTACTGGAGCAAATGAGCATAGATATCACAAGTAAAAGGAAAAAAAAAATCTCTACCTAAATATCACACCTCACATTAAAAAAATCTTAAATCATGGACTCAAATGTGGACTACAAAATCATAAAACCTGTAGAAAAAGAAGATAGAAGATATTCTTGCAAATTTACAGATATACAGGGATATTTTTATTTGAGACCAAAGCATGAGCCATAAAGGAAAAAAAATCAATAAAGTGAAACATAGCAAAATCAAAAACTTTGTCTCTGCGAAAGACCTTATTAAGAAGATGAAGAGATAAGATACAGACTAGGAGTATAGCTTCGCAAGCCTAATATACAACGATTAACCAAAGTATATAAAGAACTGCCAAAACTCAACAGTTTTAAAACTAAGTCCAATTCAAAAATTGGAAAAAGCCATTAAAAACATATTTAATCAAAGGCATATATAAATGGCAAAAAATGTGAAAAGATGTTACAAAAAAAGAAATAGAAAATGCTAAAACAAAAAAACGCAAAAAAAGAAATGTAACAATATTCAGCCTCATTAACCAAGAAAGAAATGCAAATTACAGCCATAATAACATTATTACAACAATAACTAAAATAAAAAATAGTAACAAAACCAAATGTTGCTGACAATGCAGAGGAAATAAGTAGTAATCATTGCCAGGGGGAATGAATAATGGTAGAGCCACACTAAAGTATAATATACTTTGGCAATTTCTTGTCAAACTAAGCATATAACTACCATACTACCCAGCAATCATATGTATTTTGGTGCATTTATGCCATAGAAATGAGAACATATTTTAACACAAAAAATATTTGTTCAAGAATGCTCACAGCACCTTTATTAATAATAGCAGAACAATTTAAACAACCTAAATGTCTATCAAAGTGAGTAGCTAAACAACAGGTACATGTAAACAATGGAATACTAATTAGCAATAAAAAGGAGCAAGTTAGTAAATCACACAACATGAATGAATCTTCAGGGAATTATACTAAGTGAATAAAGTCAATTATATGCATACTATGTAGATTCCTATCATACAAAATTCTAAAAATGAAATAACTATAAAAATGATGAACTAGATAGTGGCTACTAGGAGTTAGGAAGTTGCAATTGGAATGACAGTGGATGTAACCTTAAAAAGGCAACATAAGGGATATCTGTGGTGATAGAACTGGTTCATACTTTGTATCAATGTCTGTATGCTGGTTTTGACATGATACTGTACTTCTGCAAGAAGTCACCATTGAAGAAAACTGGATAAAGTGTAGATTGTCTGTCTGTATCACTTCTTATATCAGCATGTAAACACATAGCCATCTCAAATTCAAAGGTCTGACAACCAAAAAAAGTACACAAGAACAAAAAAAAGCACTTCTAATTATTTTTAATTGTGGCAAAATATACATAACAAAATATACAACTTCCATTTTTTTTTCTAGAGACAGGGTCTTCATTCTGTTCCTCAGGCTGGAGTGCAGTGGTTCAATCATCACTGACTGCAACCTCAAAGTCCTGGACACAAATGATCCTCCCACCTCAGCCTGTCAAGTAGCAAGGAACACAGCTATGCATCATCACATCCAACTAATTTTTTTTTTTTTGAGACAGGATCTCACTATGTGGTCTAGGCTAATTTTGAAATGTTACAATTCATTGGCATTAAATATATTAACAGTGTAATGTAACCAACTATTTTTAAAAGTTTCACATACCAAACTAAAGCTTTTTATGCATTAAGAAATAATTCCTCCATCCTTACTCTCAAACCATGGTAATCTCTACTCCACTTTCTGTCCCTATAAATTTTACTTCCCAGTATGTGAGATCAAGCAGAGAATATCGCCATAAGCACACAAATTCCAGTTCTTCTTGCTCTCATGGGCCCACCGTTCTGGCAAAAATTTCTGGATCCTCAAGTACCTGGATGGCCATTACCACCCGCACTGAGTCTCTTAACTGTGAACACTGAAATGTATGCACTGCCAAAAAAGTCAAGTGCATTCTTGTCATAGCCCATGTGCACTGGGCAAAGTCCATCCTGAGTGTGAGTGCTGACCGAGATTCAGTTCCTTCAGAGAACATGCTTTGTGCCCTTTGCAAATGTTCCTCTAATCTTTACATCACCACTAGGAAGCCTGCAGAATCAGCCTTCAGCAAAACTAAAAATTGTACATACTCAAGTCCCTGATATAAAATGCTATAGTATTCCCATGTAACCTATGCACTTTACATGCATATTTAAATCATCTCTAGACTATGTACAATATCTAATACAGTATAAATATGATATCATAATTGTTATACTGTATTGGTTTTAAATTTTGTATTATTTTCTATAGTTGTGAGAGTTTTTAAATATATTCAATCCACAGCTAGTCGAATCAGATGCAGAGCCTGAGACTAAAGAAGACCAACTATACATACAAATACAAATCTAATGCTCCCCAGACTAATTTACATACAGCTAGGATGGAAAAGCACCAGGTTAGGATGCTTTATTTACATGCACACATCCTAAATTAATACAAAAATGTGAACAACTCTGTGGTACCACCTCAGGATTTTATCCGATTACTCTTGGTAAATACTATGATATGGGTCTACCATTCCTTTCCTCCCTGCCAAAAACTCCAAATTTTAAAACAATATAAATAGTTGTATACCATTCAGTCAATGACGATAATGACAAATTTACAGCTCCAATGCAGGCAAGAACAACATAATCAGAATAATGAGAGAATTCTAAAACATATTCCAGAATGATGGAAGCGGTAGGAGACAGTTTTGTTTGAAGGGATGGACACTTTAAACATACTGAAGAGCAGTTGCTGAGAGTCAACAGACCACTGTGTGCTCAGTATGAACACCAAATAAGGCAAATTTGAATGGATAGTGGAACCAACCAAAACTAAAAGGATAAGTGAAACTTAACTTGCAGGTGCAGCCAGCCCAACAACAACAACAACAACAAAAAACAAGAAATCTAACTCTAATCTAGCTTATAGTCCATGGTTAGAAATGCCACTGAACAGAAGAAAGGTAACAGAGATGTCAGCCATATGACTGCTGATGGGCCAATTCTTTGAGTCTCTGAAATCTCAGCATCAAGACCAACCTCGAAATAGCAATGACACCTGTGATTTCAAGACTATAATGTTCCAGTTCATTTGCTTTGGATAATACTTACAGGTATTTTAGAAATTCTGTATTATTAACGTTGATTGGAGATGATGCAACATTGCCTTACAACAGAATTTCATAGCAATAGTTACTTTAAAAATCACCCTTATAGGCCAGGAGCAGTGGCTCACACCTGTCATCACAGCACTTTAAGTGACCAAGACGGGAGGATCGCTTGAGGTCAGGAGTTCAAGACTAGCCTGGCCGACATGGTGAAACCTTGTCTCTTCTAAAAATACAAAAATTAGCTGGGCATGGTGGCACCACCTGTAATCCCAGTTATTCAGGAAGCTAGGGCAGAAGAATCACTTGAACCCAGGAGGCAGAAGTTGTAATGAGCCCATATCGTCCCATGCACTCCAGCCTGGGTGATGGAGTAAGACTCCACCTCAAAAAAAAAAAAACACTCCAATAGTATCCACTTATTCTTGAATAGAAATAGTGTGCTAGAATTTTCATTTTCTCTAGCATCTTCTTCTTCTTGTTTCTGAGTTTTCACTTTGGTTCTATCTTTTCATTTAGTATTAGACCATATTTTAATTTTTACTTCCAAAAACCGCCCATCATGAGGAGAAAAAAAAAGGTGATTAGAATGTTTTTTCCAAAACCAAATAATTAATAGAATAATCATATGTAAAAGTTGAAGAAAGAGGAAAGAAACACAAAACACAGCTTGGCAGTCAAAGACAGGTTTTCTTTTCTTTCTTTTTTTTTTTTTTTTTTGTTAATAACATATTATTTATTTACCAAGAAGAGAGCAGTCTCATTAATGTTATCAAGGAACTATATCCTTCAGCACTTTTGCTTATGGCCTCTTGCCTGCAAGATGGCTGCCCCTCCAGGTATCAAGACTATATTGAAATTTAGAAAACAAATAACTGGTGTGTGTGTGAGTGTGTGCTTTCTTCGCATAAGACTTTGTCTTTTTATCCAGTTAGCTTCTCAGAATCCCCACTAGCCAGAACTGTGTCACATAGTCATTCCAGTTGTCAGGGAGGCTCAGAAAGCAGGTATCAAACTCTCTGGCCACTATTCTATAGTGAAAGCTAGCATGGAATAAGAGATTTGGATCACGTGACAGCTGCAGAGGTGTGCTGCGAAGATCTCCCTTTAAGAGAGAAATTCACTGTTGAGCTGCAAGGAGTATAGTTGGCCAACAGCCTCTAGCTGCAGCATCTTCTAGATATGCCATGTGTTTGAGCTGAGGCCCATCTCTTCCTGGGTAGCCCCCAGGCCAATATCGTACAAGCTGGGAGTGCTCGGATGTAGCCCTGTCTGCCCAGCATGAGACTCCTCTAATGAGTAGTCTTTGTTCCAGAGCTCCTTGTTGCATTGGCAGAGACTTATGCAGATCCACAGCATGGTCTGAAGCTCCCGTTGCTCAGTTCTGCTTCTCTTTCTTTCCTTTCACAAGTGTCTAATCTGCATGGAGGTGTGAAGACTTTCGTTGCCCAGTCCTGTTTCCTCTCCCTTCTTCTGTCACAGCCATTAGCCCCCAGTAAATTTCTTGTACTCCTAATTCCATCACAGTATCTGCTTCCTAGAGGGGCTGAACTAACAGCAAAGGGCAACATCAACACGTTAGTTACCTGTAACACAGAAATCAAACAATAGCCGTGCTAAGAGAATATAAGATCAGAAGATCAGGTGCAGGCCTTCTGGTCCTATATTGTCTCAGCACAAGTATTGTCTGAATACAAGCTCATGTTTGTAATCCCAGCACAAACTGGGATTTAGGAGGCAGAGGTGGGAGGATCACTTGAAGCCAGGAGTGTGAGACCATCCTGGGCAAAATAATGAGACTCTATCTCTGCAAAAAATTGCTAAAAAAGAAAAATTAGCCAGTCATGGTGGTGCCCCATGACTGTAGTCCCAGATACTTGGGAGGCTGAGGCAGGAGGGTCACTTTAGCCCAGGAGGTTAAGGCTGCAGTGAATTATGATCGTGCACTGCACTCCAGCCTGGGCAACAGAGCAAGACCCAAAGACACGTTTTCTTTAGTTAAAACCTGAGAGGTGCCCCTGGCCAATTTCAATCAGCAGCCCTTTCTGTTACACACTAAGGGTATACATTGGTTTTAGGGTGGGTGAGCTTAGAAGCTTGGAATGTTTATGTGTGTGGAGAAGTTTATGGCGGGGTTGGAATCTCTCTGGGAGGAGGGGAGGTTATCTTGGGGCAGACATCTTACCAGCCCAAAGGGGGTTAACTCGAGGCTGGCATCTTCCTGGATGGAGGAGGCTTACCTAGGGGCTAACATGTCTCTGGATGGGGAGGTGTTTGGAATGTTTCTGGTTGGAGATGTTATTTGTGGTTTATGGTCATGTTGACCTTAGCTATAAGGCTGATGCCCTTTGGATTTAGGCGGTTTTTTTATTAAGATGAACTTTAGAATGAGAGGCTTGTCCATGACGGCAATGCTCCTGCTCTGTCACCATAAAAGTTAATATAAATTGCATAATAAATACATATGTATTTATTTATTAAATAACATAATTTAGTGTAAAGCTGCCTTGTTATGAAGTAGGAATAAAAATGCTTCTTTTAAAAGAACTTTACCTTTAATTTTTGTGGGTGCATAGTAGATATATATATTTATGGAGTACATGAGATGGTTTGATGCAGGCATGCAAAGCATAATTATCAAATCAGGATAAATGGAGTATTCATTACTTAAAGCATTTATCCATTTGTTAAGAACAATTCAATTACACTCTTGGTTGTTGCAAAATGTATGATTAAATTATTTTTGACTATAGTCACCTTGTGTTAGCAAGCTCTAGGTCTTATTCATTCTTTCTAAATTTTTTAATCAATTAATCATCCACAACTCCCCACCACACCAGCCCCCCACTACCCCTCCCAGCCTCTGGTAACCATCGTTTTACTCCCTCCATGAGTTGAATTGTTTTGATTGTTAGCTCACACAAATGAATAAGAACATATAATTTTTGCCTTTCTGTGCCTGGCTTATTTCACTTAACAGAATGATCTCCAGTTCCATTGACTTTGTTGCAAATGACTGGATCTCATTCTCTTTAATAGCTGAATAATATTCCATTGTGTATATGTACCAGCTTTTCTTTATTCATTCATTTGCTGATGAACTCTTAGGTTGCTTCCAAATCTTGGCCATTGTAATAGTGCTGCGAAAAACATACGGATGCAGGGATGCAGATATCTCTTCAATATACTGATTTCCATTCTTTGGGTATATACCCAGCAGTAGGATTGCTGTAGTATATGGTACTCTATTTTTAGGTTTCTGAGAAACCTCCAAACTGTTCTCCATAGTGGATGCACTAACTTACATTCCCACCAACAGTGTACAAGGATTCTCTTTTCTACACATCCTTGCCAGTGTTTGTTATTGCCTGTCTTTTGGATATATTTTAACCAGGGTGAGATGATATCTCACTGTAGTTTTGATTTGTATTTCTCTGGTGATCAATGATGTTGAGCACCTTTTCATATGCCTGTTGCTTGCCATTTTTTTCACTTTTATTTTAGGTTTATGGGTACAAGTATAGGTTTGTTAAATAGGTAAATTGGTGTTTCAGTGTTTTGGTGTACAGATTTTTTCATCATTTAGGTAATCAGTGTAGGACCCAATAGACAGTTTTTTACCCTCACTCTCCTCTCACCCTCCATTCTCAAGTAGGCCCCAGTGTCTGTGTATCTTATGCTGTCCTGGAGATTTCAATATATAACCAAGAGTGAGAACCATTTTGTACCCAAAGCTAGCAGAAATGTGACTTTGGAGGTGCTGAAGTTAAAAAAACGGGTGCTAGAAACTAATACTAGACAGTTGCGGTGGCTCACACCTATAATCCCAGCACTTTCAGAGTCTGAGGCAGATGGATCACTTGAAGTCAGGAGTTCAAAAACCAGCCTGGCCAACATGTAAAACACCATATCTACTAAAAATACAAAAAAATTTAGCCACGCATGGGGGCAGGCATCCATAATCTGAGCTACTCAGGAGGCTGAAGCAAAAAGAATCACTTGAACCTGGGAGGTGGATGTTTCAATGAGCTGAGATTGTGCCACTGCACTCCAGCCTGGGTGACAGAGCAAGACTCCATCTCAAAAAAAAAGAAAAGAAAAGAAAAAGAAATATTAAAACTGATAAACTTTATATTTTTATACTTTCAAACATGCTGTCAGTCCTATAGACCAGCTGAACATGTCTGGGATAGAATCTGGTCCTCATTTAGCAGCACATCTTGGGCAAGTTTTGTAAACTCTTTGACTTTCAGTTTATTCATATAAAAATTGAGTGCATTAAGGGGTTGTGTTAAGGATTAAACAAAGTAAGGTGTACTCTACACATCTGTCTTCATCCACTTAATACTGTCATAAAAGAATACTCTAGACTGGGTAGTTTGTTAAGAAAATAGGTGTGGGGGTTTTTTGGCTCATGGTTCCGCAGGCTGTTCATGAAGCCTTGCTCTGGTATCTCAGCTTCAGAAGAGGGCTTTGTGCAGCATTATGAGATTGTAGAGGTCAAACAGGGGGTGTAAAGAGGCAAATCCCAAGGAGTGTTTCAGCTTAACAAATCTGTTTCTACAAAAAACTAATCTTGTGAAACAAGGGTAAGAACTTACAACTGCAAGAACAGGACCAAACCATTCATAAGGGATCTATTGTCATGACCCAAACCTTTCCCATTATGTCCCACCTCCAACACTGGGGATCAGATTTCCAAGAGTTTTGGTGGGAAGAACTGACCATATTCAAACCATATTTAAACCAGCTAAATATGATTTTTATTATTGGCATGCATAACACAAACTTTGCCTGATGGCTACTGGTCAAGAGGAGAGAGAGAAGAAAGCCCAATGTGGGGGGCCAGTCAGGTAATGTGCAAGTGTATAATATGACCTGCTTGCTTAATTTAGGAGTGTAAATCTAATCTTATGTGTAATGCATGAACAGGAAATAAGAAACTACATTCAGACTTGCTTACAGATGCATAAAGTATAGTAGGACAGTTAAGGGACTGGTAACAAATGTTTGTAGATTGTTATGGAGACTGTGAAGTTAGGGATAGGAATGGCAGACTTTTATCTTTTTATTTTTGACCCATGTGAATATGTTAATTTTTCAACAATGTAAGTAAAAAGATTAGGCATAGGAAAACAGGATGTTACTATAGACATGAACTTAAGAACCTTTTCCTCCTCATCTCCTTCTGCTACATCCCCTTTCTTTTACTTTACTGGTCTTACTTTATGTAGGTTTGATAAGTTTGTTTTTGACTAACAGTAGTTTGACATATTGATACATATGGAGTCTCAAGGGCATTCCTTTTGATAATGGTGATGAGACAACTAAGTACAGTGGGACAATCTTGTTAATATGTGTATATACTCAGTTGTGTGACTGCAATTACCATGTGGAAATTATAACAAATATCTACTTTATTGCATACTGCTTGGGAAACACATATCCATGTGCTTTTTGAAAATTATCTTTTGCCTTTTTTTCTCTGAGTCTCCTTTTATTTATTTTTGGGGAAGTGTCAATAACTTTAAGACAGATTGGTAGGCTTATTAGCTGGCTTGAATAAAGTTTTGAGGGTTTGGAATGGGGGATTTGGGGCTTCTTGGCCATGATCCAGCAACAAGATACCATCTTTGACACAGAGACCAAATTTCTAGCACCTTGACCTTGGACTTCCACCCTCTAAAACTGTGAACAATCAATTTTTGTTTATAGATTACCCATTCTGTGGTATTTTGTTGAAGCAACATAAATGAACTAAAACAAGGTTAATCCAAGATTGATGTTTTATTAATTTCACCATTAAAAGCCAAGTCACCAGAAACCAAATCATCCCCTCCCTATATAACAAACTTCCAAAACGTTATAATGTATATGTCATGTTGACAAAAATAGCAAGAATAATCTAGGATACCTTCTTGTAATTATATGCACTTACTAAAGAATGACAGTAGTATTTGTATTTTATGTGCTACTGCCTTCACCAGAATCAACAAATCCTGTTTGAACAACTCCTATATTATAAGTCCACCTTGGGTTTCAGACATATGTACTTTTGGAAGTATTGTAATTTAAAAATTATTAATAGAGTTTTTTTGTTACACAATTATCATTTAGCTACGTTAAAAGTATGTGTCACTATCAGTTTTTGGAAAACAACTGATAAAATACATGGATTTTCTGAGTCTTTGTTGGCATCTGAGCTCTAAATTTAGTGCTAGCTTACCAAATATTTGCTGGATTTCAAAGTCTGCATTTCCGTCACATGGGATAATTTATATTCTCTTGTGATGTAAAGTAGGAAAACATAATTTCTCCCCATTCATTTAGGAGTTATTAATAGCCATTCACTCAATGGTTCGAGTGTACATCATACTATATGGTGGTGCATGCCTATAATATCAGCTACCTGAGAGGCTGAGGCAGGAGAATCACTTGAGCCCAAGATGCAGAGGTTGCCGTGAGCTGAGATGATGCCACTGCATTCCAGCCTGGGCAACAGAGCAACCCTCTGTCAAGAAAGAAAGAAGAAAAGAAGAAATGAAAAGAAGAAAGGAAGAAAGAGAGAGAGAGAGAAAGAAGAAACAAGGAAAGAAAGAGAAAGAGAAAGGAGGGAGGGAGGGAAAGAGGAAGGAAGGAAGGAAGGAAGTGAGTGGAGGGGAGGGGAGGGAAAAGTAAAGGGGACTTTTTCTTGCAGCTTAGGTAATAGCTTGGCACAGTGGTGTAGAGCACCAAGCTGGGCTGTTGGTGTTTCCAATTCTGGGTCATGGCTCTTAGCATTTCTGGACCTGCCCTGGGCCACAAGGGAGCCCTCTTCCCTGAAGAGTAAGTTGCAGACCTGGCGCATTCATCACAAGCTTACTGGAGATCCAATAACTGTGATGATGTTAGCCATGGAATGAAGAACCTCTGCCTGTGGAAAGCACAGGCAAGAGTGAGAAGGAATGTGCTTATGGTTTGAGGGCCAGCTTAGCTACAGTAGAGGAGAATGCAAGGTTGGCATGTAAGCTTTCTTACTCCAGTCCCTGGCTCCTGCATGGCATCTCCGGACCCACCAGGAGCCAGGAGGAATTCATTGCCCTTTAGGGAAGGATATAAGCATGACTGGCTTTGCCACCTAAAGATTGTAGAGGCCTAGGGCCTTGAGTGAACATAGACAGAAACAAAGTAGCAGTTACAGCAGGACTTGGGTGAGACTCAGTGCTGTGCTGGCTTCAGGTCTGACCCAGATCATTCTCAGTGGCAGTGGCCACAGAGAAGTGGTGTCACCCCATCCCCAACAACAGGTGGCTCAGCATAGAGAGAGGGACTCCATTTATTTGGGAGAAAGTAAAGAAAGAGCACAAGAGTTTCTGCTGGTAACTGAGATAATTTTTCTGGATCTTATCCAACATCATCAAGGTAGTAGGACCTCTGTGAGTCTGCACCAACAACAGCATTACTGAGCACGGGGTTGTGTCTAACACAAATATGGCTTAGATCCCGAACCCAAAGAACTTTTGAATACCTGGAAACCCTTCCCAAGAAGGACAAACACAAACAAGTCCAGACTGCAATAAATACCTAACTCTTCAATGCCCAGACACAGACAAATCAAGATGAACCAGGAAAATATGAACTCACCAAATGAACTAATAATATAAGGCCACAAGGATCACGCCTGAAAAAAAACAGAGATATGTGACCTTCCAGACATGGAATTCAAAATAGCCATTTTGAGGAAATTTAAAGAAATTAAAGATAACAGAAAAGAAATATAGAATTATATCAGGTAACATTTAACAAAGAGACTGAAATAATTAAAAAGCATCAAACAGAAACTATGAAGTTGAAACTATAACTGACATACTGAAAGATGCATCAAAGTCTCTTACCAGGAGAAATGATCAAAAGAAAGAAAAAATTATAAACTTGAAGACAGGCTACTTGAAAATACACAGTAAATGAAGACAAAAGAATAAAAAATAATGAAGCATGCCAACAAGATCTAGGAAAAAACAATCTCAAAAAGTCAAATCTAAGCCTTGTTAGCCTTAAAAAGAGGAGACAGAGAGGGAGTGGAAAGTTTATTCAAAAAGTAATAATAGAGAACTTTGCAAACCTAGAGAAAGATATTAATATCCAACTACAAGAAAGTTATATAACATCAAGCAAATTTAATGCAAAGAACACTACTTGTAGGCATTTAATAACCAAACTCCCAAAGGTCAAGGATAAAGAAAGGATCCTAAAAACAACAAGAGATTAGAAACAAATAACATACAATGTAGCTCCAATACCTCTGGCAGCAGACTTTTCAGTGGAAACCTTATAGGCCATGAGAGGCGCATGAGACATTTAATGTGTTCAAGTAAAAAAACTTTTATCCTAGAATGGTATATCAGACAAAGGTATCCTTCAAACATGAAGAAGAAATAAAGAAATTACCAGATTAATGAAAGCTGGCAGAGTGCATCAACACCAGACCTGTCCTATAAAAAATGCTAATACAGCAGTTCTTCAATCAGAAACAAAACGACACGAAAGAGCAATAAGAAGTCATCTACAGAAACAAAGCTCATTGGAGACAGTAAGTACAAAGAAAAACACAGAATAGTATAATGCTGTAGTTGCAGGGGGTAAACTACACTTAAAGCACAAAGACTAAAAGGCAAATAATTCAAAAATTATAACTGAAACAATTTCTCAAGACTTAGCCCAAGATATAAATAGAAACAATAACAAGTTATGAAGCAGATAGATGAAGTTACAGTGTTGAATTTTTATGAATTTTCTTTTAGCTTATTAGTTAGTCTATAAAAACAGGGTTAAGTTTTTCCTAGCTTAAAATAATGAGTTACGGGAGTCTAGCCAAGATGGCCGATTGGGAACAGCTCCAGTCTACAGCTCCCAGTGTGAGCAACCCAAAAGACGAATGATTTCTGCATTTCCAACTGAGGTACTGGTTTCATCTCATTGGGGATTGTCGGACAATGGGTGCAGGACAGTGGGTGCAGTGCACCAAGCGTGAACCGAAGAAGGGCGAGGCATCGCCTCACCCAGGAAGCATAAGAGGTCAGGGAATTCCCTTTTCTAGCCAAAGAAAGGGGTAACAGCCAGCACCTGGAAAATCGGGTCACTCCCACCCTAATACTGCGCTTTTCTGATGATCTAAGCAAATGGCACACCAGGAGATTAGATCCTGCACCTTGCTCAGAGGGTCCTGTGCCCACGGAGCCTCACTCATTGCTAGCACAGCAGTCTGAGATCAAACTGCAAGGCAGCAGCAAGGCTGTGGGAGGGGGGCCGACCATTGCCAAGGCTTGAGTAGGCAAACAAAGTGGCTGGGAAGCTTGAACTGGGTGGAGCCCACCACAGCTCAAGGAGGCCTTCCTGCCTCTGTAGACTCCACCTCTGGGGGCAGGGCATAGCGAAACAAAAGGCAGCAGAAACCTCTGCAGACTTAAATGGCCCTGTCTGACAGCTTGGAAGAGAGTAGTGGTTCTCCCAACACGCAGCTTGAGATATGAGAACAGACAGACTGCCTTCTCAACTGGGTCCCTGACCCCTGAGTAGCCTAACTGGAAGGCACCCCCCAGTAGGGGCAGACTGACACCTTACATGGCCAGGTACTCCTCTGAGACAAAATTTCCGGAGGAATGATCAGGCAGCAACATTTGCTGTTCACCAATAATTGCTGTTCTGCAGCCTCCACTGCTGATACCCAGGCAAACAGCATCTGGAGTGGACCTCTGGCAAACTCCAACAGACCTGTGGCTAAGGGTCCTGATTGTTAGAAGGAAAACTAACAAAATGAAAGGACATCCACACCAAAACGGCATCTGTACGTCATCATCATCAAAGACCAAAGGTAGATAAAACTGCAAAGTTGGGGAAAAATCAGAACAGAAAAACTGGAAACTCTAAAACACAGAGCACCTCTCCTCCTCCAAAGGAACACAGCTCCTCACCAGCAACGGAACAAAGCTGGATGGAGAATGACTTTAACGAGTTAACAGAAGAAGGCTTCAGATGATCAAACTTCTCTGAGCTAAAGGAGGAAGTTCAAACCCATGGCAAAGAAGTTAAAAACCTTGAAAAAACATTAGATGAATGGCTAACTAGAATAACCAATGCAGAGAAGTCCTTAAAGGACCTGAGGGAGCTGAAACCCATGGCACAAGATTTACGTGATGAACGCACAAGCCTCAGTAGCTGATTTGATCAACTGGAAGAAAAGATATCAGTAATGGAAAATCAAATGAATGAAATGAAGAGAGAAGAGAAGTTTAGAGAAAAAGGAATAAAAAGAAACAAACAAAGCCTCCAAGAAACATGGGACTATGTGAAAAGACCAAATCTACGTCTGATTGGTGTATCTGAAAGTGACAGGGAGAATGGAACCAAGTTGGAAAACACTCTGCAGGATATTATCCAGGAGAACTTCCCCAATCTAGCAAGGCAGGCCAACATTCAAATTCAGGAAACAGAGAACACCACAAAGATACTCCTTGAGAAGAGCAACTCCAAGACACATAATTGTCAGATTCACCAAAGTTGAAATGAAGGAAAAAAGGTTAAGGGCAGCCAGAGAGAAAGGTCAGGTTACCCACAAAGCAAAGCCCCTCAGACTAACAGCTGATCTCTTGGCAGAAACTCTACAAGTCAGAACAGAGTGGGGGCCAATATTCAACGTTCTTAAAGAAAGGAATTTTCAACCCAGAATTTCATATCCAGCCAAACTAAGCTTCATAAGTGAAAGAGAAATAAAATCCTTTACAGACAAGCAAATGCTGAGAGATTTTGTCACCAGCAGGCCTGCCCTAAAAGAGCTCCTGAAGGAAGCACTAAACATGGAAAGGAACAACTGGTACCAGCCACTGCAAAAACATGCCAAATTGTAAATACCATCAAGGCTAGGAAGAAACTGCATTAACTAATGAGCAAAATAACCAGCTAACGTCATAATGACAGGATCAAATTGACACATACAATATTAACCTTAAATGTAAATGGGCTAAATGCTCCAATTAAAAGACACAGACAGGCAAATTGGATAAAGAGTCAAGACCTATCAGTGTGCTGTATTCAGGAAACCCATCTCATGTGCAGAGACACACATAGGCTCAAAATAAAAGGATGGAGGAAGATCTACCAAGCAAATGGAAAACAAAAAAAGGCAGGGGTTGCAATCCTAGTCTCTGATAAAACAGACTTTAAACCAACAAAGATCAAAAGAGACAAAGAAGGCCATGACATAATGTAAAGGGATCAATTCAACAAGAAGAGTTAACTATCCTAAATATACATGCACCCAATACAGGAGCACCCAGATTCATAAAGCAAGTCCTTAGAGACCTAGAAAGACACTTAGACTCCCACACAATAATAATGGGAGACTTTAACACCCCACTGTCAACATTAGACAGATCAACAAGACAGTAGTCCCAGTTATTTGGGAGGCTGAGGCAGGAAAATTGCTTGAACCCAGGAGGCAGAGAGGTTGCAGTGAGTCGAGATCGTGCCAGTGCACTCCAGCCTGGTGACAGAGGGAGACTCCATCTCAAAAAAAAAAAAAAAAATCATAAGAAAACTACAGTACAGTGTGTTAACTATGGAATGAAAAACAAAAAAATTCAACAAAATATCAGCAAACTGAATGCAGCAACATACATATTAAGCACCATGACAAACAGGGATTTATCTTGGGCAAGCAAGTTTGGCTAAACATTCAAAAAATATTAATATTACACATCACATCAATAGAACAAAACACAAAAATCACATGATTATCTCAAGGATAGGAGAGAAAAAGATCTGATAAAGTCCGATAATATTTGTGATAAAAATATGAATGGAAGTAAACTTCTTCAAACTGATAAAAGACATCTGCAAAAACCCACAAGTAACATCACACTTAACAGTGAAAGCCTGCATACATTTCCAAAAGATAAAGAACAAGACAAGAATACTGCTTACACAGCTTCTATTTAACATTGTACTGTAAGTTTTAAAATGTATGAAAATTACCAAACATTATTAACAGACTCACAATTCTAGACTTCAAGAGTTACTTTCAATAAACTGGTAATCTGATTTTATAATTGATGTGAAATTACATGTAACACTACAGGAGGGGGAAGTAAAAAGACTCACAATTCTAGATTTCAAAAGTTACTGCAAGATTCAAGCAAGATGGACAAACAGAGGCAGTCAAGTGAAACAGCTGCCACTGAGGGACCAGGATTGTAGCAGAGTAGGTCACTAACAGCTGAACAGACAGGCCCCTGTAACAACTGTTTCAGCACTGAGTGGTTAAGCTAAATAATAAGAGCAAGTGCTCTTATCCAAAGCCTAGAATGTAACAAAAGCCCACTAAGAGTTTTGCCCAGGCTTTTCCTAGGCCTTGAAGCATGATAAGATAACAAAGGAATTCTTAATGGGACGAGTTTAGAATTAAACACGTTTTACTGTTGGTGTGAAGAAAACTCCCCAGCCCTCCGTAAACAAGTTTTATTGGAGATCTGAAAGAACTCCCCAAGCCGCCGTGATTTAGCAGGAGACAAGATAAGGGTAATCACCTCAGCACCTGGATCCATCTAGATTGAATAAATTTACTGAAGCTCCTGAGAAGGGTCTTCAAAGTTTGGACTTTAGTTACAGATTAGAAGAAATTAATCACTTATATCTTTAGATGAATGCACACTTACACAAACACATATAGCTGAGAAGGTATATAAGCTCTGGAAAACTTAATTTTGAGTTGGTCTGGCAGTATTTTCCAGGCCTCCTCTCTGTACCCAATTACAGAAATAAACTCCCTCCTTTCCCAGTTCATTTGTATCTCTTTATTGGGCTGTGAGAATAAGCAGCCCAACACTTAGTTTGGTCTGTTACCAGGATGCCTGGCATACTCCTACCAGGTCTTCAGAGGGAGGCACTGAGAGTGCATGGAGGGAAAACACAGAAGCTGAGCTGAAGTGGGGAGGAAGCTGGGAACCAGCAAGGGATCTGAACCAGGCAGAGATAACTAAAATGACAGGAACAGAATTCCTAATAGAGACAGAGACCAAAATCATTGAGATGCAGGACTATGCATAACCCAATTAAAGGAAGCTAAGAATCACAAATAAATGATAACAGGAGCTGACAGACAAAATACTTAGCATAGAAAAAAACGTAACCAACCTGATAGGGCTGAAAAACCCTTTACAAGAATTTCATCATTCAACTGCCCGTATTAACAGCAGAACTGGCCAAGATGAGAAAAGACTCTCAGTGCTTGAAGTGTATTTTTCTGAAATAAGACAGTCAGAGAATAACAGAGAAAAAAAAGAAAGAAAGAAATTAACGAAACCTCTAAGAAATATGGGATTATGTAAACAGACCAAATGTATGACACATTAGTGTCTCTGAAAGAGTCAAGCAGAGTGTAAGCAATTTGGAAAACCAAGCCAATGGAGAATCTAGAACAGGCAAGGACCAGTGCTCAACATTGGAGTCAAAGACATGCTGTCCCTCATTGGCTATGGGAAATGAGGCTACTAAGTCAACCTCCCTTGGCGTCAGTTTCATCATATGATACTGTACAGCTAGTGCAGCCTTTGTAGGCTCTCAATGAAACATCTACATAAGTGCTTAGAGCACCTAGCATTTGAACACCTCAATCACAGAGTCAACGAACGCTAATAGGGAGAAACCCACAGGCAAAAACAGCATGGTAAGGCCTCATGGAGAGGAAACAAGCACAGGGTAAGACCCATGGCAGGGGTTGTCTGGTGTTTAACACTGGAGTCCCAAACTCTGGAAGACCACCTTAGACTGAGAAGCTATGCAACAAACTAAGAAAATAAACTTTTATCTAAGGAATGCAAGCCTCCCATAGGTAGCACCCACATCCCACTTCCCGCCTTAAGATAAGTAGTCATCTCTTGAAGCTGCTTGCTGTATAGATGCTACAAGTATTATGGCCACACGTTAGCTAAAAAACCATCAACCAATGCCACATATTAGACACTACAACCAACGAACTACAGCTTAACAATATGTAGCCAATTGCTAATCAATGCTATTTCTGTAATCCAATGACAATTCATAACAAACAACTTTGTTATAGGCCACTTGCTGTCCACTTTTTGCCTTTACAAATTTGCTTATCACATACCCACGTTAACAAAACTTTGGTGCTCCTATCTAAGTTTACTAGGTTCTGTGTTTTCCAGCAACTTTTCCACATCTTGTATCAAATAGACATTTTCAAAGTATGTTTCATCCCTCAGCTTTTTCCTTTAGTTTGATATTTAGAGTACAGTAAGCAGGGTTCAGAGTCCACTCCTCTGACCATCCAACACTCATCCAGGAGTCAGCACTGTGGACCCAACATCTAGACAGGCAGAAGACCTTACATTCTTCTGCTAATGTAAGGGGTTAGTCCTCCACAATTCAAATCTCCGTACCCCTTGGTTGAGATCAAACTGTTTGAGCTGTTCTTTCCAACTCTCCCTTTGCAGAATTCATCTAGCCTATCTCTGGCCATGGGTAGGAGTTTCAAGTTTCAGGAGAAAAAAACAAAAACAGAAATCAAAACAGCCTTCTCTGCCTCAAGAACAGAAGCGCAGGTCACAGCAGGAAAACAACTCTACAGAGAACTGCCTTCTCTGCCATTGTCTTCAGGAAGAAATCTGTGTCAGGCTATTGGCAGTGTACCACCAATAGTTTCACTTCTTTTGGCCCAAAATTACATTGTGTGTATTTAAAATTGCAGCTGCGACCTACTGTTTGTAATGTGGACTTGCATTTTCATCTGTAACCAATTACTGATAGTTTCAAATCAAAAGGTACATGAAGATGAGTTCTCTCACTCCAGAGTTAAGAGACACTTGCTCCCTCCAAATCCAACTGGGTGTTCTAAGTGACTAGATGTATTACAGAGGTGTTTGGACAGCTGTCCATGATATGTAGCAGTCTCAGAGACCTTGCAAAAAAAGGACTTTCAGAGACTTTCAGCATAGCCAGAAGGTGTATATTAGGATTGGTCACCTGGCAACTTAGCAACTCAGCCACTGCAAGGGGATGAGAAATTCCAAGATGTATAAGACAAATTAATGACTCTTGGGTAACACCTTGGCTGAGTGACTTGCATAAGCAGCACAGTTCAACCCCAAACACATTTCTGCCCTAGGTCACTTTCAAAAGGTTCCTAAATTATGGGAAATCAAGCTCTGTGCATTCTTTTTTTTTTTTTTTTTTTTTTTGAGACGGAGTCTCGCTCTGTCACCCAGGCTGGACTGTCTCCAATTACTGCAAGCTCCGCCTCCCAGGTTCACGCCATTCTCCTGCCTCAGCCTCCCCAGTAGCTGGGACTACAGGCGCCCTCCACCACACCCGGCTAATTTTTTTTTTTTTTTTTTTTTTGTATTTTTAGTTGAGATGGAGTTTCACTGTGTTAGCCAGGATGGTCTCTATCTCCTGACCTTGTGATCCGCCGTCCTTGGCCTCCCAAAGTGCTGGGATACAGGCATGAGCCACTGCACTCGGCCAGATCTGTGTATTCTTTTGATGGGCAATCTTCTTTTATACAAGCAGCTGGTTTTATGTACAACAAAAACGGGGTGTTGTCAATAATATCTGGAAAAATAAGCCCACGTAACCTGGGATGGTCATAAGCAGCTACAGCCTAAATGAAGGTCTTTTGAAATGCTCAAAGTAATTTATTTGCATGCGCGATTGGAAAAAGTTTGTTTTAAAACGAGAAAAAAAATAAATGAGAGAGTTGACCTTGATTTTTTGCAATGGGAAAGGACTGAACGTAACACCTGGAACCAATGCTCCTTATAGTTAGGAGCACCATTTTCTATAAAATGATGGCCTGTGGTAAAAAAAAAAAAAAAATGCCTTCCAACAAACCAAATTAATGAGAAAATCTGTATATCTATACGAAGCCTAAGTGAAAAAATTAATGACAGCAACTGAGCAAGGCTGAGTTCAAATTTACATTACCCTTAATTTAGGAAGATGCCTGTGAAGAAAACAAAAATATCCCTGTCTAAAGTTGTGGTAAGAGTTATTAAGAAATTATTTTAGGCAGAGAGGAAAAAACGGGTTCCTTGGAAGATTTTTCGCAGCTCTTGTCTAGCATGAAAACCCTGGGTCTTAGACCTAGGCTGTCAACCTTTAATATGCAAATGCCAGCGTTAGAAACTGGGTTCACTCAACATGGCGATTCCGACCTTTGTCCTCTTGCTGTTTCCCCAAGACGTGCCTGGCAGCATAGGCACCCCCACATATCTCCAGGTGTGTGGAACACGAGGGCACCTGCATTTGCATATTTAAAAGGCTAGGGTGGCCAGTTTTCTCTCGGGCTACGTGAAAGACATGCCTGGTCAAACCAATACCGTGAGCCTTGTGCGAATCAGACACCGCCTCCTCCAGCCATCTAATTTAGCTAACATTACCTGAAAGCGGGGTTTCCTCTCTCGTCTTTGGATCCTCCTACCTCTCTGTCTGTACAAGGGAGCTGCTTCTTTTTTTCTTCCCCCTTCTTTCTTCCCTGTTAAACTCCCTACTCCTTAAAACCACTCCACATGTGTCCGTGTTGTCTTACCTAATTCTAAGTAAGGCAAGAACCGTGGTGTTCCTCCACTCATCTGAGCTTTATCAAAATCCTAAAGAGTGCAGAGCTGGAGGAGGTTGAAAAGTAGGAAGGTCTACTAAAAACACAAAAAATGGCTAATTTTTTAGGGCGTGGTGGCGGGCACCTGTGATCCCAGCTACTCAGGAGGCTGAGGCAGGAGAATGGCGTGAACCCGGGAGGCGAAGCTTGCAGTGAGCCGAGATCGCGCCACTGCACTCCAGCCTGGGCGACAGAGCGAGACTCCGTCTCAAAAAATATGTAGGAGGATATTCTTCCACTCACTCTGCCTACCTGATAGTAGGACAGCAATTTACAAAGACAACGTCTTACTGTCCTCTTGGCTGCCTTTCCCATCTAAAGATAGTCCTCTTAATGTTCCTTGTCAGCTCAGAGACAAAAGCATCGAGGATAGAGGAACAGATTTACTCATCCCATAAACTTACCTTTCCACATTTTCAGGCCTTTTGGAGCCTAAAGGTGGTCTTTGCTTTGTCTTGTCACTATATAGGCTGTAAGTTTTATTTTGTTTTTAGAAACTTCCCGTTTAAGTCCTCCAGAACATCTTTATGTTCAAACTGCGTGCTTAACTTCCCTACAGGATTTATAAAAGGCAATCCACCCTTTCCCCTGACCTTTTGCAGTTCCTTGGAGATGTAAATCTTATGTCTAGCAGATGTTATATCCAGAGATATATCCAAATGTTATATCCAAGCGGCCAAGCAACATTTCAGCTAAGATCCGGTTTGAGGCACAGTTAAAGTTCTTTAGATCAACCACAGAATTCCTTTCCCCAGTGCATACTGCTAGCTTAGGAGCGAAACATTTCTGTTAGAACTACTTATTCTGATTTGAACTATTTATTTTGGATTATTTATGTAACTCTTGATTTTGAGGGCATATCGTGTGTTATGCTTGCCATCTACATGAACACCTTTTGTTTTCATTTTACCTACTGTCTCTTTTAACCTTCCATCTCTATGGCACCAGAAATGCTGGGCATTTGTATGTACATGATCAGCTTAGAAGCTGAAACCCTGTAAGAAAATTGCCAGATAGTTGTGGGTTTCAACTATTGGCAGCTAGTGAAAGTTTCCTTTAAGTAGTCTGTGGTAGGGGTATAGATCTTGGAAAGACTGCAAAATTTTGCTTCCTCTTTGATGCTATAAACGTCTTTTGGGTTTTGGCCTCATGTATGTTTATTCGTGTTGCTTTTGAGTCATTTTTTTCATTAATATCTTTGATTTAAAATTCTCCTTTATATTTAGAATGTAATAGGAAACTTTTATTATTTGTTTACACCGTTTCTTGTAAGTTATTTGCAAACATATACCCAGAAAGAAGAAAATATTTCATTAAAACATTTCAACTACCAGCACCTTTTAAAAGCAATCATCCTAGACCTGTAACAAACAAATTTGGCTCCATCTCCAAAATCTTTCTTGCTGTAAACTTGAGAAATAAAAAGCCAACAAATAGGAATGTTTGGTACTTGCTCAACCAAAATCTGATAAAAAGACTTTTCATGAAGTCTATTTAAAAAGAAAAAAAAATGCTGGGCACAATGGCTCACACCTGTAATCCCAGCACTTGGAAAGGTCCAGGAGGATTACCTGAGATCAGGAGTTTTAGACCAGCCTGGCCAACATGGTGAAAAACCGTCTCTACTAAAACTACGAAAATTAGCCAGGTTTGCTGGTGGGCACCTGTAATCCTAGCTACTCGGGAGGCTGAGGCAGGAGAATGGGTTGAACCTGGGACACAGAGATTGCAGTGAGCCGAGATTGCACCATTGCCCTCCAGCCTGGGTGACAAGAGTAAGACTTCATCTCAAAACAGACAAAAAAAAGAGCTCTATAGTCAAAAGTCAACTTAAAAATTGATAGTTAGGCCCAGTTTGGTGGCTCATGTCTATAACCCAGCACTTTGGGAGGCCAAGGCAGGTAGATCCCTTGAGATTAAAAGTTGAAGATCAGCCTGACAAAAATGACAAAACCCCACCTCTAGTAAAAAATACAAAAATTAGTTGAGCATGATGGCTCATCCGTGTACTCATCCCAGCTACTCAGGAGGCTAAGGCAGGATAACTGCTTGAGCCCAAGAGGCAAGGCTACAGTGAGACAAGATCACACCACTGCGCTCCAGCCTGGGCGATGGAGCAAAACTCCACCTCAAAAAACAAATGAACAAAAAGTTAATATTTAGGCTATATATGTTTATTTTTGTGAGGCCTCTATTCTCTCAATAATAGCTACTCCATCTACTGAATTTCTCTGTTCTTAAAATCTCTGCCAACTATATGTGTTCCCTCTGTTTCTCCTCTTATTGACAAAATTTTTGTCAAGGATAATATAACACTTCATTGACCTTTTGAAAAACACAATCTCCTTCATGCTAAAAAAAAAAAAAAAACTCTCAATAAACTAGGTATTGATGGAATGTATCTCAAAATAATAAGAGCTATTTATCACATATCCATAGCCATGAATGGGCACAAACTGGAAGATTCCCTTTGAAAACTGGCACAAGACAAGGAGGCCTTCTCTCACCACTCCTCTTCAACATAGTATTGGAAGTTCTGGCCAGGGCAGTCAGGCGAGAGAAAGAAAGAAATTGTACTCAGCTAGGAAAAGAGGAAGCCAAATTGTGTCTGTTTGCAGATGACATACTGTATATTTAGAAACTCCATCATCTCAGCCCAAAATCTCTTTAAGCTGATAAGCAACCTCAGCAAAGTCTCAGAATACAAAACCAAAGTGCAAAAATCACAACCAATCCTGTACACCAATAATAGACAAACAGAGAACAAAATCATGAGTGAACTCCCATTCACAATGGCTGCAAAGGGAATAAAATACCTGGGAATTCAACTTATAAGGGATGTGAAGAATCTCTTCAGGGAAAACTACAAACCACTGCTCAAGAAAATGAGAGGACACAAACTATGGAAAAATTATTTTATGAGGCCAGCATCATCCTGATGCCAAAATCTGGCAGAGACACAACAAAAAAGAAAATTTCAGGCCAATATCTATGACCAAGGAATGATGAACATTGATGTGAAAATTCTCAATAAAATACTGGCAAACCAAATTCAGCAGCACATGAAAAAGTTTATGCACCACAATCAAGTCGGCTTCATCCCTGGGATGCCAGGCTGGTTCAACATATGCAAATCAATAAATGTAATCCATCACATAAACAGAACCAATGACAGAAAACACATGATTATCTCAATAGATGCAGAAAATGGTCCTACTGCCCAAAATTATTTATAGATTCAATGCTGTCATCAAACTACCATTGACTTTCTTCACAGAATTAGAAAAAACTACTTTAAATTTTATATGGAACCAAAAAAGAGCCTACATGGCCAAGACAATCCTAATCAAAAAGAACAAAGCTAGAGGCATCACACTACCTGACTTCAAACTATACTACAAGGCTACAGTAAGCAAAACATCATGGTACTGGTACCAAAACAGATACATAGACCAATGGAACAGAACAATCTTGGCAAAATAAGTTTTCCAAATTAACTGAGCCCTGTCTCAGATATTCAGGGTTCACATAGTTAAAAACTGTGTTTCTTAGGTTTTCTCTATGGGTTAAGGATAGTAGTAGTTAAAATTCTAACTAATGTGCAATAACTAAAGCTACAAATGATTAAAAAGTGACAGCAGGTATGTAAATCAATGACTTGACAGGGTTTCATTTAACCAGTTTGTAACATCATCATCCCAATTGGCTTTTTGGTGCTCTTAAAATTCCTCACTGAGACAACTTCTCTTTGACCCTCTAGCAACAGCCCCCTGTCCCCCACACACACATGCACCACTACCTACACATGGCACAGGACTATCCAGAAATGAGCTTGTAAGACAAAATAAAATATAAAGCCTCAAACCATCTGAATATACACGTCCTCTCAGCCAAAAACATTCCAAAGATAACCTGAAAAACTAGTTCAGACCATAATGAGAAGGCGGAGTCAGACATGCCTCATTACCATTAACATCAACACAGACCTTGGTACTGATAGAACAGATCTTTTAAGTTTGACAGGAAACATTTACAATCTATTTTCTCTGAAGCCTCTCTGATACCTGGAGGCTATTTGCATGACAAACCTTGGTATCCACAATCCCTTATTATCGCCCAGACATTTCTTTCTGTTGATTGCAGATATTCACTCAAATGACTGACAATAAGAAAATCTTTCAATCCACCTAAAATCTGGAACCCACATTTCTAATGGTCCTACTTTTCTGAACCAAACCACTATATATATTACATGTATTGATTAATGTCTCGTTTCTTCCTAAATGGATAAAAGCAAATTGTATCTCAACTACCTTTGGCCCATGTCGTCAGGACATTTGAAGGTGGTGTCACAGGCATGTCCTTAACCTTGGCAAAATAAACTTCTAAATTAATTAAGACGTTTCTCAGATTGTTTTTGGATTACAAGTCTTATTGAGAAACTCTCTGACGTGCAGATGTTTATCATCGATGCTTTCAAGGAAAAAATCTTCTGACTAAAAGAGAAAAATGAGGAAGAAAAAAAAAAAAGAAAAAACTTTTAGCTGAGGAAAGCAAGCATTCTCTAAACTACCAGACCCAGAAAACGTCAACAAACTAATAGGTATTGAATGAATGAACAAATGAATGAATGGAGGAATGAATAAGCAAATGAACAGAGGCAAGGTGCTTAAAAATAGATAGCTTTGGCCGGGAACAGTGGCTCACGCCTGTAATCCCAGCACTTTGGGAGGCTGAGGTGGGCGGATCATGAGTTCAGGAGATCAAGACCAACCTGGCTAACACGGTGAAACCCCATCTCTACTAAAAACACAAAAAAATTAGCCAGGCATGGTGGCAGGCACCTGTAGTCCCAGCTATTTGGGAGGCTGAGGCAGGAGAATGGTGTGAACCCTGGAGGCAGAGCTGTCAATGAGCCGAGATTGCGCCACTGCACTCCAGCCTGGGCAACAGAGCCAGACTGCCTCTCAAGAAAAAAAAATAGGAAAAATGGATACAGTTTTGGCAGATGAGTAGCATTCTGGAAAAACCACTGGATCAGTGGTCAGAAAATTCAGCTGAAGTTCTTGCCTATTAAAATGCCTGTTCAACACATCTCTTGGCCTGGCAGTCAAATGCAAAAAGAGAAATTTGAACGAAATTATTCTAGCTGTTCTAGTGTGAAAACTGTGGGAATCTAAGTTACATGGTTGTGTATAGCACCCTTGACATAACTTACTCCACCTTTTAAAAAAGACTTTATTTTCTATTTCATATGGTACTCTCTCAACAAAGATGTTTTGTTTAATAAACAAAGGTTTTTTTTTTTTTTTAGGTTTGCATCCATCCAGATGTGGGGACATAAACAAGCACACTCTTCCACTGTCAGTCCTCCACAGAGGACGCTGTGACTATAAAAGAGCAGAACTTCAGCAGCTTAAAACAGCTGTCGTAGCTGACACCATCCTGCAGTCACTCATTATAGGAACCTGGCATATGCTGCTGAAGACTCTACTAACTCAAAGACTGTTCCTTGCACGACTCAGAGACCATCCAGCCCAGACTATGCCTCCTTTTCTCTTCTAAGTAAGAACTAAGCTCTAATTTTTTTTATCTTGCCTAAATTCCTATCCAATGGGTCTAAGGAGTCATGCCCTACGAACCATAAGTTATCATCAGATGCATTTTATTTAAAACTGTACAGTGACTTACGCTCCAATGTGATGCTGGCATAACAAGGAAGAAAATCAAAATGTTTTATCCCAGAATATATTTGCTTGCCATACTTTTTTCTTTTTTTAGATGGAATCTAGCTCTGTTGCCCAAACTGGAGTGCAATGGCACCATCTTGGCTCAGTGCAACCTCCACTTCCCAGGATCAAGCAATTCTCCTGCCACAGCCTCACAAAGAGCTGGGACTACAGAGGCGCCACTATGCATATTTTTAGTAGAGATGGGGGTTTCACTGTGTTAGCCAGGATGATCTCAATCTCCTGACCTCATGATCTGCACACTTTGGCCTCCCAAGCCATACCTTGAAATTTCCCTGCAAAAGTCTCTTGTGGGAAAAATCCACATTCTATAGAGAATCCACTTTCACCTTTTTTCTTCTTCCTTCCTTTCCAGATCCAGGAGAGAATCAACTAAGAGCCAGGCATTCTTTTAAATCTGATAACAAACACTTTACAACCTGCTGTCTCTGAAGTCTGCTATCTGAGAGCTTCCTCTGTACACTAAAACCTGGTCTCCACAATCCTTTATTTTAACCTGAGCATTCCTTTCTACCAGGTCTTTAGACAAACATAACCAATTGTCAACCAGAAAACGTTTAAATTTACCTATAACCCCCCTGCTCTCAGTTGTCCTGCCTTTCTTAACTAAACCAATGCATTTCTTAAATGTATTTGATTGATATCTCATGCCTCTTCTAAATATATACAACCAGACTGTACCCTGCTCACCTTGGGCACATGTTCTCAGAACCTCTTGAGGGCTGTGTGACAGGTTATGGTCACTCACATTTCGCTCAAAATAAATGTCTTGAAATCTTTTACACAGTTTAACTCTTTTCATCAACAATAATTTGGTGCTTAAATACAGGAGCCCCAGAGAAGACTCAGGGCCCAGAAGGAGTTATCTGAACTTGCAGCTAAGGTACTAGCGGGGCCCACTGAAAACTACCTGATTTCCAGTTCTCCTTTGGTGGAACTGATAAGTCTCCTGAGTCCCACCTCCCTTTGGTTGATGGTGCTTGATTTATTCTGAGCTGATTTTCTGCTAGGAAGTTGTTGTCTGAGGATCCTAACTCCAGTTCAGAGATGCATTCTAAAGGGAATTCTCTATTGCTTTTTCTCCTAAAATTTATCTTGATTTGGTTTTTCTGTGTGCATTTGTGTGACGAACGGAACTGCTGTTTTCATAGGTAAATGACAGACTGAGTTTTTTATCTGACAAGAAAAGGCATTTGCTCCTCCCACCGAAAGGCACTCCTGGGTGACCGGGTGACTTGTGGGAGTGTCTGGTATTTTGTTGCAGCCATAAAATACTAAACTAATAAATATCCTTGACTTAAGGATTTTATATCAGGAAACTAACATGAAGATTTTTAAAAACACTGTTAAGGTGATAGGAAAACGTCTAGTAAAAACTTAACAATATAACAAATCCAGATATGTAGAGGAAGAAACTAGAGGAAATGTTCTGAAATTTTCATATTAGTTTGTATTCCTTTGGTGGGAACCAACATTAGGCCAACCACACTGTAAACAAATCTAGATTTCTGTCTTTGTTTTCCGCATATCTCCTACATGATGTCCATACCCAGGACCAGCTACTTAATTTTTGGGGCCCATGACAAAATGAGAATTCAAGAATCCTCATTCAAAAAATACTAAGAATTGCAAATCATAAAGAATCATAAAATTCTATATCGCTATTTTCAAGCCTTGAAGAATTGACTGAATCTTAGCTTTGAGCATCAAATAGTTGCCACAATCACAAGCAAGATGGCTAGGTATATAATGTGCCTCCATAAAAAAGCATATTACCACTTAAGATATAGTGTTTGCCATGATGTCAAATCTGAATCTGATCAAAGCCTTCAGATTCTATTATAGCTTTTGGGAAATACCAATACCAGAGAAACAAGTTCAACATCACATTGGGGATAAAATCGGTAGAATCCAGACTGTGGAAAGTATACCCATCAAGTTATTTTGTTTCTTCAACATATAAACTCCAGCTAGGAGGAAGGAGCAGGAGAGAGGTGAGGAAGAAACAAGATAAAGGAGCAACTTAAGAAATATAACATACATAGTGCCAGTCATATTTGGATCCAGGTTCATACAAACAAACTGAAAAAATATTGTAATACTTATAAGACAATTTTATTTTCCTAATCAATAATGACACTGAACATTTAAAACATTTACTATGACAAATCAAAGTACAGCTATGTACGTAAGCATGCTACCATTTATGACACTGGAAGTTGTTGTTTTAGTCATTATGTAATAATTATTTTGCATTAAAGTCTTTCATTCAAAATATTTTGGCAGTGGCTGCCCAATATATTTTTACTGTATATTTTCTATCTTTTTACTTTCTGCTTTTTTGTATCATTAATTTATGTATTTTTCTTGCCAATATTGAATAGCTAGAATTTTATCTAATTTTATAATTTTTGGCCTTTAATAGGTAATCTACTTATATTCATTGCAATTATTAAAATATTTGGCTAAAATAATTAAAATATGTTATATATTTTATTTCATATTTTCTTTTCATCAGGCTATTTCTTTACTTCCTTTATGACAGCTTTACTAACAGCTATTTAATTTGTTTTGAAAGTTCGTTTATTTTGTTTTGGGTTTTTTTGGTACCATATTTCCCTTCTACTTGTTTGAACATTTTGCATTCTCTCTCTATTCCTGTGGTGATTACCCTTAATACTTTAACACCTATATGTAATTTAAAGACAAAAAAGCAATCAAACCTTTTTCATTATAATACTTTAGCACTGTTTTAGTCTAGTAATCTCTGCAGTGAAGGATAGTGGTTGCCTACCCACTACATACTTTTATCCCTTGTACCAAAGATACTTCAAATTTGTTGAAGTACCAACACCTTCACTGCATATCATGTGTGTATATTTTGTTTTGCTTTGCTTTTTTGAAGGAAAAGCTAACTCCATCTCTTGTTATGGGAGTCAACCTAGTTATGCATAATGTCATTAACTTGTTGGGGTTGGTAATGGTTAGTTATGTTAACAGTATTTCCAGGAAAAGCTGTGTGATCCAACACTAGCCATTGATACACAATAAGCAGCCTTACAGAAGGACTGTGAGAAAAAGTTTCTTCTTCTTTAAGAGAAAGCCATAGGAAAATGTTATTTATCTTTTTTCTCCCAATTGCCAAATTTGGACGAGACATGTGGAACTGCTATAAATGTATTGTTCCCAATATGTTGATTCAACAAACATCAAATATGCAACTAACCTTGAAGATAACTACATCTGGAGTTCCTATTAAACGTTTTCTTATTGTTTGGTCTGTTGAGCCATGTCTTCCATTTTGAGTGTGCGAGTGTGCTTTTATTTTTCATATGTGTATAGACTCAGGGTATTACTATTATATGTTGCCCAGGCTGGTTTCAAGCTCCTGTCCTCAAGCAATCCTCTTGCATTGGCCTCCCAAAGCAGATTATAGATATGAGGCACCACACCCAGCCAAGTTATGATCTGTAATACTTGCAGCCAAGAGCATTCTGACTTATAATGATGGTGGCAACCTGTTTGGAGCAGCCACTGTGGGGACGCCAGCTGCAGCAGGGGAGGCGTGGCCAGGGCTGCATGTTCAGGAGCCGTCAGGAGCTGGGAACAGGCAGGAGCCCTGTCCCCTTCCAAGTTGGTGGGGCAGGAGTCCCATGCTTAGCTGCAGCTGCCCAGCAGTGGCTGCAGACTTGGTATCCCTATGCTTTTTGAAGCCCAGGAAGCCCCCTTGCCTCTGCAGGCTTGAAAGAGCTGGGTGCCACTGCCTGGCCTTTCTCAACTCCTGGTTGCTCCAAGTGCAGATCAACATTGTGGCCAAGCCCAGGAGCTATCACATCCCAGCCAGGAGGTTGCACGTGCTCAGGGTGGTGCTGACACACCAGCCCCCTGCCGCCTCATCCCCCTCCAGACTTTGGGCACCCATGACCACAGGAGTGGAGCTGAGGGGGTGCTGAGGGTCATTTGGCACAGGCCTGCCAGCACTGCTTGGCATGAACAGCCTGGGCACTATGGATGCCAAATTGATGGCAACAATAGGCAGATGGGCTCCTGGGCATAAAGGGTTGGTTCCCTGGAGAGGCCCTGCTTCAAGCCATCCTGAAGGTTGTCAGTTCCAGGTGAAGTCCTTGGCCCTGAGTGAAAACTTATGGTGCTTTTTCCAGGCCTGCACATGGCTGCCCTTGGACGAGTCAGCACACACTTCCTGCCTTCTGAAGTCCGTAAAAACCTCAGACAGCCAGACTTACACAGACTGTGGGACTACCAGCTGTGGGAAGCAGTGACCCAATTCAGGTCTCCTTGACTTGTCAGGACAACCTGCTTGCAGAAAGGAGCTACCCATTGCAGGTCTCCTTTCTGCTGAAAGGTGGACACTCATTGGGACAACCAGCCTGCAGAAAGGAGCTACCCACTGCAGGTCTCCTGAGAGCTGTTCTGTTGCTCAATGAACCCCCTCTTTGCCTTGCTCACGCTCCAGTTTTCCACATACGTCATTCTTCCTGGATGCAGGACTAGAGCTCAGGACCACAGAATGGTGGGACTGAAAGAGCTGTAACACAAACAAGGCTGAAACATACCCTCCACTTGACACGTTGTGAGTGACAAGAAGAAGAAGAGTTGTTGACTTTCAGGGAGCCCACACCTAGGACCTCCCCAAGCCAGGGTTGTGACACCTTCTTTGAGGCTCTATGGTTCCTAGCGTTTCCAAGCTTCTGGGCACAACTGCATTACCTGGTACCCATAGTGGAAGCCACTTGCAGTATGCCTGGTCCAGCTGCAGCCTCACACAGAGCTAGCACCTGTGTTAGCACTTGGAGTTGCCCACCTCACCACAGCTGGCATGCCTGGCAGTGCACAGTGGCCAGACCTCACTTGCAGACCTCTCATTGCTGCACATCTGGCTTGCCCTTGGCAGACATGGAATCCAGGCTGGTTGCTTCACCAAGTGAGTGGAACAAGCTCACTTGGGCCCAGCAGGCCCAAGAAAAACCCAAGCAGATGCGTCACCAGTCACAGAGGTTTCTGGTTGGTAAAGCGACACCCTAAGAATCCTGTAGCAATAACAATGCCAATTCTCCTGTATATTGTTATTGTGTAGTATTTTGGTTCCATCATGCTTTTACTCAGTGCCCCCTCCCTGCTCTCATTACCCACTGTTATAGTTGTTTTGAGACATATAAACAAACCAGTAAACCATTAGTCAATACATTTATAGAACACTGGCAAACAATGGACCAGGTAAAGTATGCAAAGAAAATCTCAACAAACACAAAAACATTAATATTTAACAGAGCATATTTATGAAGGGAAACATGAGCAGCAGTTCAAGAGAAGCAATGTACAAACCATAAAACTATTCACTGTGCTCAATGCCTTTACTGTGCTCATCATCATCAATTCTCCTCCTATCTCTACCTTGCTGTGTGCCTGAGAAAGTGACCTCTATGGACTGTGTTAGGTGCTCCCATTCCCTTTGGTTTCCAGGTGGAGTCAGCCAATGGGCAGTTTAGAAGGGTGATAAAAGGCAGGTGGTATTTATTCCCTTGGCTCCTCTCTTGTGAAGGGAGTAAGCTCCTGTCAGTACAGTTTTCTTCCTTGGCTATGCTTATCCTGAGAAGTCAGGAACTGTGGAGGACCAGAGATTTTGCCTTCCTTACAACAAATAAGGTGATTATATTCATATCCTGACCAAAGAAGACTAGAGACCTGGTCAAAGACAAAGATTGTTTACTGTTTACAGCAAAAAGCAGCAGCCTGAGCAATCTCTTAAATTCATACAAAATACCTCCATTCACACATATCATGCTGAGGCCCAAGTATTCACCTAGCTTGTGGTGGGTTGCATTATAGGAGAGAAACCCTCAGTTAGGGGACTGGTTTTTTTTATCAAGGCTACTAATGATCTTCCCATCCTCCCCTCCAGAGAGAGAACTTTTTCAATGAAATGCTAGCAAAACTCCTTAAGTGTTGAGGGGAAAGGGTCTCCAGGTTGGTAACACTGGAAAGTAAGCCAATGTCTCCTGTGACAGAAAGGGGAAGGCTTTAGGATATTGGCATGCTTCTAAGGGGAGAATGGCATTTCCTATCTTTCATCTCTAGCTGTCAAGGTGGATTGTTTGTGGACCATGTGGGAATGCTGAGAAAGGAAGGAAAAAGCCTCCCAACACTTTCACCGTAGTCTGAACTGATGAGTACTCCCCAATGTTCCTAACATTGGATGTTGCATTATATCTCATTAGTTTCCCACAAATCTGCTCATTTTTGTAAATAGTCCATTTATTAAATTCTTAAATTACCCAGTTTTTCTATGTCACATGGTTGCAGGTAGAGACCATATCTTAGTCAAGGGGATATACTGAATACATTTCTAAATAACAAAAAACAACTCTATTTGATTTAGCAGAGGGGCTGTAACAAAATATAAGCTTTTGGAAGGATGAGGGAATGAAGACTGGAAGTGAAGTAACCAGGAACAATGTCCAGAATAATTGTAGAGAGTTAGTTTAGTGGTCCCTGCTCTCATTACAGACACACAATGTTACAAACACTGACATTGAGTTCTGATGCTGCCTCTAGAACTTTTGGGCACACTGTTCCCTCTAACTCTGATAGGCCTCTGCTGGCTGTCTCCATCCTCACCAGCACAACTTTCTCAAAATTCCAGACTCTGTATCCCTTATTTCCAATTCAGCCTCCAGTACAAGCACTGATTGGCAGAGCCTGGGTAGGTACCACCACTCCAATTGTAAGGGAAGCTAGTATGCTGAAGTTCTACAAAGAAAGGTGATACACTCTGCCATATAACTTGAGGAATTCCTGAAATATAGGGAATTTTAGATTCTGAGCAGCCAAAATAAGTGACCAATGGCCACCACCTGCCCATCCCAATAAGTGGCCAATTAGAGAAAAGTCATGATCCAGAGGGAAATAGGGATCAATGGGATATCTTATATCAGGCCAAGGAGATGTAGAAATTTTCATAAAAACTTTCATTAATTCCTAGCATATTGCAACAGATACTTGGATAAGATGGTGCAAGCTGGCTAGGAAAGCCAGCTCTTCCTGGTTTGCCTGGGATTTTTTTAGTTTTTTAACAGTTGGATACTCTGACAATAAAGGTTTATAGTTGGATACCCTGACAGTAAAGGTTTATAATTAGGACATGCCTTCAGTCAACAGCATTATGTTGCCTTGATTGTCAGTGTTGTGGGAATCAGGACACTGTTGTGGGAATCAGGACACTGGAGAGACCAGTGAGGGGAACAGGACGATTGTATTTAGGTGGCCACCAGCTCAGCAGATTAATACCCAGAGGCTGAGCAATGAACAAAGATAGGGCTTGACTTTTATTCATGCGACCAAAGGGTGTTGGCTAGCCCGTGGTGCAAAACTTGTGAGCATGTCTTGTGACCTTTGCCATCCTGCACAGATGGGAAAAACAGGACCTTACAAAATCCTTGCAAACTTGCAGAAATAGTTACAAAAGTAGTTATACAAGCAGAACAAAGAATGATGGCATGGGGAGAGAATTTCAGGAAGACACTGATAAGAACTTGTTTCTCTTGTCCCTGTTTTTGGAACCCATTTCTTCAGGGCCCCTACCTGGCCTTGCAGGTAATGTTATCACAGCTGCAGCTGGACTTTGGAGTGAGTCAGCCTGGTCAGGGAAGGACTTGTTTTTCTCTTTACTTGTTTTTCTTATATTTCCTGCTTCATGAGCAAGAAACAACAAGCTTTACCTTCACAGTAGAAGAGTCCAGCAGAGCAAAGATGGAAGCAGAGGGAGTGAATCTAAACCTATGGACAGATTCATCTTGGAAACCCTAAGTGAGGCTAAAGGTGAGTGTCTAGCTGATACTAGAAAGTCATTATGACTAATTCTAACTGTTGGAGTGCAAGAGTCAGTCTCAAAGCTAACAGCCAGTACTAGGAAACAGAAACAAAGTAACAAGAAACTCTTATAGCAGCAGAGTTCTCCTAAATAATTCCATTGCCTGGTATTTTTCATCATTAATCTACTTAGAAAGAAAATTGGGCCTTTTAAAATTATTATTATGATGAAGTGCTCATAACATAAAATTTTCCACCATAATCATTTTTAAGTGTACAATTCAGTACTTTTAAATGCCTTCACATTGTTGATGTAACCTGTTTCTAGAACTTTATCTTGTAAAACAGAAACGCTATACCTATTAAAACAACTTCTCCCTATTTTCTCCTCCCCACAGTCCTGTCAACCATCACCTACATACTGTCTCCCTGAATTTGACTATTCCAGGGACTTCATATAGACGGAATCATGCTGTATTTGTTCTTTTATGTCTGGCTTATTTTACTTAACACTGTTTTTACTGTAAGTCCAGTTGTAGCATATGTCAGAATTGTATTCTATTTTAAGGCTGAATAATATTCCATTTTAAGTACATTTCATATTTTGTTTATCCGTTCATCTCTTAATGGAAATGTGAATTGTTTCCACCTTTTGCAGTTGTGCATACTCTTGCCATAAATATTTACGTCCAAATATCTGTGAGCCAGGCTTTCAATTATTTGGGGTATATATGTAATCTTGGAATTGCTGCATCATTTTCCACATCAGCTGCACCATTTTTTACTTTCACTAGCAATTCATAATATCCATTTTCTCCACATTTTTCCCAACACTTATTTGCTCTTAAAAGTAAGTATTAATGTGTATGAAATGGTATCTCATTGTAGCTTTAATCTGCATTTCCCTAATGGACAATGATGTTGAGAATCTTTTCATGTGCTTATTGATGATTTGTATATCTTCTTTGGTGAGAAATGTCCATTCAAACCCTTAGCCTATTTTTAATTGGTTTTTCTTGTTGAGTTGTATGAGTTATTTATATATTCTGGATATTAGTTTCTTATCAGATGTATGATTGACAGATATTTTCCCTATTTGTGGATTGCCTTTTCACTCTGTTGGTAGTGTTTTTAGGTATTCAGAAGTTTCTAATTTTGTCCAGCTTACATATTTTGTATTTTGCCGGGCGTAGTGGCTTAAACCTGTAATCCCAGCACTTCGGGAGGTCAAGGTGGGCAGATGACCTGAGGTCGGGAGCTTGAGACTGGAGTCACCAACATGGAGAAACTCTGTCTTTACTAAAAAACAAAATTAGCTGGTCGTGGTGGCACATGCCTATAATTCCAGCTAATCCCAGATTCTCTCGAGGGAGGAGAATTGCTTGAACCCAGGAGGCAGAGGTTGCAGTGAGCCAAGATTGTGCTATTGCACGCCAGCCTGGGCAACAACAGCAAAACTCCATTTCAAAAAAAAAGATATTCTGAAGTATTTTATTCTTTTGGATTCTATTTTAAATAGGATTATTTTCTTAATTTCCTTTTCAGATTATTCAGTGCCAATATATGAAAATATGACTTATTTGTATGTACTGAATGTCTAACAGTTTGTGTATTTTTTTGTGTAATCTTTATGTTTTCAACATAAAGGTTTACGTCATTAGCAAATTAAGATGATTTCATTAATCTTTTACAATTTAGATGCCTGTTTTTTTTCCCTTGCCAATTGACCTGCCTTAAATTTCCAGTACGCTGTTAAATAGCAGCAATTTAGATAGGCACCTCTGGCACAGTGGCTCACACTGTAATCCCAGCACTTTCGGAGGCCAAGGCAGATGGATCACTTGAAGCCAGGAGTTCAAATTCAACTTTTCCTTTTTTGCAGAATTTCTGTGCACTATTTACCAATGATCTAAAATGCAACATATTGTAGTGTAAACCTAAAAAAACAAACACAGAGACTCTTTAAAAGAAAAGGTGTTTATTTGGAAAAGGAAAATTGCAAGCAATGCACAAGCTATAGTAAACTAGGTGCACATTCAGAGCAGTAAAGGAAGACAAAGGAGCTTTAAAGTAGTAAATGAGGAGGATTACATAACTGTTATGAAATAACTATCCCTGGCTACAAAGATCAGTAACACAGGTGTGTGGGTAAGTCAAAAAGAAAAGTAACAAACATAATGCTAGTCTGAGGTTGAATAGGCAGTTGTTGGCAGATGTCTTGCGGAAATTTTTTTGTGGAAATTTTTTAAATAAGTTTGTGATATGGTTCCGATCTGTGTTCCCACCCAAATCTCACACTGAATTGAAATCTTCAGTATTGAAGCAAGGGCCCTTTTGGGGGGTGATTGGATCATGGGGGCAGTTGCTCACAATCCCCCTTTGGTGCTGTCATTCTGATAGTGAGCTCTCCTGTGATATGGTTGTTTAAAAGTGTGTGCCACTTTCCCCTCTCTCTCTGGATCCTGCTCCAGCCATGTGAGACACTTGTATCTGCTTTGCCTTCTACCATGAGTTAAAGCTCCCTGAGGCCTCCCCAGAAGCACATGCTTCCATGCTTCCTGTGCAGCCTGGAGAACTGTGAACCAATTAAACCTCTGTTCTTTATAAATTACCCAGTCTCAGACATTTCTTTATAGCAATATGAGAACAGACTAATAGTGATACTAACAATCACTTGGTCCAATAACCTTTAAATCCTGGTATCCAGAATTCTGCATAGTAGTTTAAACGGGCTTGAAATTAGTTTAAATAAGGCTGCTTAAATGGACTAATAGTTTGTGATGGACATTGTGCAAGGTTGTAGAGTTTTGTAGAGTCTTCTTTGCTATCAGGCATACAAGTAGGAGAAACCTATATTCCTGGCCTTTCCTGGCTCCATTTGTTAGGAATTTTTTTTTTAACATTAGGGACTCCATTTTTAATCTGACAGCTTTCACGGTATACATGTGTAATATTGTCAACGTAAAGTAATTTGCTTCTAAGTGTCAGATAAAAATAATCAGTGAGAAGGTCCAAAGTTGGAGGAAATAAAGAATGTGGCTTTACTACAATATCAACCACTAACTATGTGACTTTAACTGGCAGCCTCAATTCTCATATTTATAAAACAACATACTGAAGAGTATTCATGTTTATACCTTTTTCCCACATTATACATTTTCAAATGAACTATCCACAAATCTAATATGCCAAAGTGATCAAAAGCCTGCTGCTAACTAAAAAAAAGAGTATGAAAAAAATAATAAACCAAGAAAAAAAAGGCAGCTGATATGGCTAGGTGTGCACATGTAGGATTATTTTCTCCCATCATGCTATAACTATCCACGACCACCTTACGGTTTCATTGTACTGAACCCTGTTTAAACTACCTCTGCAGAATCCTGTGTGCCAGTGAGAGGTAACAGCGCGCTGGCAGTCCTCAGAGCCCTCGCTTGCTCTCGGCACCTCCCCTGCCTGGGCTCCCACTTTGGTGGCATTTGAGGAGCCCTTCAGTCCCCCACTGCACTGTGGGAGCCCCTTTCTGGGCTGGCCAAGGCCGGAGCCCACTCCCTCAGCATCAGGGAGGTGTGGAGGGAGAGACAGGAGCGGGAACCGGGGCTGCGTGCGGTGCTTGTGGGCCAGCTGGAGTTCCGGGTGGGCGTGGGCTTGGTGGGCCCCGCACTCGGAGCAGCCAGCCAGCCCTGCTGGCCCCGGGCAAGGGGGGACTTAGCACCGAGGCCAGTGGCTGCGGAGGGTGTACTGGGTCCCCCAGCAGTGCCGGCCCACCGGCGCTGCGCTCGATTTCTCGCCGGGCCTTGGCTGCCTTCCCACAGGGCAGGTGTCGGGACCTGCAGACCGCCATGCCTGAGCCTCCCACCCGCTCCGTGGGCTCCTGTGCCGCCCAAGCTTCCCCGACGAGCACCACCCCCTGCTCCACAGCGCCCAGTCCCATCGACCACCCAAGGGCTGAGCAATGCGAGCGCGCGGCGCGGGACTGGCAGGCAGCTCCACCTGCAGCCCCAGTGTGCGATCCACTGGGTGAAGCCAGCTGGGCTCCTGAATCTGATGGGGACGTGGAGAGCCTTTATATCTAGCTCAGGGATTGTAAATACACCAATCAGCACCCTGTGTTTAGCTCAAGGTTTGTGAGTGCACCAATCGACACTGTATCTAGCTGCTCTGGTGAGGACGTGGAGAACCTTTATGTCTAGCTCAAGGATTGTAAATACACCAATCGGCACTCTGTATCTAGCTCAAGGTTTGTAAACACACCAATCAGCACCCTGTGTTTAGCTCAAGGTTTGTGAGTGCACCAATCCATACTCTGTATCTAGCTGCTGTGGTGGGGCCTTGGAGAACCTTTATGTCTAGCTCAGGGATTATAAATACACCAATCGGCACTCTGTATCTAGCTCAAGGACTGTAAACGCACCAATCAGCACCCTGACAAAACAGGCCACTGGGCTCTACCAATCAGCAGGATGCGGGTGGGGCCAGATAAGAGAATAAAAGCAGGCTGCCCGAGCCAGCATTGGCAACACTCGGGTCCCCTTCCACTGTGTGGAAGCTTTGTTTTTTCGCTCTTTGCAATAAAGCTTGCTACTGCTCACTCTTTGGGTTCACGCTGCTTTTGTGAGCTGTAACACTCACCGCGAAGATCTGCAGCTTCACTCCTGAGCCCACCGAGACCAAGAGCCAACCGGGAGGAACGAACAACTCCAGAGGCGCCACCTTAAGAGCTGTAACACTCACCGCGAAGGTCTGCAGCTTCACTTCTGAGCCAGCGAGACCACAAACCCACCAGAAAGAAGAAACTCTGAACACATCTGAACATCAGAAGGGACAGACTCCAGATGCGCCACCTTAAGAGCTGTAACACTAACTGTGAGGGTCCACGGCTTCATTCTTGAAGTCAGTGAGAGCAAGAACCCACCAATTCTGGACACACCAGGATTTAAACATTACTGGACCTAAAACTACTTCATAGAAATACTTCCAACTTTCTAGTCCAATTGAGGAAAGTTTTCACTCACTGAATAATTAAAGAAAAATTAAATTATTTGTGGTATTTTTAATTGTGGGAAACAATTTAACATTTTACTAATTTCTAAGTTTACAGCTCACTAGTGTTAACTGTATTCACACTGTTGTGCAGTAGATCTATAAAGCTTTTCTTGACAAGTTATAAATGTATATATTAATGGGGTACAAAATGATGCTCTCATACATGTGTATGTTGTAGAAAAATTAAATCAAGCTTATTAACATATCCATTACCTCACACACTTACTCTTTTTATGAGAACATTTAAAACCTACTTTTAGCAATTGTAAGGTATACATTATTATTAACTACAGTTATCATAGTATAAAATGTATTGCTTATTTCTCTTATCTAAGTAATACTTTGTGCCCTTGACCAATGTCTGCCCATTGCCTATATGCTCCTACCCCAAGGCCATTATATTCTCTGCTTTGATAAGTTTAATTTTTAATATTTCCACATATAAGTGAATATATGCAGTATTTGTCTTTCTGTACCTACCTTATTTCTCTTAATATAATAGCTAGTAGGTTTATTTATGCTGTCACAAATGCCAGAAGTTCCATTTGTTAAAGGCTTAATCGTATTTCCTTGTGTAGATACACCACATTTTCTGTATTCCTTTATTTGTTAATGGACATTTAAGTTGATTTTATATCTTGGCTATTATGAATAATGACTGCAGTGAACATGGAAGTGCAGATAACTCTTCCACATGCTGATTTCAATTTCCTTGGATAAATACCCAGAACTGGAATTGTTAGATCATGTGTAAGGAAGGATAACCTGCATCATAAAAGAAGGAAGATCTCAAATAAGAACCTACTGTTTTACCTCAAGAAATTAGAAAAGAACAATCTAAGCCAAAAGTTAGCAGAAAGAAGAGCAGAAAGATGAGAAAAGAAATAAAATAGGACTAGAAAAACATTTTAAAAGATTAACAAAACTGACATTTAACTTACTGAAAAATAAGCAAATTTGATAAATCTTTACACTAAGAAAAAAATGAAAGAAGACTAAAATAAATAAAACCAGAAATAAGAGGGGACATTACATCTTATATCACAAAGGTACAAAGATTATGAAACTATTCCAAACCAAAAATTTTATACCAAACAATGAGGTAACATAGAAGAAATGAATAAATTCATAGAAATATAAAACCTATCAAAGGTGAACATGAAGAAATAAAAAATGAACAAACCAAATTATTAGTAAAGAAACTGAATCAGTAATAAACACTTTCCCATCATCAAGGTTGTGGTGAGCAGTGATCTCACCACTTCACTCCAATGTGGGTGACAGAGCAAGACCCTGTCTCAAAAAACAAGAAAGTCTTTCATCAAAGCAAATCCCAAGATTTGATGGCTTCTGGGTGAATTCTACCACATAATTTAAGAAAAACTAATGCCAATCCCTTGCCAACCCCTTCCAGAAAGTTAAAGGAGACGCAATACTTCCAAACTTATTTTCTAAGGCTAGAATTACCCTAAACCCAAGCCAAACAAGAATATCACAAGGAAAGAAAATATAGGCCAATATTCCTGATAAACATAGATGCAAACTGTCTCAAACAAATGCTAGCAGACTAAAAGACAGCATGTTAAAAGAACATTTGCCATGATCAATTGAGATTTATCCCTGGGATGCAAGAATGGTTTAATATATACACATGAATATATGTAATATATAACATTAACAGAATGAAGGACAAAACCATATGATCATCTCAATAGATGCAGACAGGCTTTGACAAAATTCCACATCTTTTTATAATAAAAATCTCAACAAATTAGGAATGTAACTCAACACAATAAAGGCCATATATTTTACTAACTTGCAGCCACATTATACTCAGAAGCTTTTCCCCAAAGATCAGGAATGAGACAAGGACGTCTACTCTCACCACTCTTATTCACTACAGTATGGGAAGTGATAGCCAGAGCAATCAGGTAAAAATAAATAAATGTCATCTAAATTGGAAAGAAATAAGTGAAACTATCTCTATTCACTGATGATATGATCTTATATATATTGAAGTCTGGCGATGCTGCCATTCTTGATAGGGTTCCTGACAAGCCCCTGTGAATATGGACTTATTCTAACTATCCTCTGGGTCATTTTGCTGTTCATGATATGAGACAGACAGTTGCTGTGTATATCATCAAAGCAGTGGACAAGAGGGCTGCTGGAGCTGGCAAGGTCCTCAGTTCTTCCCAAAAGTCTCAGAAGGCTAAATGAATGTTATCCTTAATACCTGCTACCCCAGTTTTAATCAGTGGTGGAAGAATAGTCTCAGAACTGTTTGTTTCAATTGGCCATTTAAGTTTAATAATGAAAGAATCATTAATGAAAATAATGCATCATAAAACTTGAGAAGGAAAGTAGAGTGTATTACGGGTCACTGGTAGGGAGAGTGTTGTTTGTTCGTCACTGAATTTTTTTTTTTTTTTTTTTTTTTTTTTTTTGCATATGGCAGTTTTCAGTTACTGGGTTTAAAAACCAGTACTATTTAATTGAAACAACTTGAATAAAAATCTGTCACAGCATTTTGAGAACCATTAAAACAAAGTTTAATGAGAAAACACCAAAAAAAGAACCCAAAATACATTACAAACTATATTAATCAAAGCAGCATGACACAGCATATAAACAGACACACTGACCAAGGGAACAGAATAAAAACCTATGTATTTACCATAAGCTGACTTTCAGTTGACAGGAAAAAATAAAGAAAGAAAAACAGCTTTTGTGGTGGCTCACATCTGTAATCCCACCACTTTGCAAGGCAGAGGCAGGAGGATAGCTTGAGACCAGCCTGAGAAACATAGTGAGACCCCCATTTCTACAAAAAAACTTCTTAAAAATAATAATAAATTAGCCAACATAAGCAGCTAGGCTGAGGTGAGAGGATCTCTTGAGCCTGGGAGGTCAAGGCTACAGTGAGCTGTGATCACTCCACTGCACTCCAGCCTGTGACCTCAAACTTCAATAATTTACAAAGTATTTCAACCTCATAGGATACAAAAATGGTTTTAAAATCTGAGTAGGTATAGGAGTCATACCTCCAGGCAACAGTGATAATACTTCACTGGTAGCAGAAATGCCAAGCTACTCAAAGAGCTGCAACATTTCCAGCTGGTAGTATATTGGGGATTAAGCAGCTTTTGTCTGTATGTATTTCTTGTGTATATCCATGCATGAATACATGAATCCCCAAACATATATATACGGACATACATACACAGAAACATATATATACATGTCATGTCATCTATCGTCTACCAATATTCAAACACGTACCTTAAAATAAGGTAGAAATTTATTTAGAAATAAAAACAGATATCAAAACAAAACAGGAATAATATATTAAACAAAATTTTATGAGCAAAAATATATGTATAATAAAACAAAATCCATGAGGCCAACTTAATTTTGACTACCTAATAGCTACTGAGTATGGAAAAACTGTATTTCTAACATGATTTACATTAACTACCCCTGGGGCAGTTAATTTTAAAAAACAAAATACTCATGCAGTTACTCACACCACATCTTTTCCAGCCTTTTGAGTTTTGCTTGCTGACTCTGCTTCTGAATTTTATTTACCTTTGAAGAATTTAACTCATGGGAGACCATACAAGATTTATGAAATGCACATTATTTACATGTGCATTAAAAAGTATACTTATTGAGTGAAAACCTGCCCTGTAAAAAGCTTACATAAAAGTATGAATATGAACTATACATAAATGTATAAATATGAACTATTTAGGCCCTGCTTTACCTGAACTGCTTTTGTTTGGTTTTTTTTTTTTTTTTTTTGAGATACAGTCTCACTTTGTGGCCAAGGCTGGAGTGCAGTGGCTCAATCTCCACTCACTGCAACCTCCACCTCCTGGTTTCAAGGGATTCTCCTGCCTCAGCCTCTGGAGTAGCTGGGACTACAGGTGCACATCACCATACCTGGCTACTTTTTTGTGTTTTTAATAGAGACAGGGTTTCACTATGTTGGCCAGGCTGATCTCAAACTCCCGACCTCAGGTGATCTGCCCACCTTGGCCTCCCAAAGTGCTGGGATTACCGGCATGAGCCACCACATCCCACCTGTGAGTTTCTGGTTTGGTTTAGTTCTATAATTTTTCACATAAAACACAATATGTTGCATAATTATTTTGTAGCTTCCTTCAAGTGCTCTTTAGCAAAGATTCACAAACTTGAGAGTGCATCAGAATAAAGTCCTTAACTTTAAGGACTTATTAAATCAGATCGCTGGGCTTATTGGTAGGAAAAATATTGGCAAATGAATTATGCCTGCCTAAAATCTCAAGTAACAGCAAAGAATGATGTCCATAAGATGGTATAGTAGAACTCTCCAGGCCCTCATTCCACCACTGAGACACCAAGTTAAGAATAAACTGCAGACCAGAATATCTTTATGAGAGCTCTCAAGATCAGCTGAGAAACTACAGCACCCATGCCAAGTAAAATCAAGAAGAGTTATCAGATTATCAGTAATTTCTCAACAGAAACATTGCAGGCCAGAAGGCAGTGTGATGATACATTTAAAGTGCTGACATTTTAAAACTGCCAACCAAATAAACTGTACTGGCAAACTATCCTTCAAAAATGAGTAAAAAATAAAAGTTTCCCACATAATTCTTAAATAAAAAAAGAAAAAGTAATGATAAATTTATGCTAATGAATAAACATAACCAAGTATGGAGGTTACAGCTAAAGAGGCACATATATGTGATTGAAGTTAAGTTATATCAATTTAAAATAGAATGTTATAAACTTTAAGATATTTAATTGCAATGATAATATTGTAAACATAATATATCCAGAATATACACAAAAGAAATGAGCAAGGAATCACTACCAAAAAAAAAAAAACTAAACACAAAGGAAGGCACTAAGACGTAAGCAGGAACAAAAAAGCTAAACAGAAAATAATTAACAAAATGGCAATAGTAAGTCCTTCCCCTATTATAATCTAATTTAAATGTAAATAGATTGAAATCTAAAAATAACATTGGAGTGTCCATGTGCAGGGGCTCAGGCCTGTAATCCTAGCACTTTAGGAGGTTGAGACTGATGGATCATTTGAGGCCAGGAGACTAGCCTGGCCAAAGTAGCAAAACCCAATCTCTACTAAAAATATAAAAATTAGCTGGGTGTGGTGGCACACAACTGTAATCCCAGCCCCTCAGGAGGCTGAGGCACAAGAATCACTTGAACCCAGGAATAGGACATTACAGTGAGCCGAGATTGTGCCACTGCACTCAAGGTGGGGTGATAGAGCAAGACTCCATCTCAAAAAAAAAAAAAAGAAAGAGAGACTCTGTCTCAAAAAAAAAAAGAAGAAGAAAGAAAATAACATTGTAACATTGGAGACTATTAACGACTGGCTATAAAACAACAAAAGAAAACAGAATCTAACTATATGTCATCTGTCTTAGATCTAATGACATACATACTGAAGGTGAAATGATGAAAAAAGATAATTCAGGCAATAGTAACCAAAAAGAGCAGGAATGACTACAATAACAGATAAAATAGACTTCATGCAAAAAACTATTCAAAGAGGCAAAAAATGTTATATAATAATAAAAGGGTCAATTCAACAAGAAAATATTTAAAAATTTCAAAATTGAAGCAGTAATAAATAGCCATCAACCAAAAAAAAAAAAAAAAAAGCCCAGGATAAGATGGATTCACAGCTGAATTCTAGTGGATGTAAGAAAGAAGAGCTGGTACCATTCCTGCTGAAACTAGTCCCAAAAAATTGAGGAAGAGGGAATCCTCCCTAGCTCATTCTATGAAGCCATCATCATCCTGATACCAAAACCTGGCAGGGACACAACTAACAAAAAAAATTTCAGGCTAATATCCTTGATGAACGTCAATGGAAAAATCCTTAACAAAATACTGGCAAACCAAATCCAGCATTAGATTAAAAAGCTAATTAATCAACTATACTCAAGTAGAGTTTATCTTCTGGGATGCAAGTTTGGTTCAACAAATACAAATAAAAAATATAAATTATCCCATAAGCAGAACTAGAGACCAAAACTACAAGATCATCTCAATAGATGCAGAAAAGGCTGCTATAAAATTCAACACCACTTCATGATAAAAGCTCCTAATAAACTAGGTATTAAAGAAACACAACCCAAAATAACAAGAGCCATCTATGACTAACCCACAGCCAACGTCATACTGAATGGACAAAAGCTGAAGGCATTTCTCTTGAAAACTGGCACAAGACAAGGAGGCTCTCTCTCATCACTCTTATTCAACATAGTATTGGAAGTTCTGGCCAGGGCAGTCGGGCAAGAGAAAGAAATAAAGGGACTCCAGATAGAAAGAGAGGAAGTCAAACTATCCCTGTTTGCAGACAACATAATCCTAAATCTAGAAAACCTCATAGTCTTGGCCCAAAAGCTGATAAACAGCTTCAGCAAAATCTTAGGATACAGGGTCAACATATAGAAACTGCTAGCATTCCTATACACCAATAACAGTCAGGCCAACATCCAAATCAGGAACATGATTCCATTCACAACTGCCATGAAAAGAATGAAATACCTAGGAATACAGCTAATCATGGAGGTGAAAGATCTCTACAAGGATAACTACAAACCAGTGCTCAAAGAAATCAGAGATTACATAAATGGAAGAACAATCCATGCTCATGGATAAAGATGAATATTGTTAAAATGGCCATAATGTCCAAAGCAATTTATAGATTCAATGCTATTCCTATCAAACTACCAATGACATTCTTCACAGACTTGAAAAAAATATTTTAAAACTCATATGAAACCACAAGAGAGCCTGAATAGCCAAGGCAATCCTAAGCAAAAAGAACAAAGCTGGAGGCATCACATTACCTGACTTCAAACTATACTACAGGGCTACAGTAACTAAAACAGCATGGGAATTCTATAAAAACAGACACATAGATCAATGGAACAGAACAGATATCCCAGAAATAAGGCCACACACCTACAACTATCTCATCTTCAACAAAGCTGACAAAAACAAGGAATGGGAAAAGTACTCCCTATTCAATAAATGGTGCTGGGACAACTGATTAGCCATATAGATGGAAACTCTTTCTTTACACCATACACAAAACTCAAGTCAAGATGAATTAAAGGTTTACATATAAAACCCAAAACTGTAAAAACCCTGGAAGACAGCCTAGGCAACACCATTCTGGACATAGGAATGGGCAAAGATTTCATGAAAAAGACATCAAAAGCAAATGCAGAAAAACCAAAAATTGACAAATGGGATCTAATTAAATAGTTTCTTCACAGCAAAAGAAACTGTCAATTAAGTAAACAGACAACCTATAGAATGGGAGAAAATTTTTGCAAACTATATATCTGACAAAGGTGTAATATCCAGCTCTATAAGGAACTTAAAACAAGAAAACAACCCTATTAAAAAGTAAGCAAAGGGTCGGGCGTGGTGGCTCATGCCTGTAATCCCAGCACTTTGGGAGGCTGAGGTGGGTGGATCATGAGGTCAGGAGATCAAAACCATCCTGACTAACATGGTGAAACCCCGTCTCTACTAAAAATACGAAAAAATTAGCCAGGCGTGGTGACGGGCACCTGTAGTCCCAGCTACTCAGGAGGCTGAGGCAGGAGAATGGCGTGAACCCAGGAGGTGGAATTTGCAGTGAACTGAGATAGCGCTACTGCACTCCAGCCTGGGTGACAGAGCAAGACTCTGTCTCAAAATAAATAAATAAATAAATAAATAAGCAAAGGACATGAACAGATGTTTTTCTAAAGAAGACATACATTCAGCCAACAAACATGTGAGAAAAAGCTCAACATCACTAATCATTAGAGAAATGCAAATCAAAACCACAGTGAGAAACCAGTCACACCAGTCAGAATGGCTATGATTAAGAAGTCAGCAGATGTTGGGAAGGTTGTGGAGAAAATGACAGGCCCATACACTGTTGGTGTGAGTGTAAATTAAGTCAGCCATTGTGGAAAACAGTGTGGTGATTCCTCATAAAAGGAAAAGTAGAACTACCATTCGACCCAGCAATCTCATTACTGGGTATATACCCAAAGAATTATAAATCCTCCTATCATAAAGACACATGCATGTGTATGTTCATTGCAGCACTTTTCACAATAGCAAACACATGGAATCAACCTAAATGTCCACCAATAGTAGACTGAATAAAGAAAATGTGGTACATATACACCATGGAATACTATGCAGCCATATAAAAAGAACAGGATCACGCTGGCCTCAGTGGCTCATGCCTATAATCCCAGCACTTTGGGAGGCCAAGGTGGGTGGATCACAAGGTCAGGAGTTCAAGACCAGCCGGGACAACATGGTAAAACCCTGTCTCTACTAAAAATACAAAAATTAGCCGGGCATGATTGTATGCACCTGTAGTCCCAGCTACTTGGGAGACTGAGCCAGAAGAATCGCCTGAACCCAGGAGGCGGAGGTTGTGGTGAGCTGAGATGGTGCCACTGCACTCCAGCCTGGGCAACAGAGTGAGACTCTGTCTCAAAAAAAAAAAAAAAAAAAAAAAGAACAGGATCATGGATGGAGCTGGAGGCCATCATACTTAGCTAACTAATATAGGAACAGAAAACTAAATACTGCATGTCCTCACTTATAAGTGGGAGCTAAATGATGAGAGCACATGGGCACATAGAGGAGAACAACACATACTGGGGCCTACCAGAGCAATGGAGGATGGGAGTGGGGAAAGGATCAGGAAAAACAAGTAATACGTACTCAACTTAATGCCTGGGTGATGAAATAATCTGTACAACAAACCCCCCATGAAACAAGTGTACCTATGTGATAAACCTGCACATGAACTTAAAATAAAAATTAAAAGAAGATATAACAATTATAAATATACTGCACTAAATATCAGAGCTCTTAACTATGTGATACAAATGTTGACAGACATAAAAACAAGAAACAAAGACAATAATATAGGAGGCATCATTAGACCACTTTCAATAATGGGTAGAAAAATTAAATAGAAAATCAATGGGGAAACAGGACTGGTAAAATGCTGTACACCAATTGGACATACCAGATATATAGAGAACATGCCACACAACCACAGCAGAATATACAGTATTCTAAAGTGCACATTGAACATTCTCTAGAATAGACCATATATTTGGTCACAAAACAAGTTTAACAAATTTTAAAAGCAAATTATACAAAGTGTGTTTTCTGAGCACAATATGATGCACTAAAAATCAAGAGCAATGGGAAAACTGGAAAATTCACAAATGTGTGGAAACCAAGCAACAAACTGTTAACCAATGGAAAGCCTGGCACAATAGCACTCACTTGTAGTCCCAGCTACTTGGGAGGCTGAGTTGGAAGTAAGAGTTCTCAAGCCCTGGAGCTGAAGGCCAGCCTAGACAACAGAGCAAAAGCCAGTGTCAAAAACAAAACCACACAACCAATGAAGCTAAAGAAGTTACAAGAAAAATTACCTTGACACACACTAAAATGAAAGCACAATATCTGGGACACACAACATGAGATACAATCAAAGTAGTTGCAGAGAGGTAAATTTACAGCTGTAAATACATCTATCAAAAAAGAAGAAAGACCTCAAACCAACTACCTAACAATATCACATGTACTCCAAAATATGTACAAACAATATCACATGTACTCCAAAATATGTATAACTCTTATATGTTATTTAAAAATAAGGGGCTGGGTGCGATGGCTCATGCCTGTAATCTCAGCACTTTGGGAGGCCGAGGCAGGCGGATCATGAGGTCAGGAGATCGAGACAATCCTGGCTAACATGGTGAAACCCTGTCTCTACTAAAAATATTTTAAAAATACAAAAAAAAAAAAAAAAATTAGCCAGCGTGGTGGTGGGCACCTGTAGTCCCCCTACTGGAGAGGTTTAGGCAGGAGAATGGTGTGAACCTAGGAGGCAGAGCTTGCAGTGAGCCAAGATCACACCACTGCACTCCAGCCTGGGTGACAGAGCGAGACTCCATTTAAAAAAAAAAAAAAAGCTTAATCGTAGAAAAATCAACAAAACTGAATTCATTTTTTGAAAAGATGAATAACATTGGCAAATTTTGCCTACATTAAGAAAAAGACTCAAATAACTGAAGTTAGAAATGAAAGAAGGGTAATTCAAGTGATGCCACAGAAATGAAAAGGAGTAAAGAGAATACAATGAATAGAAATTACACCAAGGAATTGGATAAATCAGAAGGAATAGGCTGGGTGTGGTGGCTCATGCCTGGAATCCCAGCACTTTGGGAGGCCAAAGCAGGTATCACCTGAGGTCAGTTTGAGACCAGCCTGGCCAACATGGTGAAACCCCATCTCTACTAAAAATACAAAAAAATTACTCAGGGGTGGTGACGCACACCTCTAATCCCAGTTACTCGGGAGGCTGAGGTAGAAGAATTGCTTGAGTCCCAGAGCCAGAGGTTGCAGTAAGCAGACACACTGCCACTGTACTCCAGCCTTGGCGGCAGAGTGAGATTCTGTCTTTAAAAAAAAAAAAACATTGCTAGAAACACACAACCTACCACGAGTAAATACAAAGAAATAGAAAATCTGAACAAACCAGTAACTAGTAAGATTGAATCAGAAATAAAAATCTGAACAAAGAACAGCCCACAGTGAGATGGCTTCACTGGAGAATTCTATCAAACATTTAAAAATAATTTTATGAAGCCACAATAAAGAATGAAATCATGTCCTTGTGGCAACATGGTTGCAGCTAGAGGCCATTATCATAAGGAAACTAATGCAGAAACAGAAAACCAAATGTCACATGTTCTGACTTACAGCGGCAACTAAATCATAGGTTAATATGACCATAAAGATAGAAGCAACACATACTGAGGTCTCCAAAAGAAGGGAGTAAAGGAGTGGGGCAAGGGCTGAGAAACTTCCTATTGGGTACTATCTTCACTATGTGGCTGATGGGATCAGTAGAAGCCCAAACCTCAACACTACACATACACCCTTATAGCAAACCTGTACAAATACACCTGAATCTAAGATAAAAATGAATTTTTAAAAAAATAAAAAGAAATTAACAATAATCCTAAAGGAGGAAGCACTCTGAAATTCATATAAAGACGCCAGTATTACATTGCTATCAAAACCAGATAAAGACATAAACAAGGCTAGGTATGGTGGCTTATGCCTATATTCTCAGCATCTTGGGAGATTAAGATGGGGACTGCTTGAGTCCAGAAGTTTGTGACAAGTCTGGGCAACTTAGGGAAACCCTGTCTCTACAAAAAAATTGTAAAAAGTTAGTTAGGCATGATAGTAAGCACTGGCAGTCCTAGCTATTCAGATGGCAGGATAGTTGAACCCAGGGGTTCGAGGTTACAGTCAGCTGCAATCACACCACTGCACTACAGCCTGGGCAACAGAGCAAGACCCTGTGTCCAAAAAAAATTTTTTTTAAAACACATAAAGACAAAAAGAAAATCACAGACCAGTATCACTAACAAAAATCTATGCAAAAATTCTCAGTAAAATACAAGCAGGTTGAATTTAACAGCACATTATAAGGATTACAGACTGGGCATGGTGGCTCAAGCCTGTAATCCCAGCATTTTGGAGGCCAAGGTGGGTGGATCACTTCAGGTCAGGAGCTCGAGACCAGCCTGGCCAACGTGGTAAAACCCTGCCTCCACTAAAAACACAAAAATTAGCCAGATGTGGTAGCACAGGTGCAGTGGCATGCGCCAGTAATCCCAGCTACTTGAGAGGCTGAGTCAGGGGAATCACTTGACCTTGGGAGGTGGAGGTTGCAGTGAGCCGAGATCACACCATTGCACTCCAGCCTGGGCAGCAGAGCAAGACTCCATCTCCAAAAAATAAAAAAATAAACAATTACATAAGCCAGGTGCAGTGGCTCACACCTGTAATCCTAGTACTTTGGGAGGCCGAGGCAGATGGATCACCTGAAGTCAAGAGTTCAACACCAGCCTGGACAACATGGTGAAACCTTATCTCTATTAAAAATACAAAAATTAGCTGGGAGTGGTAGCAGATGTCTGTAATCCCAGCTACTCGGGAGGCTGAGTAAGGCAGGACAATCTCTTCAACCCAGGAGGTGGAGGTTGCAGTGAGCTAAGATCACACCATTGCACTCCAGCCTGGGCAACACAGAAAAAAATCGGTCTCAAAACAAAAACAAAAACAAAAACAATTATATACCATTACCAGTAAGATTTCACTGGATTTTAAGAATGGTTCAGCAAAACCTTTTAATACATCATGTTAACAAAAATAAAGGACAAAGGCTAATTTCAATTTACATTAAAAAAGCATGTGACAAGATTCCACACCTTTTCATTATAAAATACACTTAGGGAAGAAGGGAGAACCCTCAACATAATGATGGCAATTATTTTTATTTATTTATTTATTTATTTAGAGATGGAGTCTTGCTCTGTCACCCAGGCTGGAGTGCAGCGGTGCAACCTCACCTTACTGCAACAACCTCCTCCCAGGTTCAAGTCATTCTCATGCTTCAGCCTCTTGAGCAGCTGGGATTACAGACATGTGCCAGAACGCCCAGCTAATTTTTGTATTTTTAGTAGAGACATAGTTTCATTATGTTGGGCAGGCTAGTCTCAAATTCCTGACTTCAAGCCAACCACATGTCTCAGCCTCTTAAGAGTGCTAGGATTATAGGTATGAGCCACCATGACTACCCGGGGCAATTTTATTTATTCTTGAGACGGAGTCTCCCTCTTTCACCCAGGCTGGAGGGAAGTGGCACAATCTTGGCTCACTGCAACCTCTGCTCCCTGGGTTCAAGCAATTCTTCTGCCTCGGCCTCCCAACTAGCTGGAGTTACAAGCACCTGCCACCACACCCAGTTGTTTTTGTATTTTTAGTAGAGACGGGTTTTCACCATGTTGGCCAGGCTGGTTTCGAACTGCTGACCTCAGGTGATCTACCCGCCTGAGCTTCCCAAAGTGCTGGGATTACAGGTGTGAGCCACCACTCCCAGCCAGCAATTATTTTTAAAAGCCCACAGGTAACACCTTATTTGATGGTGAAAGGCTGAAAACTTTTCTCTAAAATTAAGGAGGCAAGGCTGCTAAGTGAAATAAGCCAGTCACAAAAAAAATGCTGTATGATTCTAATAAAGTAGTCAAATTCATAAAAACATTACCAGGGCCTGGGCATCAGTGGAGAAAGGAAAGTTGTTTAACGGACGTTGAGTTTCAAATATGAAAGTTAAGAAACATTCACAACAATGTAAATATTCTTAGTACTACTAATCATATACACTTAAAATGGTTTAAATGGGAAATTGTATTTTTTTTTTCACAATGAAACCAACTGACTGCTGGTGCCTATGCACAATTTTTTTATGTAGTAGGTCTAGGATGAGTCCAAGATTTTATGTATCTAACAAGATTCAAGTAATGCTGATGCTGACCTGGCCCAGCTTCAAAAACCAGTGCTCCGAAATATCATACCTTTAAGATATTGGTCATAATGCTTAATGCTTTTCTTTACAAAAACCCTAGAATTCCTGAGAAGTTAAAAAATAATAAAAAATTTTTAAAAATCAAATTGACATTGCCATTGCCAGAAAACCAGTCAGTAAATTATCTTAGGTGAAATCACAGGCCTGATTGGGTATGTTTATTTAGATTTTCTAAGACAACTAAGTTATTCATGATCTTATCTGGCTTACAACTCTGGCCAGTGACATTCACCATATTTTTTAAACATTTTAATGGCTTTAATTATTTACTGTTTGAACCATTAGACAAACACATTCCTACAGAGTTGAAGAACTGCAGAATCTTTACCAAAGGTGTTTTGCAACTAAAGAGAGGTGATGGAAATGTAACATATGAATGTGCTAAATGCCACTTAACACATTTTAAGATAGTGACTTTTATCATGTGAATTTTACCTCCACAAAAATTTATGAGTCTCAGTCTTCTTTGTTGTAATCTGTTTGACTCCTGGTTAACTTCTACCAAGCTTCTAATTTTTGTCATAATACCCATCCCACAGTATTATGTGTGCACTAAAGATCTCCAAACTGAATACAAAGAGGTGACACACAAATGTGTAACTAGTGCAGGTTCTTCTGCTATGGACTTAGTGCCCTCAAAAACCACTTAAGGGCTGGTGCAGTGGTTTATGCCTGTAATAGCACCATTTTGGGACACTGAGGCGGAAGGACTCCTTGAGCCCAGGGGTTTGAGACCACCCTGCGCAACATGATGAGACCCAACCCCAATCTCTATAAAAAATAAAAAATTAGCCAGGCATGACAGTACATGCCCATAGTCCCAACTACTGCGTAGGCTGAGGTAGGAGGATCGCTTGAGCCCAGGAGTTGAAGGCTGCAGTGAGCTGAGATCACACACCACTGTACTTGAGCCTGGGCAAATGAGTGAGACTTTGCTGTTAAAACAAAAACAAAAACCAAAAAAAAAAAAAAAAAGAAAAAGAAAAAAAAGCTTTATGCAAGGAAAATTTATTTCAGCAAGTGCAGATGCTAACCAAACCATCTTTCATTAAAGATAAAACAAAAAATTGACTTTCAAGAACACATTAAGCAAAGGCCTCATCAACTAGCACAAGTACTCTGAAATACTACTTGTAAATTCATAAGGTTACCAATATTTACATAAAAAGCATTTTGTATTCCACTGATGTACAGAATGAACTAAGTGGGGAAATAAAAATAGTCCACTATGTTTTATGTTTATTAAGACTTAAAACTGCGTGTTTTAAAGAAAGAGTTAACTTAGTATTGGTATCATATACAAGTAAACATTTATTAACAGTAAAATATTTTTATTTTTGCATATTCTCAAATACACATTTACAATAGTATCACACTTCCTATATGAATTCTTCATAGTTATTTTAAGTATTTTACAATTTGTACAGAGGAAGGGACATACAATATCTAATAGGCTATTTTTCAACCAAATAATAATTTATGTCCTTGTAAGATTTTGTACCTCTTTAAAACTTTCAACTTCGACATCCACTTTTTTAGCTTTGCTAATCAAATTAAGAATTAAAACCAGCCTGCAAATAATAACAGTATATAACATTAAGCACAATTTCACTTCTTTATACAAATGTTCTATATTTACTTGACCAAATGCTTAATTACCTTTTAAAGGTTTCAATATCGTGGTTAAAAACAAAACAACTGTGTATAACTCCAGACTATATGAAAAATATGAAATATGTAAAGTGTTACGTTTTTTACCTTTTAGTTTATTTTTAAAAGATAAATAGCTAACTATCTGTATTAATTTTAAAGAATGTTTTAAAACTCTTAAACTTTCACTTAAATACTTCCTTTTATATTACTTCAGGGAGAAAACAAATTGGAAGGAGATTTAAAGGATTCTCAAATACAAACTGAAGTTTTCAAGAACAGGATCATGAAGGACAGCAAAAATCAGGTAGGGACATGTATAAAGGCTAACAAGGCCTAACAGGTTCTTAAAATCCATTACATGGTTTTGGTTGATACTAGGTTTAAATTCATATATGACTAAAGCACTTTAGAACTAGATCAAATTAATCTAACATTTCAGAGGCTGCCAATCACCAAATATAAATTTATATTTCCTAATCCTATAACTTTTGAATTGGTGGCACAGAAAAAGGTGAAAATAAAAACCTGACAGCAAAAGTTGAATGAAGCACCACCATACTAAAGCTAGAAGGTAGCTGTAATGTGGGTTAAAAAAAATTCGAATCCCCTAAAATATTCCAAATACACAGGTACCAACAGCCAAATTAAGGAACCTAAAAATGTATTTTCCATTCTCCAAATTCTTATTAACCAAATTCTTTTTAATTATATGAATTCATTTTATATTATATCCATACATATAAATTATTAACTGCTTAATAACATTAACTTATTAACTCTCAAATAAACAATAAAATTTGGAAAGTGATATATATTCCAAATAAGGCCATGGATTTTCATTATGTACTTTTATCTTCTAATCAAAATCAACTTGACTGTTGTCTTTTTAAAACTTTACTCAATGTAAAATAGAAAGCAGGATGAAGTTGCTAATTTGGAATTAGCTCTCATTCTGTTACATGGTACCATCATTTTCCCTTAGTCCTCCTTACTTTGCAAAGAGACACAGTTCCTTCACAGGATTCTCAGAAAAATACTAAGAAATCTATGTCTGAAATAGCTTTCCAGAAAAATTTATGATATGAAGCTGAAATTGTATGAAAACATTCTATCTAGAAACATCTTTTCCATTTTTATCTATCAAAGATTATTTGAAGAGAAGATTTTCACTCTCCTAATGTCCTTTTCTTTTTAATTATTCACCTCAAATTTAGTAACTGAATAACAAGTTACAAAATGCTCTCATACATCCCTGGATCTTTCAGGTTATTGTAAATTTTCATCATAAGTTTAAAATTTGTGGTTGTGTGTGTAAATATGTAATAAGCAACTAAGATGCATATACAAGATTTAGAGTTACACACCAAGTTTCAAAAAATCCTGAGTCCATAATTTACCTCTAAAAGACTCCAAAATTCAGGGTGCAGTAAGTCTCATGTGTTGGAACACAATGCAAGACAAAGCAGTACAAAGAGAAAACAGAAGATAAAAATAAGTAAAACTTTTCAATAATACTTTCTAAAAGTTTGCTGTGCTGACAAAAGATGTAAACACTATTAATGAAAGTTAAGGGAAGTACATTTTGTGTGCTGAACAAAATTAAATTTAAACATAAACGTGGTCAATATCCTATGTTAATCAATGCTAGAAGCTCAAATGTAAAATTTTATCATGTAATCTGAAAATATTGACAAAAAAATTATTACCACGTTTTGCTAATTGGACTTGACAGTAAAACCTCCCATTTATATTAGCAGATGTCTCCAATGTGAAACACTTGTGTAGGAAGAAATGGGTCAAAAATGTTACTTTCATAGTTATCAATCTGATTTTGTCTTAGAAGAGTACCATCAACATGAATAAATACGTAAATAAATAGTAAAGCTTTTATGACTGAATATTCAGTATAGAATCACAAATTATTTTATTATAAGCAACTTGCTTGTTGCTATTTTTCCTCATCTATTAAAGAAACTGAATAGGATTCAGGACAGCGTATTGAATAAAATGTAAAGAAAAGTGGACTAGAAGCAATAATTATATTTTTACACAGCATAATTCAATGTATAGTAATGGATGTGAACAAGACTGCCTTTAAAAAATGAATTTTCTGCTTCAAGGCCAACATCTTTACAAGCTTGTAGACACACTGTTAGGGCAGACCAACTTCTTTATGGTGTCTCATTATGTGCTGGTTCTTTTCTGAAGGTCTTCGGAAGCCTTTCTTGCAGTACTCACACCGATGAGGATAGTCTTTTGTATGAATGGAAATAACGTGCCGTTTAAAGCCTGAGGCATCTGTAGTGCTATACTCACAGTACTCACACTGATATACTTTCCTGCCACTGTGTGTCTTCATATGCTTTTTAAGCTCATTTTGTTGCCTAAATCCCTTTCTACATCTCTTACACCTAAATGGAAGATCCTTTGTGTGAACTGAGAGAATATGGCGACTTAGAACAAATGGGTCTGCGATCTTAAAGTCACAATGTCTACATTGGTGCATTTTTTTACCTTTGTGGACAGCCACATGTTTCTTAAGTTCTGAAGGCCTGTGAAAGCCTTTCTCGCACATCTCACACTTATGAGGATAGTCTTTCGTATGAACTGAAATTACATGTCGTTTCAAATCACTTGAGTTTGAACTCTTGTGGTCGCAATGCAAACACTGATGTGTTTTGCTTTCTTGGTGGACAAGAGTATGTTGCTGCACTTCTTTGGTATCTGAGAAAGTCAGAAGACAAATGTCACACTTCAATGGCATCTCTTTACTATGCTTTGTTTTTATATGTGTTTTCAAGTTAGAAGAGTCTGCAGACCTATATTCACAGTACTGGCATTGGTATGGCTTCTCGCCGGTATGGATTCGCATGTGCTTTTTGAGTTCCGACGGGTGTCGGAAACCTTTACCACACTCCACACAAATATGAGGAAAGTTCTTGCTGTGGACTGCCAAGAGGTGGCGATTCAATAACCCCTGTTCAGCTGTCTCATATTCACAGAATTTACACTTGTGCATTTTGTTGGCCCCTTTTTCCTTATGCACCATTTTGTGAGTAAACAAAGCCCCTGCATGAGAAAAATGCTTCCCACACTCATCACATTCAATGGCCTTCTCTGCCTTGCTGGTCAGCTTGTGGCTCTCCAGGTGGTTATGTAAACTTATCTTCTTATTGGTAGTGTAATCACAGTCAGTACAGTGGTACTTCTTCTTGGCAAGGTGTTCAGGATGGTTTTTCATGTGTCTTTTCAAAAAACCCCTCGACTTAAACTTCTTCCCACAAATCATGCAAGGATAGACAGTCAAAGGATGACCATCAGGGCCAATAATTATTGCTAAGAAAGGAAAAGAAAGCAGTATGAGTGCTTAATCAAACTTGTGGTCTCCTCATGAATTTTTTAAAGCTTGTGTTCTGAACATTAGTGGGCAAATACTTTTAAATTATTAACATTCCTTTTACTGCTTTTCAATGTTAAGAGTTATAATAATGTCCTAATCGAGAGAACTGGTTTGGTTAAGTATGAACCAATCTCACCCCCTCCAGTTAAAAAAAAAAAATCAATCAAGCAGTGACAAAAGAACATGAATTTAGAAATGTGTAGCAAATAACTCATAAAAATCAAGTCCAGCATTTCTGCTTTGGTGACTGACTCCAAGCCAAATATATGCAAACAGTAAAGCTTAACTGCACCTATAAATAAATTTTAATATGCGAAGCAGCATTCAAAACAACATAGGATAGTAATCAGTCCTACAAATAACCTAGGTACTTCTTCCACTTCTCTGTAAATTATACCTGCTTTATGCTGGTATAAGTAGATCCATGTAATTTCGTTCACTTAAAGTTAGGTAACATTTTAGAAATTTATTTTCCTTTTCACTAAAATCACCAGAGGATTTTAATTCTTTTTCCTGAATGGTTGATGCACAACTGTTTCTTCTTATCCAAGAAAACCATTCATGAATATCACTGAATTTTGAAATTTTTTCTTTCAAATTCAACACATAAAAATACATGTGGCCTACTAGCTAAAACTCCATCATAACACCCCTGTGGAACTCACCTGTTTGGTACTGCCTGGAATCAGGTCTTCTCTTTTTCTTTGGTTTCTGTTTAGCCAGTCTGCCAAGGCCAGCAGACTCATCTATGTGCAAGAGGGCACTTGCAGTGCCATTCCGGTTTTCAATTCCATCAGAATTATTACCTAACAATGCGCATTAAAAAACAGAATTACACAACATTATAAATTCTGAAGAATTAGGAATTCTTTATTAACAACAAGAAGTCCTGACACTCATGAATGACAGAAAGTCCTTACTTTATTTATTTTTATTCTTTTTTTTTTTTTTTTTTTTTTTTGAGACAGAGTCTTGCTCTGTCACCCAGGCTAGAGTACAGAGGTGTAATCTTGGCTCACTGCAACCTCCTCCTCTCAGGTTCAAGCGATTATCCTGCCTCAGCATCCTGAATAGCTGGGATTACAGGAACAACGCCATCACACCCATCTCATTTTTTTGTATTTTTAGTAGAGAGGAGGTTTCACCATATTGGCCAGGCTGATCTTGAACTCCTGACCTCAGGTCATCCACCTGCCTCAGACTCCCAAAGTGCTGGGATTACAGGCAAGAGCCACTACACCTGGCCCCCAATTGTAGACCATGTGTTTTATGGGCATATTTATGGCAAGACCAGGGGAAGTGCCTAGCTTCCGTATCTAGCAGCATGCTGCTCTACTGGACTCCCTGCTATCTCCCAAAAATTGTAAAGTTATGTGTCACCTATAAACCAAGATTTAAAATGTTAGACTGAAAGCTCCCACACTTCTTACATAATAAAAGAAGTTCATGTTAAAATTAAAGGCAACAGGGAGACTATTTAATCTTCCTCTACTTTTGCTTAAATCATGAAACCCTAAGACCACAGAAACCTGTTTCTTTTTTCTTTTTTTTTTTTTTTTTTGAGATGGAGTCTTGCTCTGCTGCCCAGGCTGGAGTGCAGTGGCGCAATCTCGGCTCACTGCAAGCTCCACCTCCCAGGGTCACACTATTCTCCTGCCTCAGCCTCCTCAGTAGCTGGCATTACAGGCGCCTGCCACCACGTCTGGCTAATTTTTTAAAAATATTTTTTAGTAGAGACAGGGTTTCACCATGTTAGCCAGGATGGTCTCAATCTCCTGACCTCGTGATCCGCCTGCCTCAGCCTCCCAAAGTGCTGGGATTACAAACATGAGCCACCACGCCTGGCCAACAGAAACCACTTTCAACAGTGAATTAATGTTCAAAAACTACTCAATCCTTCTGGCTTCTATGTAAGTTACCATAAGCTGCTGCCCATGCAATTGGTACGAAGGTTTTCATTTCATCCTCATCAATTTGCTGCTCATGCACAGCAGCTGCTGCTGCTGCAACAGCAGCATCCTCCTCTCCTACGATCACTTCCATATAAACTTCATCAGCAATTTCAGCAACATCTAAGCACAAAATAAATAAAAAAATTTTTGTGACTAGGTTTACAGAGATCACACAGAAAAAATTCATTAGTAGGAAAAAATAAACATTGGTTGAATTATTCATTTCTTGGCTTTCACCATAATTAGTTTATAAAGCAACTATCAAAACATACATAGTCACTGGTATCTTTTCTTGGAATACGGCAACATAGTAATCTCTACAACAGTGCTGCTTATTTTTTTTCAAATATTGGTTACATTAAAAAAAAAGACGACAGCTTGGGCAGGGCACAGTGGCTCACACCTGTAATCCTAGCACTTTGGGAGACCAAGGTGGGCGGATCACGAGGTCAAGAGATTGAGACCATCCTGGCCAACATGGTGAAACCCTCATCTCTACTAAAAATACAAAAATTAGCTGGGTGTGGTGGCATGTGCCTGTAGTCTCAGCTACTTGGGAGGCTGAGGCAGGAGAACTGCTTGAACGCAGGAGGTGGAAGCTGCAGTGAGCGGAGATTGCTCCACTGCACTCCATCCAGCCTGGCAACAGAATAAGACTCTGTCTCAAAAAAAAAAAACACACGTTGTAGAAACATAAAACTCTCTCCCACAAAAAAAGCCACATACTGGCACATATACATCATGGAATACTATGCAGCCATAAAAAAGAATAAGCTCATGTCCTTTGCAGGGACATGGATGAAGCTGGAAACCATCATCCTCAGCAAACTATCACAAGGACAGAAAACCAAACATCACATGTTCTCACTCGTAAGTGGGAGCTGAACAATGAGGACACCTGGACACATGGAGGGGAACATCACACACTGGGGCCCACTGTGGGGTGGGGTGCAAGGGGAGGGAGAGCATTAGGACAAATACCTAATGGATGGGGGCCTTAAAAGCCTAGATGATGGGTTGATAGGTGCAGCAAACCACCATGGCACATGTATATCTATGTAACAAATCTGCACGTTCAGCACATGTACCCCAGAACTTAAAGTAAAAATTTTTTTTTAAAAAGCCACATACTTAAATCTTCATCTTCTTGTTGAGAGTCATTGACAGTCATATAAACCATCTTTTCCCTGGGAACACGAATACTGCTGTTCTGATCAAGTAGTTCAACTCCATGATCATTTTCAGGTTCACTCTCCACAATGTCTACAGTTCCACCTATCAGAGAATATGAAAGCTCCAAAAATTATTTGAGAGTTCATTTTCACATATTTTGCTTACACGTTTTAGTGTATTTTTATATTACTAAATCAAAAATATGTCTTAAAAGTTGTCTTTGGAAAAGAGTTCAAATTTTCCAACCTAAATAACCTAAACTAAATGTTAAGTATCAATGAACAAAAGTAACCTGTTTACTTTTTTTGACACCATTTGGTTGAAACATTTGGATGACAATGTATAAAATGCTGACAGCTTCCTCTTACCTAAGTCATCTTCTCCAGGGTCAGCTTTAAAAATGTATACCTTGATGACTTCAGGACAAGTGCTATCCACTTTACAAGGATCCATTTCTGATTCTGCATCGATGGTCACTCCAGTGGAACCATCATGTTCTATTTTGCCAGCATCATCCACTGAAAAGGCAGAAAATATATCATCAACCATAACAGCAGATTCTTTAAAACTTAAGAAAACTAATGAAAGGACATATGTCATCTTTGTTTATCATAAAGTAAAAGCATACAATATTACAAGTATTCTGTTTTATTTTTTGAGATGGGGTCTTTTCTTTTTCTGTCATTCAGGCTGGAGTACAGTGGCACAATTATAGTTCACTGCACCTTTGACCTCCAGAACTCAAACGATCCTCCTGTCTCAGCCTACTTGAGTAGCTGGGACAAAAGGCGTATGCCACCATGCTCAGCTAATTTTTTTATTTTTTTGTACAGACAAGGTCTCACTGGTTTTCTCTAGCTTATCTCCAACTCTTGGGCTCAAGCAATCCTCCCACCTCAGCCTCACAAAATGCTGGGATTACAAGCTTGAGCCACTGCATCCAGCTTACCAATGTTCTTGAAGATCTGAAAAATAATGTCCTACTAGTAAATTCAGTACACACTAGTCCTAATATATTTTATGAGCATTACCTAACATTCAGTACTTCTGAATACAATTGTCTTATCTGTTCTATGAGAATCATAAACTTTTTAAAAATCAAAATATGGTTGTCAGAAACATAAATTCTGGCTGGCCATGGTGGCACATGTCTGTAATCCCAGCACTTTGGGAGGCCAAAGCAGCGGATCACCTGAGGTCAGGAGTTTGAGACCAGCCTGGCCAACATAGTGAAACCTCTGTCTCACTAAAAATGCAAAAAAATGAGTTGGGCATGGTGGCAGGAGCCTGTAGTACCAGCTACTCGGGAGGCTGAGGCAGGAAAATCGCTTGAACCCGGGAGGCAGAGGTTGCAGTGAGTCAAGATTGCACCACTGTACTCCAGTCTGGATGACAGAGTGAAACTGTCTGAATAAATAAATAAATAAATATAAAAATAGTTGTAAATTCTGATATTAACCTGTTCAAACCTAACACTACACACACATGCATTTTTTAAAAAAACCACACACACAAAACATATATATGAGTTCTAATGAGTCTGGGTCTACTGCTGGCAAATACAGTAAGATGTATACTTAAGTATCTTCTTAAATACTTAAGGCAGCCTGTTTCATGTTTATGTATTAAAAAAAAAAAAAAGAATCCTTACTTACCGATAAAGTGAACATATGATTTCCAACAGTGGGCTCAGGGAATCTACAACAAACTTTTAAGTGTTACACAGTAAGGGAATCAAGTGTGGTGTTATGCTTGGGACTTCAAAATTAACAAAAGTAAAAAATAATGTCTTAAAAAATACATTCTGGATTGCAGTAAATACCAAAAATACAACCCCCATATAATGTAACCTTACACTACACACCACTGTGGGCACTGACTACTATCTTTAGCATAACAGAAAGTGTGGCACAGACTAATGAACACATAGCACACAGTACAATTTAATTTATCACAAAAATTGGATTTTTCAATGTTTGGTCCATTAGAGAAACACTAAGTAATGTTCTCTCTGTTCTGGGCCCACCTGGTCAGTATGACACAGCAAGAGACCAACCACAGAGGAGCAGGACCCCAAGAAGTTTTTTCATTTCCCCTTTCCCATTTTAGTTTTGTTTTTGTAGTCCTCTGCTGAATATATTTCATTATCCTTTTGGCTAAATGTTTATGTTTAAGTCAATTAAACAATGATTCACAACTATCAATCAGACTCTGGGCAAGTATTAGAGGTGCAAACTTTAAAAGAAACTGACCCAAGGCCAGGCGTGGTGACTCACACCTGTAATCCCAGGGCTTTGGGAGGTGGACGTGAGTGGATTGCTTGAGGCCAGCCTGGCCAACATGGCAAAACATGTTTTCTACTGAAAATTCAAAAATTAGCTGGGCATAATGACACATGCCTGTAATCCCAGCTTCTTGGGAGTCCGAGGCACAAGAATCGTTTAAACCCAGGAGGCAGAGGTTGCAGTGAGCTAAGATCTCACCACTGCACGCAAGCATGGGCAACAGAGAAAGACTGTCTCCAAAAAAAAAAAAAAAAAGTAATGGACCCAAGAAATTTGTAATTCAGTGAAAAAGCAGACAGGTGAACAGATGATAATTTTAAAATGTGATTATTACTGAAAGCATTACTTAATACTCATAACTCCACGAGGAAGTGCTATAATACTGTCGACATTTTACAGTAAAGCAAACTGAAGTTTAGAAAACTTGAATGATTTATCTAAGGTCACACACATCTAGTAACTGGCAAAACCAGAATTCAAATCTTGATCCATGTAATTCACAAGAAACCACCATCAACCTCTGGTGTTTGAAGAATGCTGTTAAGTTTAAATTGTTAGAGGCAATAATAATTTTTTATAAGAAATAAAGAACAGTATAACAAAAGATGTTTTCCATTAGTGTAGAGCAGATAAATGTATTCACAACTCAACTACAATAAGCATTACTTACAAAAGGCAATGGTAATAGTTTTGACTATTTTAGGTTTTAAATTCTTAGTCTTAACTTTCAGCAGTGGCTTATAAACACAGAATTTAGATTTTGAAATCTCTGCATACTTTTCAAATTCCCCATCTTGTTCTTCAAAAGATCCAAAACTATATTTGTCTAATCAAAATTATCTAAAGCCAACATTAAAAAAACACAAATACAATGACGATGTAATTTAGTTTCTTACTAGAAATTACGGACTACTTTCAAATAGCATCTCCTTGTTACAAACACGGATATTATAAAATCTAACTACTTAACCTACAATATGAGAACTTGAAACACTGGGCTACTAAAAGCAACTAAAACTTAACTACTTAAACACAAGATGTAAGAACCCAAAACAATGGGGAAAAGAGTTTTTTGTCTATTTTGGATACAGTAACATTGGCAAATCACATTTTAATATACACTTGTCTTCAAAACAAAATGTCACTTAGACACTAGCTGATTCCTTAAAGTAAATTTAAAAGATTACTTAGAAGAAAAAGTTAAAATCTCTTTTTTTTTTTTTTTTTTTGAGATAGGAGTCTCAGTTATTCAGGCTGCAGTGCACTGGCGCTATCTCAGCTCACGGCAACTCCCAAGTTCAAGTGACTCTCCTGCCTCTGCCTCCCAAATAGCTGCGATTACAGGCATTGCCATCAAGCATTGTTAATTTTTGCATTTTTAGTAGAGATGGGGTTTTGCCATATTAGCCAGGCTGGTCTTGAACTTCCCGACCTCGAGTGATGCACTTGCCTCAGTCTCCCAACGTGCTGGGATTACAGGCTCAGGCCACTGCACTTGGCCTAAAATTTCTTTAAACATAAAAATATACTAATTTTGAACTCTCTAGTGCAATCTTTAATGTTAACATTGGTGTAAATTATTTTTATTAAAATTGATTCATTTTCTCATCCAATGAAATAATATTTTATAAATTTTCAAGGTGTCCTTATGAGTATTACTATAAAACAGGCTGGGGAGTCAGAAATGTTTTGGCAAATGTTGCAAAGTGCAATAACAGCTGCCACAAAAAAAAGTGAAGGTACATTATGTAGACTGAAAGAGAATGGCACTTATTCTATGCAAAGGATACAGCAGGTAGGGGGACAGGACAGTAAGAGAGTGTGTTCTTCAATACTGCTGCAAATGAGGCCATAGTGGGAAATGTGAACTACAGGTAAACCAAAACCAGGTCATGGAGGACTTTATGCACCAGGCAGAGGGGCTCAAACTTAATTCTGGTAGACTGCAAGTTTCTCAATCTGATTAAAACCAGATCTGCAGGTATGGAATGAACTTGTATACAAAATAGACTTCAAGGTATCCTACTCTTGGGGATTCTTATCAGAGATCTGATAATTTCTGCTTTTAAAAAGACCAGTCACTAAGATCAGTATTTTTGCCAAAGCATCCTGCTGGCCTTATAAAAAAGCAGATGTGAAGAGACCAAGAAATGAAGCAGGGCACTACAGCTTCAAGTACATTTAGGTGACAGATAATGAAGCCTTGAATCAGGACAGAGGTAGTATAAATTGGGATAAAGGCTGGAGTTGGGTCATATTTAAGAATAAACTGAGAAGACGGAATGAATGACATATGAAGCCACCTACAGAATATTCAACTCTGAAAGCTGAAGATCAACACCAATTTGGAAGCCATCAGCAAACTGCAGTGTAAAGAAAATCAGGAGCTGTAAAGAAATCATGAGTGTAAAGAAAATCACAGTCCCAGTGAGATTACAATTTAAGGCAGGGGCAAGAAAGAATTCACAAATTAACCTAAGTAGTAAAAGCTGGAGAGGTAATTGGAAGGGCATGAAACAAGCTAGGGAGTTAAAGATTCCAATAATGCTAGTAAAACCTGCTGTAATAACACAAGCCAATCAGCTACGAAAGGGAGAGGTGAGGAAATGAGAAGGATGTCTGTCTTTATAATTCACAGCTTAATTTTTACCTAGTCATGTTATCTCACTTCTCTTTGTTTTCCTCAGAAAAAGAATTACAGTTTTGCTGACAAAAAAAATTGGATGTTGGATTTCCACTGGACTGCATTTTGTCTAAATTAATATCATAAAAACGTTGCTATTCTTTTGCTTTGCAGTCTTACAATGCAAGAACATGGCTTGTGCCTCTCCACTCAAATTGTCTCATCTTTCAAAACCAGGTTGTTAAAGTTCATTTACCACCAACCTCAGAAACTAACAGTTTACCTGATTTCTCTCTCCTAAGGTTTCCAACCAAACACCCTGACATTGGTATCAATGGTATCAAGAAAATTGGTATCAATTTTCTGTCTTCTTAAAAGAAAGATCAAGTTACTTTACCCTCCAGCCCTAGTCTCTAGCACTCCTTTTCCTACCAAGTAAAATACAAATTGCACAGTCTAGCAACCAAAATCTGCCCAAACTGCTTTGGTCTTTACAGTATTATTGTCCCCAATATCTCATGGGCCCCAAATTTAAGCAATACTATTTTATTATTTATTCCCTTATGCTTCTTCAACTTTGCCCTAAAAGATAGCTTTTTCTTGAGATGATCCATTTAATATTTAAGAAACTACTTAAAAAAAAATTAAAGAGTGCTCAAAAACAAACCATCTGAAATACGAATAGAATTTACAATAATATTATTCAGATATTTCTCAATGCATATATATAAGTAAAAGAACAGAAAGGACAAATACAAGTTTAAAATTAAAATTGAAATGTTACTTTTAAACAAAAATTTTATAGCAATTTGAACAAGTATAACAGCTTAATTCCATGGCTGGTCATTCTAACTGTTCTCTTGCATATTTTTTCAACTCCTATGCCCTTGACTGATTTCATAATACTTGGCTGGCAAAACCACAAACCTGCCTGATATAATTTTATGTCAGCATCTACATCTATGCAGCTAACTCTAGATAGAAAAAAAAAGCATGATGTAGATAGCATCATCTTTAAATATACAAATATGAATCTTGAGTAGATGCTATTTGCCATATTTTTCTTAAAATTCCAATACTGCCTGCCTGTTGATCTTATTTCCCACCTTATGAAGAACCCAAAACAGAAAAGATGATCTGCTGTCTGCCACATCTGTCCTACTGTCAACAACTAATTCACAAACTTTGTATTTCCTGCACATTGCGGCAGACAAGCAATGTTCCTTTCCACTTAAAAACAATCCCTCCACATAAGCACTAAATTATACCTTCTCTTTTCTGTTTTTTTGCAGTTATCCCTTAAACCATCAATTTATCTATCACCCAGTAAAGGAACACTCCCATCAGGAAACAAATAAGCTTTTTCTCTTGAAACAACACTAAAACAAACAAAAATTCCATCTCCTCTTGATCCCACTTCTCCTGCAAGCAACTGTTTCATATCTCCAGTGATTCTCATTGCACATTCTTTCTCTAAACTTATTTAATACTTCCATCAAGCTTTTGTCCATGATTTCACTGAATCTGTTCACCAAAGACATACATGACCAATTCTGAGTCCTCATCTGACTTGCCTAAGTTGCTGCATTTGACGCAAACTGTCACTGTCCTCTCTACTAAGATTAATACATGCATTTCCTTTTTGAAGTTTATGATACAACTCAAACTGAAGTCTACGACAAACTGTCATCCTTCCAGCAAGGCATCCTTGACCATCTCTGAAACTCACAATCATTTTGATTAAACTCTTCTACTTTCCCAAGACACATTCTAATATACATTTAAATAATTTGATATAGGTACAGCCACACTACAAGTCCACAATGATAAGAGAAAGGAATCTCTATTTTGCCCAGTGATGTATCTCAAGACTTGACAATACTGTCTAGCCTTAGTAACTATCTAACATTCAATTTGTTATATGAATGATGATCAATTAAATGTCTATTAATTCAAGAGAAGATTTTAAAATACTCTAAGAAAAATACGATAAAAATAATAGGTAGGAATCATATTGTAAAGATATTATCTACTGTCACCTGCTATAAAAGATGAAAACAACCGGGCACAGTGGCTCACGCCTGTAATCCCAGCACTTTGGGAGGCAGAGGCGGACGGTTCATGAGGTCAGGAGATTGAGACCGTCCTGGCTAACACGGTGAAACCCGTCTCTACTAAAAATACAAAAAAGAGATTACCCAGGCGTGGTGGCAGGCGCCTGTAGTCTCAGCTACTTGGGATTCTGAGGCAGGAGAATGGCGTAAACCCAGCAGGCGGAGCTTGCAGTGAGCCGAGATCCTGCCACTGCACTCCCGCCTGGGTGACACAGCAAGACTCCGTCTCAAAAAAAAAAAAAAAGTGAAAACATGAACATATTTGCACATCGTGCCACAGCAAATATTTTCGTTAATATTTTGTAGACATTTACCATGTTACATAACCTTAATTTGTATAAATGTTTACTCCAATTTTACATTAAATTAATTCAAAAATCACTACTCATTATTTTATCAGTTCTCCATTCTTGAGTCTTTTTCTACTAATTCATCTTTTGGTTTACGGTACCAAGCAGCAACTCCATCACACATGGGTGCTAAAATTTCTGAAATCCTGGATGTTTGAAAATGTCTACCTGTAATTTTGACTTGAATAAGTTGTCTGGGTATAAAATTATTAAGCTATACTTTCCTCAGAAACTTTAGGCTTTGTTGCACTGTGTATAGCATTGAGTATTTTGATGTGGGTGACTATATAATTCTTGATCCTTAAGTTCACTAATATAATGATGATTATTAATAGTTTTTACTGGGTGTGGTGGCTAATGCCTGTCATCCCAGCACTTTGGGAGGCCGAGGTGGGTAGATCACCTGAGGTCAGGAGTTCAAGACCAGCCTGACCAACAAGGTGAAACCCCATCTCTACTGAAAATACAAACATTAGCCAAGCATGGTGGCAGGCACCTGTAGTCCCAGCTACTCGCGAGGCTGAGACAGGATAATTTCTTGAACCCAGGAGGCGGAGGTTACAGCGAGCCGAGATTGAGCCACTGCACTCCAGCCTGGGTGATGGAGCAAGACTCCATCTCAAAAAAAAAAAAAAAGAAAGTTTTATTCGTCTCTCAATTTCTCAGCAGAAAATGAATTGCCTTAAAAGATTCCAATTTTTTTTTTTTGGCACTGAGAGGAAATTCACATAATATGAGTTACTATTGCACAGTATGTAAAGCATACAAACCAGTGGGTTTTCAGACAGCTGTGCAAATTCACAGAGCTGTGCAAGCAACACCACTAATTGCAGAAAATTTCTATCACCCTCACAAGAAATTGCTGTACCATTTAGCTACTACTCCCTATTCCACACAACACTATCCACGAACACTAGGCAACGATATACTTTTTGACTTTACATACATACCTATTCTAGATACTGCACCCACTTCTTGCACTTTAACACAATGTTTTCAAAGTTCATCCATGCTATGGCATTCATCAGTGCTTCATTACTTTTTATGATCAAATAATATTTCATTAGACAGATATACCACATTTTATCAATTCAACTGATAGATATTAAAGTTGTTGCTACTCTTTGGCTACTATGAATAATGATGCTATGAACATTTGTACAATATATAAACTGTTTTGTGGACATATGTTTTCAGTTCTCTTGGGTATATCCAGAAGAGAGCTGCTGGGTCATATGGTAATCCTACGTAAATTTAACTTTTCCAGGAATTGCCAAACTTTGTCACAGTGGCTGTACAACATCAGTGAACCGAAGTCATACCACTGCATTACAGCCCGGGCGACAGAGAAAGACTCCATCTCAAAAAAAAAAAAAAGGATGGATGGAAGAGAAGGAAAGGAAGAAAGGAGAAAAGGGAGGGAGGGAGGGAAGGAGGGAGGACTTGTATTTGAGAAGTGACTTCTACCTTACTGCTTTAAAAAATCTATCTGTCTTTTGACAACATAAAATGTCTTGTGTCTAAACATGGATCCCTTGTAATTCACACAACTTCTTACAAGTGAAGATTACAGTTTTTCATCAAACTTGTGAAGTTTTCAGCTATTATTAAACTATTCTTTAAGCCAATTTCTTTCTTCCCTCTCACTCCTGGTACAGTATATCTTGGTATGCTTACTTCATGGCGTTCCATAGATTATATAAGACTATATTAATTTGTCTTATTTTTCTTTCTCCTCAAACGAGATAATCTTAATTGAAGTTCCTACAAGTTTGCTGATTCTTTCTTCTGCCTGTTTAAATCTACTTTTGAGTTCATCTGGTGAAATCTTCATTTCAGTTGTCATAATTTTCCACCCCAGATTCTATTTAGTTCTTTTTAATTTATGATTATTGATATTCTCCACTTAATGAGACATCATTCTCCTACTTTCCTTTATGTCTTTACACATGACTTCCTAATTAGGCCTTTGAACAATGTAATATAACTGATTTATAAGCTACTCTAGTTACTCTGTCTGGACTTCCTTAGAATGAATTTCTGTTGGCTGTGCTTTTTCTTGCGTATAGGCTGTACTTTTTTTTTGGTTTTGTGCCTGTCTCATTTTTTGTTGTTGTTGAAAACTGAACATTTAAAATAATATAATTTGGCAACTATGAAAATCAGATTCTTCATTTTCCTAATGTGTGTTATGACTGGTTACTGCTGCTTAGTAAACAACAGTACTGTGACTTTCCTAAACTAATCCTATAAAGTGTGTGTGTGTTTTGTCATATGCAGCAATTTAAAAGTCTATCTAATTACATAAAATACATATTCAGCTTATGACTTGACAGAGATGTGTAGAACCAGCAGTTTTTGGCTCCACATGCATGTTGAAATATTCATTCAGGCTGTTTATAGTTCTACACTGGCTTTTATTTATTTGGGCAGCCCTTGAAGATTACCCGAAGTGTGAGCCTAAGGCCTTGCCAAGCCTTTCCTTAGCAGGGCCACAGACCTGGCATTATCACATTCAAGATTATCAGGAATATGTCCCAGCTTTTCAAAGCCCTCTGGACTCTTCATTCCACTACTGGACTTTTCTTTCCTTTTAAGCTTTAGTGTATCTATTGTTTGCCCTAACTGTATCAATTGCCTTAAAAACCAGTATGTTCAACAGCTGTCTCTACAATTTTCAACCAACAACCCAAAGGAGAAGGCTGATCATACTACAGAAGTTCAGAGTCTAAGTCAATAGTCTAAGTGAGGTCTTGGGTGCAGTGGCTTACACCTGTAATTCCAACACTTTGGGAGGCCAAGCTGGGTATATCACTTGAGGCTAGGAGTTAGAGACCAGAGAGGCCAACATGGAGAAACCCCATCACTACCAAAAAAAAAAAAAAATTAGCTGGGGTGTGGTGGCGCAGCACCTGTAGTCCCAGCTACTCAGGAGGCTGAGGCACAAGAATCGCTTGAACCCAGGAGTTGGCAGCTGTGGTGAGCTGAGATCACAGCACTGGGGTCCAGCCTGGGTAAAAGGGCAAGACTCTGTCTCAAAAAAAAAAAAAAAGGGTGGGTCTTGCAGGTCACCACCAACAGGTCAAATAATATCAGTTCTCTAAAAATGGGCCTTTCTTCCTCCTCCAGTAACTGCCAGACTGTTTAAAAGAAAAAAAAAAATTTGAGTCAGAGTGTTGCTCTTGGTTGAAGTGCAGTAGCATAATCATAACTCACTGCAATCGTGATCTCCTGAGTTCAAAGGATCCTCCCACCTCAGCCTCAAGTAGTTGGGACTATAGGTGCATACCATCATGCTCATATAATTTTTTAACTTTTTTAGAGATAGGGTCTCACTATGTTGACCAGGATGGTCTCAAACTCCTGGCCCCAAGTGATCCTCCTGGCCAAGCCTCCCAAACCACTAGGATTACAGGCATGAGCCGCTGTATCTTCCGTGACTGCTCCTTTTTTTATATTTGTCAGATGTCAGTTTTTAAGGCTAACGTACAGCTTGGGAGGAGTGGATGTAAACAGCAAATTAAAAGGGCACAATCTCACCAATATCCAGTACCCCCTCTATTGCTACAATCATTTAGTTTTCAGAGTGCTGAAAAATGTTACTCTGATAATTTTTTAACCATTGTTCTCATTATTTTTATAAAAGAGAAGTTTTTCAGTGTTCTTTACTCTGCCATTTTCATTGCTGTACTCTAATCATTCCTAATTTCAGGAAAGCTTTCTTCCATAGCTTTCTGTCATATTAATTGTTTTCTTCTTTTCTGTATCCAAGTTTTGCCTTCTGTTTCTCATGTCTGCTAATCTTGTCCATAATCATTTTTACATCTGTTTTTTCATCATTTCATTTTGGCAATTTTCTAAAGCCCAATCAGAAGGTCTCCAGTCATATTAATACTAATCCACATTTATTTTAATTGCTGCTTTTATAGTCTCTTTTACCTTGATAATGTTATTTCTCTGTTCACCTTCTTTCCTAAATTCCAACAGTTTGATTTCTATCTCCTTTGATTAGCTTATCTCCTTTGAAACACTGCATATGTGCTTTAAGATTTTCTAAATACATTTTAGAGTTCCTACATAAAAATCATTAGTTTTTGAAAGTCTTATGAAAAAACACCTGTTTCAGAAATTTATCAAAACTTAAAACAACCTATCTCCCTAAAATATCTTTATTCACTTTTCAGAAATCATCCCTTGTAGATATACATTTTTTAAATTCTTGCATTTGGTACCATTTTGCCAAATGGTTTTACAAAACAAAGCAAAACTACTAGGTAGCTTAAAATATATATATATATTTAGATATATACGTCTAATAATGAGTTATAGAACAGAAGGATAAGCAAAATTAATATATGCAATGTGTATATACAAAAAATATAAAATAATTACAATAAACAACTACTTTACCAGCCCTATTCTGCTCTAGTAGCCACTAGAATCATTAAACAAATCATCAAACTGTATTGATCCATAGGCTTTCTGCTTTAGATATGAGGATTGGGCTTCATTTATTCATTTAATCACTGAATGTTCACTATGACCAAAGTCATAATTTATTAGAAACACCAGGTAGATTGCTAAAACAACTAACTAGATGCCCTTTGGATGAGACATGATATGCACAAATGTTCAGCTATAAAGTTCACCTAAGTGTTCACTCAACAAATATTTTATACCAAATATGCACAGGTTTGAGGGGGACCTGTCCTTGAAGATGATATAATCAACTTAAAAGCCAATAGTAACATCTATACTGTAAAGAGTATATAAAGAGGTCATGTTGATCTCAATAGCACTTAGGGTGTAACAGTGAGCACTTCTGTGCAGATATACTACTGTGATACCATAGAGGACTCTCTCATCATTTTAAATGAGATATTCAGAGGAGAAAAAACCTGCCACTAAAGACAGAAATTAATAAGCTCTTAAATCCAGTAACATATTTTTAATTGTAAAGTGTACTTAAACAATGTTTTAAAACCTTTAATCTATGTATTAAATAACTATATTAAAGAATGTAAAAGATATTACCAACTCTCATAACATTATGGAAAGCATTAAAGCTTACTGTCAATGACAGTATTCTCAGTATTCTCTATACTAATATAAAATCAGACCGTACTTCCTTTATACACTTTAAGAAAAACCTGTCAACCCTAAATATGTCCCCTTACCCTCAGCCCTACAGGATTTTTAATTACAAATGCAGCATGAGAGTAGATATTTTTTCTGGAAGAAACAAGAGCTAGCAAAAAAAAAAAAAATTGAAATAGCTAGATAAATTCAGCATATAAAAATATTTATTATTACATTTTCAAAGAGCTAAACACCACCTTACTCCCCCTTTTTTTTGGCACACCAGGTTATAAACCGAAGGTCAAAAACTGTAAATTATTAATCTTAAATATTTAAACACTTCATAGAATAAGTTTTTACACACAGAAATAAATGTTTATTAAATCAGTTGAATGAGGCTGTTTAAAATCATTAAGCAGGTTCAGAGGGAGGTAGAAAATTATCATTATCAGAAAACTAGGCCATAATGGTACACTTGATCATATAAGAGGTAAATGCCTACTCTCTCTGTGCCCACGAAAATGCCTGCACAACTCTTTTGCTGTGCTATGCTCAAAGACACAGGAAGAGGAGTGTAGGCGGTATTTAATATTAATGGGAATGCTCTAAACTAAATCTACACTATAAAACTTCATTCCAAAGACCGTAGTAATGAACTGGTCAATTAGGATAACAAAATTATTTAAATCAGCAGGTAAATGACACAATGATTCCATAAGTTGTAACCATATTAACGTACAAAATATACCTAGATATTGAAGTTAAAAATATTAGAGACACAGAGTCAGGGATTCTAGTAACAGAATGACTACAGCAGCTGCTGCATAAGCAAAAGTATGTCCAGTCATGTTCTGGTTGACAAAGTTATAAACACAATCAACAAAGCCAGCATCCCATGAGGATTAGTGAGCAAAACATAAAACTAGTACAATGTAAAATTTGAAATCAATTTCAAACCTAAATAAATTAGTGGTTGATGGTCTTGGTGAGACCACTGTATTTCAGGGAATTCACCAGATTTAACTCCAAAGCCAGTAATGAATTAAACAACAACAAAAAATCATTACTTTAAAGAGAAAACGGACAATAAGGTAGAAAAAAAGGGGAAAGTGAAATGACTACATAATAAAAAGACTTTTAAAAAACTGATTACAAGTCTCAGGGATAAATCTGAAGGTGAGTAACAGACCAATCATACTTTGTATGATTTCATAAGACTCAATTCTGTTATTTTCATTTCTTATTCTTTCATCCTTATGTTCTATCCTAATATAGAAATAACTCTCTTCTGCACCATGTCACTTAATTATGGTTTATCTTCTGGGATGCAAACTAAGCAACAACGCATGTAGGTTTATCATTTCTACTTTAACTTTACAGAAGTTAAACTCAATAAAATTTCACCATTATTTATGTTAGAAAACACAGGTTTCAAAAACATTGCTTAAAATCACTGTACCCCATGACTTACACGAAATCATTAGGTAGTCCTCACAGCTGGCTTTGTCATTATCTTGCTGGTCCACTGAGATCCCGCTGGCATCTATGATTGCTTCAGGGGCACAGTCTGCTACCAATACTTCTTCTGAAACTATGTCACTCGTCAGAGGATCAGTAATGATTTCTGCTTCCACTACACTATCATGCACCATATGTTCAACATGTTCAATGTCACACACATGCATGGATTCACTCGTTAAAACATGTTCTGGCATAGACATTGAGGTTGAAGTAATGTCAGAAGCTAAAACATCATCTGGGACTGTGCAGTGTGGTAAAGAAACTTCTTCAGTTACGTCTGAGTCCAGCACTTGCTCAGGAATAATGACATTTTCAGATACATCTGCCTCTTCTAAGATATCTGAGCACTGAACATCCTCCTCTATGACAACATCTTCAATAACATCTTGGATTACAACTGAGTCTGGGTCATCAGGAACAAAGTTATGCACAGCTATGTCAGAATCCACAATATTAGAAACAAAAACTGCTTCTTGTATTTCCACAACAATCTGATCACCATCCATGTGTGTAGCATCAGCTCCTTAAAGAATAAAAATTAAAATGACAAATCTCAGGTAAGTATACATGACTAAATATAGTTTTTATTTAATTTCTTCTGGGAAAACAGACTATGTCCTTGGTGTTCCTCAAACATTGAGACAATAAACAACAGAATGAATCCACTTTTGATTCACTTAACAAACAGAAATTTTTAACATAAAAATTTATTTTACTCAACCCTAATCAACTAACAAGAAAAGAAATACAAAAGTAAAAAAGAAATATAAAATCAACTAACAAGAAAAGAAAAATAAAAAAAACCTTGGGGCAATGACAGAAAAAAACTATTCGTGAAATACTTTTAAAACATCAAGATAAAAAATTTCTCACCCCACTAAAATAAAATCTTAAGAGATTTTTATATAAGTTAAACAACAAATTCAGAAAACAAATATACTATTTCTTCATTACATGTTTCATTCATTTCTCTTCCTTCTTTCATCATCTCCTTTCTTAACACATTACTTTTTTTTTTTCATTATACCTACATATTTCGTTTTTACCCTTTCTTTTTTCTCTTTCAGCCCTTATAATCTTCCCACTTTGTCCTGGTGCAATATCGCATCAATATCCACTATAACTTTGGTCATTAGAAAGTCATTCTTTGAATCTAAGACAAAAGAATCAGGGTAGAAATCAAAAGAGGAATAAAAAGAGGAAAGACATTAGGTTTAGAGGTTTCTACAGATAGATAAAATGGGCTGGGCTGGGTGGTGAAGGGTGGGGGTGGTTGGAGTGGGGCCTGCCCTAATTTTGCCAGGGTATTCCACCTCCATCTATCCTCCTCCTGTTTCCACTAACCCCAAATCCCAAGGTAGTTCCTCAGAATATATAAAAGCATTTTCTAGTGCTGGGTGCAGTTAAGCTATGAAGGTAGAAGGGTGAGAGCCAGTTAAAGCCCACTGAGATCAAATGACTTAACCAAGATCACACAACTTGCATAGCACATCATGCTCAGTAAATATTATTCTAAATGAACACCACAAATAGGAAGAGAATTCATACAACTTTAACAAAAATATAACCTAATATGAAACAAATCAGGCATTATGGCTACTAGTGCATAGAGAAAAGCAAACATGGATGACTAATTAAAAGCTATTCACGTATCACAAGCAGTTAAGATTTCTCTTTTTCCTTCTGCACTCTCACTACCTCACCGGATTTTTCTTAAAAAAAAAAAAAAAAGAAAAGGGAAGGAAAAAAAGGCTATTTATCTGATTAGTGTTTCTGATTGTAACTCAGAGTAAGCTGAGTCCAAGTGGGTGCACAACTCAGTGATTGTGTACCTGTGGCAAAGCCCTCAAATAAACACACAGCTTCTTCAACAAAAATGATCACCAAGGGCAAACCAACAATAGATGTTGCAGGAAGTCTTTAAAGTAGTTAAAACCTACTTAACTTATATGTTGAAAGAATGTTTGCTTTTATTTTTATACATCTTCTACAAAATGTTTTCTACTCATTTGTCTTCTACGTTCATAATAATAGACAGCAATAGAACAGTGTAATCCTCATTGCACAGATATAAATTTGATAGCATTTAGTGGCAACAGCACTGGTTATAATGGTCTAAATCAGAGGGCAAAGTGTAGATACTTAATAGTTTTGTGACCTTGGACCAAGTCATCTAACCTCTGAGTTCAGTTTCCTCAACAGTAAAATGATGTCAGTAGTATCTGTCATGCGCACCTCACAGGACTATAGTGACCAAATGCGAATGCATGGTAAGTGTCCTGAAAAAAATGTAATCAGATGTTTCATTATTATTATGCATATGAAAATAGGAGCTTGGGCAGATTACATGACTTCCTCAAATTTAAAAAAAATACCATTTCAAGTGTTAACAATCAAGGCTAAAATGCAATAGCCCTTCAATCTACCATTTAGCCCTGACTCAGGCTTGATTGTGGCAAGATTACACTAAAAAATACTGAGTTTTCCCTAAGAACTTAGTCTCTCTCTTTCAAACAAAAAATCTGAAAGGGTGGTGCAGACTGGTGTTAAAAACCTGGCCACAAGCAACCCTCTTGCTGTGGCCTCCCAAAATAATTATATTTCACTATGTTCCAGAGAAAGAAAGAATTATAGGTCTGCATTTACCGTTAACAACCTGAAAGTACCTAACGGTGAGTCAAAAGAATATCCTAAATTGCTTAGGAAATATACGCACACACACAAAATTTAGAAGGTATATTTAAAATTCCTTACGTTTCTTGGTAAAGTTAATTACTATTGCTAATATATGGCAATGTTCATTTAAAATTCAGTTAATACAATCATTAAAATTTTAACTTAAAGAGTATGAAACAGAAAAATAAAATCTAGTTTAATTATAGCATTATGTATTTAGAACCATGACCAATCTGAAATTGAGAATACTTTTTTCCCCCTCTTGTTTAGGTATAATTTTCTTTTTGCAGTTTTGGAAATGAGGTAAGGATGCATCTGCATGATATAGAGGCTCCTTTTGTGAATATGTGAAAGGGTTACAAAAGTTAGAACAGAATCAATTCCAGAGGACCTGGGATTTATACTTTATTTCCTGGGCAGTAGAAAGGTATGATCCACATGTTTTTCGGGATTGAATATTCTACCACTAGGGTAGATGAAAGAAAGAAACCAAGAGTGAAAAAAGAGTCTTAATATTATCAGTTAAGAATGAGATAATAGGGCCTATATGGCCCTAGGAGCTAGCATGAAGAAAAAGCTGTGTCATAAGCAGACTTCTCTCAGCACCCCAGACAATCTACACCCCACCATATGCCCCACCAACCAAATCCCCAAGATGTTTATTCTCTAATCACTAAAACTTATGAATATATTATGTTATGACTTATATACCACATGGGCAGTGCAGGTAAAAATAAGGTCATGAACTTTAAGAATAATTTGTTAAGCCCAATCTGCTCAGATAAAACTTAAAAGCAGAGGGCTTTTTGTGTCTGGAGTTGGAAAGTTGAAGCAGAATCATAAATTGGAAAGATTTTATGTATGAGAGAGATCGAATTAGCCTTGCCTACAGTGGCCCATGGAAAGCATAAGAAACAACACAGATTTTGCCAAAAGGAGCAAAGACTAGCCTGTTAGCTCACAACCAGCACATAAATGGGGACTTCAGTCCTATAGCTACAACGAACTGCATTCAACCAATGACCTGAATAACCTCAAATTGGATGCATCCAGAGAACAATGAAACTGGATTCACCAGAAAGGAACAAACCTCTGGCAATACCTTATGAAACTAGCCGCACCATGATAGAATTCTGACCTACAGAAACTGTGAGACAATAAATTTGTTTTGAACTGCTGAGTTTGTGGTAATTTTCATTGCAGTAACAGAAATAATTTCAGATTTTGGTGTCAAGAAGTGGAGAGCTGCTTATACAAATACCTAAAAATGTAAAGTGGCTTTGCAGTTGGATGGGTGCAGGCTGTAAAATTTCTTACAAGAATAAAGAGAAATTCCAGCTCTTAGGAAAATGAAAAAAAAATTTTTTTTTACAGAATGAAAAGCTTAGATTCTGTTGAGTGGAAAAAAGCCTAGATTTCCTTAAATAAACCAATAAGTAAAAACATGAATGTTAAAAATAACAGGCTGGGCACAGTGGCTCATGCCTGTAATCGCAACACTTTGGGAGGCTGAGGTGGGAGGATGGCCTGAGCTCAGGAATTCGAGATCAGCCTGAGCAGTACAGCAAAACCTCATCTCTATTTTAAAAAATTCCCCAGGCATGGTGGTGTGTGCCTGTAGTTCCAGCTACTCAGGAGGCTGAGGCGGGTGGATCACTTGAGCCCAGAAGGTTGAGGCTGTAGTGAGGAGCCATAATCATGTCACTGCCCTTCAGCCATGGTGACACAGTGAGACCCTATCTCAAAAACAACAACAAAAAACCAGTAACAACTCTGCCACTGAGAATCCAGAGGGAGAAGGGATCAAGGTAGAGAAATCCTACATGGACTCAGAGAATACCTAAGTCATGTATGACTGCTAGTAGAAATCTAGTGTTTTGTAACACTGCTTGTAAGGGCTTAAAAGTGAGTTTCTAACTGAAGGAAGGAAGAGCTTTGTTACATAAAAAGACAGACCACTTAGCAAAATTGTCTCCCTGGGTTATGTGGAAAGCACAACTTGAAGACAGACCACTTAGCAAAATTGTCTCCCTTGGTTATGTGGAAAAAACAACTTGTAAAAATCAACTCTTTAGCTCAGAAGATTTCAGCAAAGTGTTGGACAAGTGGTCTTGTTTCTACTTACTGCTTAGAGTAAAATTCACTGAGAAAAATGAATAGTTGGAAGATTTATTAAACAAAAAGATAGCGAAACATGACAAAATCAGAAGTTTTCTGTCCATCTGTGGGCGGAGGTGGGGGTGAAAGGGGAGGTTAAATTAAGGAGATTCCTTGTCAGAGCAAAGCCTCATCTGTATTTACAGCCACTTCCCATCACCGGCATCACTGCCTGAGCTCTCGCCTCCTGTCAGGTCAGAAGCAACATTACATTCTCACAGGAATGCAAACCGTACTGTAAACTGCAAACGTGAGGGATCTAGGATGCATGTTCCTTATAAGAATCTAATGCCTGATGATCTGTCTCCTATCACCCCCAGATGGGATGGCATAGTTTCAGGAAAACAAGCTCAGGGCTCCCACTGATTCTAAATTATGGTGAACTGTATAATTGTTTCATTATATATTACACATAATAGTAATACAAATGAAGTGCACAATAAATGTAATGCACTTGATTCATCTAGTAACTATCCCCCGAACCCCACTACTCCCAGGTCTCTGGAAAAATTGTCTTCCATGAAACCAGTCCCTGGTACTCAAAAGGGTGGGGAACGCTGATTTAGAGAGAGACAAAAAAACAGTATGTGATTCTCAACTATTCCATGAACCCTCAGAAAAAACAAAAGATTCCTTCAGGCACCCGATCATTAAACAAGAAAAGTAAAAGTTAAGGAAAAAGGAAAGAAAGGGAAAAGCCAAGGTGAAAGAAAAAGAAAGAGGAAAGGAAAAGAAAAGGCAAGGGGTAAGGAAAGGTAAGGTAAGGTAAAGTAAAGTAAGGTAAGGTAAAAAGAAAAAGGAAAGGAAGTGGAGGGAAAGGAAAGGGAAAGATCAAAAGGCCAGAGAATTAAGTCTTTTTCAAGCAAGTAAAAGTGTGACTTACACATACCCAACACTTCTAAGAAATCTAAGGATATTGGACTTCAACCATTTTAGCAGAAGTCAAAAACAGACATGGGACAATCTCAGAAAAAAAATATATTAGCCTCTTGCCTAATACAATAAATCCCCATGACACACGCAAAATTTTTTTCAAAAGAAGCACTGCTAGCTTAAACGGAAAGGGACACAGAATCAATATAATGAAGACAGTTGGACTGACAGAATTCCAGAGGCAGGAAGCAGGAAATAAAACTATTCAGCTGCAAATACCGGCTATCTTTGAAAAAAATGGCACGAAAGACTCAAAGGGCGGAGCCACAGGCCAAAAAGGATTATTCTCAGGTCTTGAAACCTAATGGGAGTTTGTCCAGCTGCATTTCAAAATTTCTTTAGACAAATTTCTCTTACTTTCATGTCACCCTGTTTGAACCAGAATATCCCAAACTGTCCCACCACTGTACTTTGGGAAGCAGATAAAGAGGAATTATGTCCCAGGAGTTGCACTTAATAACTGATACCCAGAGAATAAGCATCTGATTTAAATGATACTTAGGACTTCAGAGCTGATTAATTTCAGATAAGATTTTTTTTTTTTTTGGACTGGGAACTTTAAGAGAGGGTGGATGTTATTTTACATTTGCCAGAGACATATTTGAGAACCGGGGTGAAGATGGTGTCAGGGAGAATGGTCCTTTCACAAAGATGTCCATAAACTAATCCTTATAAATCTTGAAAATATGTTACATGATATGGCAAAGAAATTTTTCAGGTATAATTAAGATTATGAACTTAAAATTGGGCAATTATCTTGGATTACCCTGGTGCATCAAATCTAATCATGTGAGCTCTTAAACTGAATAGTTTTCTGGCTAGATTCAAGAAGACGGATGTGATGGAGGGGAAGATCAGAAAGACTAAAAACATAAGATGGACTCCACTCACTGTTGCTTCAGGAAACCACCCTGCAAAGCATGAGAAGAAATGTGGGCAGGCTCTGGAAGCAAAAAATGGCCCTGGATGATGAACTGTAGGGAACAACAGTATCTCCATCGTGCAACAAAAAGAAACTAAATTTGGCTAAAAGTCTGGATATTCTTCGAAGTCAAGAGCCTCCAGTCCTGCAGATAGCTTATTTTATTTATTTATTTATTTTTTATTTTTTATTTTTTTTAAATTTTTTGAGACACTGTCTTGTTCTGTTACCCAGGCTGGGGTACAGCTGTGCCATTATAGCTCACCACAGCCTTTAACTTCTGGTAAAACAATCCTCCTACCTCAGCCTCCAGAGCAGCTAGAACTAGAGATAGGCACCACCATGCTCAGCTAATTAAAAAAAAAATTTTTTTTTCTGTAGACACAGGTTTCCATTGGGTTGTCCACCACCCAGGATGGTCTCCAATTCCTGATCTCAAGCAATCCTCACAATTGAGCCTTCCAAAGCAATGAGATTACAGATGTGAGCCACCACACCTGGCCAACATCTTAATTTTAACCTTGTATAATTCTACACGCAGAACTCTGTTGAGCCACATTTCTGACCTATAGAACTCTGAGATAAATTTGTCCTGTTTTAGATTAGTAAATTTGCTGAAATGTACCAACAGAAAAATAGAAAACTAGCACAAACAGAAAACATTTCAAAGGGAGAACTAGCAGGCTTTAGTTGCATAACTGGAAAAACTGGAATAACTGAAGGGTAACAGTAAGATTTTGATATTGATGGCTTAACTAACAAGATTATGAGTTGGCTCTGAGATTCTGACAGGACCTAAGTATGGACCTAAGTACTTAAATATGAATTAACATCAGATTCTGCAATTTTGGTATGTAATTCAAAATCCGGCAGATGGGAAGTGAAACAACCCAATAAATAGTAATACCTATTCCATCAAAAAATGAGTTTGGCTCTTGTGGCTGCAATTCAAATTCATCTTCATCCATGGCCTTTAATTCTCATTAGTCACAGCTCCTAAACCAGGGAATAAAGTATACCAAACATTAATTTTTATATCACATATTAAAATGTCATGATATTCACATTTCTGAAATGCTCAAATAATTTTTTACTAAGCTATCAATGTAAAATTAAAGGGAACAAATTGATTTCCAGTGATACATGGGCTGCAACAAGACAGGAAAGGGCAGGTAGATCAAATCAGATTGACAGTGTTTCTGTTTTTTTTGTTTTGTAAAGATTCTGGGTCTTGCTATGTTCCTCACACTAGCTTAATATTCCAGGGCTCAAGTAATTCTTCCTCCCTCAGCCTACTGAGTGGGTGGGACTACAGGCCGCCATATCTGGCTTTTTTAGGTGTTTTAAAAAGTTCAATTATCATCTTATATAAAATTCACAATGCTTAAGTATTTAGCATAACAAATTTTTACGTAAGTGTTAACTGGAATTTGCATTATTTATGTTAAGTACATAAGTGTTAACTGGTACTTGCATTATTTATGTTAAGATAACAGAACATTTCTTACACACTAGATGACTCCCTCTTGCCTTCTATCAGTAACCCCCATGATTTTTTTTTTTTTTTTTTTTGTAAACAGGGCATCTGGCTTTGTCATACAGGCTAAACTGTAAGTGGCACAGTTCACTGCAGCCTCAACTTCCCAGGCTCAAGCAATGCTCACCCCTCAGCCCAACTACTTGGGACTACAAGTATGTGCCACCAAACCTGGCTAATTTTTAAAACATCTTTTTGTATAGACAAGGTCTAACTATGTTGCCCAGGCTGGTGTCAAAGTCCTGAGCTTGAGCAATCCTCCCACCTCAGCCTCACAAAGTACTGGGATTACAGGAATGTTATTGTGTCTGGCACCCATGATTAACTCTCAACTTTAACACATTCTGTAGGTTTTTGCTGCAAGACTGTATTACATCTCTATATTTAACATAGTCTCCAGTCTTTCTACAGTAAATTAGCAAAATGGTAAAAAACTCAAAATTCCTAATAATTATAAGCACTCCTCAGATTTCTGTGTAGCTTAAAAGCCCTCCCCATTCTTTCCCCTCAGAGACAGGGTCTCACCCTGTCACCCAGACTGGAGTGCAGTGGCATGATCATAGCTCACTGCAGCCTCCAACTCCTAGGCTCAAGTAATCCTCTTACTTCAGCCTCCCAAGCAGCTAGGACTAATGGCACATGCCACTATGTCCAGCTCCCTTACTGTATTTTTAGCACATGTTATGGTCACTTATGTGTGTCAATTTTCAAATATTAAACTATATGATAAGGCAATATGCAAGTGAGAAACAAACGGATTTCCAAAGTGTTTCTCTGAAACAGATCTACTCAATTTAAAGAAAGTGTGTTTTATGACATTCAAACTGCTTCAAATAAAAAGGCCATGATGACTATACTAATATTTTGTCAACCACAGAAAAAGAAAAAGGACACCTGCTCTAAATAAGATGTCACTGCTCCCTCTACCCAAACAATCTCTGGCTTCATTCATTTTTCCCCTCTTAAAAAAATCTAATTATAAAATTATAAATGCAAACTAATCTTCTCTGCATAATTAAAGAAAACCACATGAAATTAAGGCAATGAATGATGGAATAAATGTGATTTGTTGGATTATTGAAGTGACCTTCCAATTTCCCTAAAAACAGCAATTTCATTAGTTCTAATAAAAGATCAACTTGTGGGCCGGGCATGGTGGCTCACGCCTGTAATCCCAGGACTTTAGGAGGCTGAGGCGGGTGGATCACAAGGTCAGGAGATCAAGACCATCTGGTGTCTTGACAGTAGAGACAGTGAAACCCTGTCTCTACTAAAAATACAAAAAATTAGCCGGGCATTGTGACGGGCATCTGTAGTCCCAGCTACTCAGAAGGCTGAGGCAGGAGAATGGTGTGAACCCGGGAGACGGAGCTCACAGTGGGCCAAGATCATGCCACTGCACTCCAGCCTGGGCGACAGAGCGAGACTCCATCTCAAAAAAAAAAAAAAAAACAGATCAACTTGTAGCGTAATTTTCCTGTTTCAGGTATTCATCTTCCTTAGCCTGTCTGTTAGAGTCTGACAGATGATCAGTTTCTTTAATTTTGAAACTCCCTCCTACCTCTTTGTTTATATGATATCTTAGTTCTCTTCTCACCTTCTTAACTGATGGCTCCTATAGTCTTGTCCAAGGTTTCGCATTCAGCTTTCCTCTCTACTACTTTCTCATTTATTTCCACAGTTTTTAATGACGACTTACATGAAGATGATCCCCAAAAATCCACACACTGAGAAGGACCTAAAATTTCCATCAGACCGTTTACTGAACATCTTCAAAAATTAAAACCCAGATTTTTCCTGGCACAATCACTATGGCCTTTTCCTCCTTCCCTGACAGTTGGTTTCTCAGATCTTGTCAATTTCTTCTCCACAATTTCTCTGTCATGTTTGCCCTGCTTGTATTCCCATTATCACCAATCACTCTAAGCTTCCTATTTTCTGATCCCTAGAAATGAAAATAGCTTCTGAAATGGCCTTTGTAACACTTCCAAAACAAATGACTAGGAAACCTATTATAAGAAGGGGGTCTTGTAATGCCAACTAACAAGGCATTCCTACAATCTGTAGCCAGATGAATCTTCTTGAAGCACTGCTTTGATCACTCCCTTACCAAGAAGCAGTCTCCAATATTCAGTGACCTCCACATTATTAACCCAAGCTACCACATGACTTATTTACTGTTATTACTCAACTTTGCAACCTAGCTGGACAGCATGTCATTCTTCAAACAATCTTTATGTTTTTACCCTGGCACTCAACATCCTAGAATTTTCTAGGAGGTGAGGTCTTGAAAAAGTGGAGCTATACCTAGTCAACTGTCATTAGCAGGGTCAATAACTGCTAATATTTACAAATAATTATAAATGCAGGAAAATGTCACTATCAGTGACCTAGGGACATAGTGCTAGTGTCTCATGTATGTAACCAGACATCTGTGCCACAGATAGCTAAATTCTGGTTTAATCATTCTGAAACAGGCAATAAAGAGAAAAGAGCTCAAACAAGTGAGAAACCAACCACGAACTGCTACGTTCTAGGACTCTATTCAGCACAACACCTACAAACTCTAAATCTTGAATGAAAGAGGGTTAAGTATAATTTTACGTCATATACATATCCCTACTATGTACTTGAGCCTATGATAAGGGCTGCCCACCAATCCAATCTTCACTATAGTGAGCAATCATTCTTCAACAACACATTTGACTGATTATTGTCCTATTTTATCACAGCGAAAACTGACAGAGGCACAAGAGGTTCTTTTGCACTTCACTGTAAAGATGACCACACCTTTACGTTAGTAAGCTTTCTTGGGTTACAACTGCCAATTTCTTCCTACAACTAAAACAAAACCATGCTCTTAATGGTAATAATATTATCACAATTTTGATAAGGTGAAAAATAAGTTCCCATGATTTAACAGTAATTTCCCATGCCTTTGTAGTAAGAACCAAGCTTAGAGATCAGCTGAATTGGAAGACAAATAAGCAGAATGATCCAGAGGATCCACTCTGAAAAATAATTTAGGCCAGGTGTGGTGGCTTAATCCTGTAATCCCAGCATTTTGAGAGACCACGGGAGGGGGATCACTGGAGTCCAGGAGTTCTAGACAAGTCTAGGCAAATAGTTGGATCCCTTCTCTACAAAAAAATTTAAAAATTAGCTGGACGTCGTGGTGCACCTGTGGTCCCAGCTACTTGGGAAGCTGAGGTAAGAAGGATCATTTGAGCCTGAGAGGTCATGTAGCCATGACAGTGAGCTATGATTACACCACTGCACTCCAGCCTGGGTGACAGAGCAAGACAATGTCTCTATAAAAAACTGCAAAATTAGCCAGATGTGGTGGTGCATGCCTTCAGTCCTAGCTACAGTGGTATGAAGATGAGAAAACAACTAATAGCTAGTAAACCAAAAAAGGAGAAATAAAGCAATGTAAAGTAGAAAACCATTCTACAAACATATATATGAGTGTGTGTTTGTGTGTGTATGTGTATATATATGGGTTTTTTTGGTGTGTTTTTTTTTTGAGACAGGGTCTTGCTCTGTCACCCAGGATGGAGTGCAGTGGTGTGACCATGACTCACTACCACCTCGACCTCCCAGGCTCAAGCAATCCTCCCATCTCAGTCTCCAGAGTAGCTGAGACTACAGGCACTTACCAACATGCCTGGCTAATTTTTTTTTTTTTTTTTTTTGTAGACATGAGGGTCTCAGTAGATTGACCAAGCTGGTCTTTCACTCGTGGCCTCAAGGTAACTGCCTGTCTCTGCCTCCAAAGTGCTGGGATTATAAATGTAAGCCATCACAGCCAGCAATACTGCTAAAATAATCTCGATAAAGGCTCTTGAATAATTTATTAGCTTTCACAAGTAATGTAAGAGTGCCTATTTCCCAAAAACTAATAAGCATCACAGACTTTAATTTTTTGGCCAGGTTGGGTGCCGTGGCTCACCCCAGTAATCCTAGCACTCTGGGAGGCTAAGGCAGGTGGAATGCTTGAACCCAGGAATTTAAACCCAGCCTGGCCAACATGGTGAAACCCCATCTTTACAAACAATACAAAAATTAGCCAATCATGATAGTGGGTACCTGTAGTCAGTTATCTGGGGTTTGAGGAGGGAGAACTGCTTGAGCCCAGGAGGTTGAGGCTGCAGTGAGCCATAATCTTGTCACTGTACTCCAGCCTGGGCAACAGAACTAAACTGTCTCAAAAAAAAGGAAAAAAAAATGTGACTGTGCATGGTGGCTCACACTTGAAATAGCAAAGGCAAGAGGATTGTTTGAGGCCAGGAGTTCAATACCAGCTTGGGCGACAGAGTGAAACTCTTTCTCTACTAAAAAAAAAAATTAGTTGGGTGTGGTGGCACACCCCTGTAGTCCCAGCCATTAAGAAGGATGAGGAGAGAGGATGGCTTGAGCCTAGGAGTTTGAGCTTGCAGTAAGCTATGAAGCTTTTTAATACCCTGTCTCAAAAAAAGAAAAAGTAATAATAACTACTAACCCCCTTACTGAAAACAAACAAACATTTGTATCCAATGTGTTTTTTCTGGAAAGTCTGCTTGTGCATTTCATACATCTCTCTATCAAGTTTCATCTCACTGATGTGATGTTATGTGTGTTTATAATGTTATGTGATCTACTGTTATACTTCTACTTATCCATCATATATTTAAATTTTTTAAGCAACCCCATCAGATTTTGATTGGAACTGCATCAATCTACACTGATCAATCTGAAAAGAAATAGCATCTTTAAAATATTAACTTTTCTACTCCATATCTATTCTTTAATTTAGGTCCTCTTAGATTTAATATATGAATATATGAGAAAGATTGTTTCATTACATTTACTTCAAAGCACTGGATGTTAGCCTGCTATAGGCTTCTTTAATAAAGTCAGAAATAAAAGTCAAATGTTAGTCTTTTTAACTTGTATCCATGTTTGTTTTAATTTATTCTAACTTCACCCATTTTTAAAAGGTGGCATAATTTGTTAGATGCAAAAATCTGTTAAGCCCTTTGTATAAACCATCTATTTAACTCACCATAAGTAGTAGATATGACCAACCCTATTTTCCAATTAAGGAAATTGAAGCTTAAAATGCTAAGAAGGCTGCTCAATGACACACTATGGCAAAAGAAGATCTTTCATTTATGGTGTCAAACCACCAAGTCTATTGTTTGTCTCAGTACTCTGTATCATAATCTGTGACTTCATTCCATTTTATTCCTCATATAAATTTCAACTACTTATTTTTTAATCTTTTAATTCCTTATTCTCTAGTTTCAGTTGTTTCACAATATCTTCATTTAGTCTACTTTATCTGAATGTTCATTATCTTAGTCTCAAGAGTTTTATGGTTGCAGAGGAAAACAAAAGTCCTAAGAATGAACATATTTAGCATGTTACTAGTCTCTAAAGTAGTACTTGCACACATTTAGGGAATGGATGTAAAAAGACAAAAATCAAAACTTTTGTTTTTATATATTGTAACATCTCATCCTTTAAATGTCTACCTTGTATGTTTAAAAATAAGTAATAGTTTAACAAGATATGTGAATAAGAAAAACTGGAGATTACTCAACTAAAAAATGCAAGCACTCCTCCCTTTATAAACTGTAACTGCTTCCCACTCAACACAGTCTTTGTTAATCAGTCTGAATGGTAAATACAGCAACATGCTGACAATACAAAGTAATTACAAAGCAATTATGTTGTAAGATGAAAAATGTAAATCCTACAATATATGTATAAAAAACTGGTGAATGTGAAAAAAAAAAGTTCAATCACAGTCATGGCCATTGGCTTAAACATAGATCTCCCTTTATAACTGTAGAAAGAAATTATAACTGTAGAAAGAAAAACACAACTGTAAGCTCGGAAGCTATTTTTTTCCAAAGGAGAATTATGTGAATATCAAGACCTGCAACAGCTCTTAGAAAACTGACAAAGCCCTTGAATATATTTTCTTTATTATCATGCAGTGCGTTTCAATGAAAATACCATTACCGTACTATCACACAATTCTGTCAGCCAAAACAGAATCCACCATTTAATTCATTCTGTTCATTCAAATAATTAGTACACAGGATTACAATTACATCTGATTTTTGAAAGATGAAACAAATTCATAATTTTTATTTCATGTATAGAAATAAAATCTCAAGCTACTTTGCACCATATTATAAAACTTTTATCCTGATTTTCCATGGTCCAACTTTCTTCCATATCAAAATACTCAGAAAACATTAATATGGCATGTTATACACATTTCTTTGATATCACTGTAATGCTTTTAACTTCTATTTAGCTTTCCTCAAAAATTTTTTTTTTTGAGACGGAGTCTCACTCTTTTTGCCCAGGCTGGAGTGCACTGGCGCAGGCGCAATCTTGGCTCACTGCAACCTCCACTTTCCAGGTTCCAAGCAATTCTCGTCTCAGCCTCCTGAGTAGCTGGGATTACAGGTGCCCGCCACCAAGCCCAGCTAATTTTTTTTTTGTATTTTTTTTTTTTTAGTAGAGATGGGGTTTCAGCATGTTTGGCCAGGATGGTTTCAAACTCCTGACCTCAGGTGATCCACCCGTTTCAGCCTCCCAAAGTGCTGGCATTACAGGCAGAAAGCCACTGTGCCTGGCCCAAATATTTTTAATTTAATATATCCTATTTATCTCAAAAATTCATCTTTTTTTTTTTCTTATCTGCTACTCCACTCAACCAATCTTTTCAAGATAAAGCAAATTTTAAACTTCCCTTTTTTTCCTGGCCACCAAACCCTATCTTCAAGTAGAAGTTTAAATAGAAAATAAACACACTGATTTTCTACTGCCTGAAATCAAGTAACTGGGTTTAACATTAAAACAAAATAACTGAAAAGACGTAAGTAGAAGCAATTTATTTATAAGCTGTTGTTTAAAAAGATGGTGAGATAAAATCATTCAGTACAATAAAAAGTCAGAAGAGATGGGAACTCATATGAAATATTGGCAAACAGACAACATAAAATACAATGGAAAGAGATTTAAAAATATTTCCTAAATAAGAGATTAAACACACCTGGAAATGATACTCACTCAATGGGTTATGTTTAAAATCCTCCTTGTGGCCAGCCAGGGTGGCTCATGTCTATAATCCCAGCACTTTGGGAGGCCAAGGTGATTGGATTGCTTGAGCCCAGGAGTTCAAGACCAGCCTGGGCAACATAGTGAGATCCCATCTCTTAAAAAAAAAAAACCTCCTTGCATGCCTTTGTTAATAGGAGATTAAAATTAAAACCATTACATATTCTAGTTTTTTAAAAAATTATACAATTTTTATAAGAGGTAGAAAAAGATTTTTTAAAAAGGCATTTTAATAAACAAAAAAGCCAGAAATTAGCCAAAACACATTTTAAGATAAGAATCATCATCATTGTTGAAATACATCATGTCTTAATGTTAAAAAGAAAATAGTGACATAATATGCAATAGTCCTAAACACAGGCACCTAACAATACAGCCCAATAAATAAATACATAAATTTGAAAACACAGGGAAAAACTTAAATAATTCAGGGGTAACAAGTAAAATATCTATAGAGGCTGGGTGCAGTGGCTCATGCCTCTAATCCCAGCACTTTGGGAAGCTAAGGTGGGAGGATCACTTGAGGTCAGGCGTTTGAGACCAGCCTGGCCAACATGGTCCTGGCCAATATGGTTAAACCTCATCTCTACTAAAAACACACAAAAAATTAGCCAGGTGTCATGGCATGCAACTACTTGGGAAGCTCAGGCACAAGAATTGCTTGGACCTGGAGGCACAGGTTGCAGTAAGCCGACATCGTACTACTCCACTCCAGCCTGGGCAACAGAGTGAAATGCTGAGTCAAAAGAGGGGAGGGGAGGGCAGGGGAGCAGCTTTAATTGAACATACTGTAAAAAGTGAAATTAAATACGAATGTGCTAAGCCTCCTACATATGCACACACAGAAAACTGAAAAAAAAAAAGGCATAATAAACTCAAGCAAAACGGAACAAAAGATACGGACAAAAAGCATCAACAAAAAAATTGCTTAAAAAATATAATCAAATTCCTATTTGGCAAGGAAAAATGGCAAAATGTAAAAACCTTATCAGAAAAAAGCAAACTGACAGAATTATACATGTTTTATAAGTCATAAGATAAAACTATAAATATTTATATCCTATTTATAAACATATTTCTAGGACATTAAAAATTCTGTATAAGCAACAAGAACATACTCAAGAAAAGCCAAAGACATATCACCATGAAAGAAACTTTCAATAGATCAAATGACAAAAAAATATTCATGGCCAGGCATGGTGGCTCACTTCTGTAATCCAGCACTTTGGGAGACCAAGGCAGACAGATCACCTGACGTCAGGAGTTCGAGACCAGCATGACCAACATGGAGAAACCCCATGTCTACTAAAAATACAAAATTAGCTGGGCATTGTGGCCCATGCCTGTAATCCCGGCAACTCAGGAGGCTGAGGCAGGAGAATCGCTTGAACCCGGGAGGCAAAGGTTGCAGTGAGCCAAGATTGCACCACTGACTGCAACCTGGGCAACAGAACGAAGACTCTGTCTCAAAAAAAAAAAAAAAAAAAAAATCATAAAAAGACTCCAAGTACAAGTAAATATACAAAGAAATTCTAAGTTCAAAGAAACAATGAATCCCTTTTTAATAGGCAACCTGTGTCCAGAAAGAGAGAAACCCTCATTACGTGAATTTAACATAACCTTATCAAACTGTGAAAAAAAAAATTACAGGACTGTAATTTTGTTTCTATTTTATTAGCATCTATGAGACTGTGCAGATAGGACTACAATAAGGCAATGTAAATATTAAACATCCAGGTGATTCAAAGAACGTTTTAAGTTAGAAACTCTGTTAACGCAATTAAGCACATTAATAAATTAAAGGAGAAAATCAACAGATGCAACCAAAGTTATCTTAAAAATTCAACTCCTCCTTTATATTAAAAAAAAACTCTAAAATTGTGAATGGAAGGAAGCTTAAAGAATATCTTCCCAAGAAAACCTTTTAACATCAGTATTTAAGGATAAAACACTGGAAGCACTTCTTTTAAAAAATCTAGACCACCGGAAAAGAAATCTAACATCACTCTTCACAGATAATATAACTGTACAAAAAATGCAAAAAAACATCGTTGTTACTGCTAAATCTCACTATGTCTACATGCTCACAATTGTAGCATGAGCCTTTATATACCACTAAGAAAAAACATTGCCAAGTAAATTGATATACTGGAGTTCTTTTAGATTTATTCACACCGTTTCTAAAAATCATACACCACTCTTATGCATACATAGAAAGAAAAATAACATCCAAAGGAAATTGATTCAGGGTATTGATAAAATTTATTTGAATTCAGAGTACTACTTTTACTCACTTTTCTATTCACTGCTGTTCAATGTCCTTATCTTTCTAACAATAGAGTCACCTTGATAATAACAGTGCCAATGATGAAGCATACTAAATTATCATCTCTAGAATATTCTTTCAAGTCAAAGACATCTACTTTCCAAGTTCTGATGCTAGTGCTTTACCATTTGACAAGTCTGTTTCATCTTTTCCCCTCAACTGAACCACGCTAATTTATGGTAAGGAACTGCTCTCCAAAATTAGAAAATATATAATAAACACATTACAACGTATTTGTACTCAACCTATGACCAATTAACCTCTGACTGAACCAAGGGCCAATCAAACCTGCCTCTGGCCATTTCCTTCAGCCAGGCACAGTGGCTCATGCCTGTAATCCCGGCTGAGCCTTTGAGAGGCTGAGGCAGGCAGATCACGAGGTCAGGAGTTCAAAACCAGCCTGGTGAAACGCCATCTCTACTAAAAATATATAAAATATATATAATTAGCCAAGCATGGTGGTACACGCCTGTAATCTCAACCACTCAGGAAGCTGAGGCAGGAGAATTGCTTGAATCCAGGAAGCGGACATTGCAGTGAGCTGAGATCATGCCACTGTACTCCAGCCTGGGCAACAGAGCGAGACTGCTTCTTTAAATAAATAAATAAAAATTGTTTCAATTTATCCAAAGGAAATTTATTTTATTTACAGTTACACTGTTTGGCATGTATCAGCAACCTGATTAGTGCCAAAAATGGATGCAATTCATTTGAAGTGATAACAAAATGAACAACTTATAAATTGGAAAACTGATTATACAACCCTATCCATGGTAAAATACATTCAGATTTTAGAAGTGCTAAAATATGAAGATTTATACATCTCAGAAGCTATGAAATATGATCACGGAATTTTCAGCAAGGCTGCTGAAAGTCAATAGGATTTCTATTACAAATTACAACAACTGGTAAGTATAACTTTTTGAAATTGTTATTCATAATGGCAACAAAAGTCACACAACATCTTGGTATAGTTATCCAAAATTTTCCAAGATCTCTATAAAAAGCAATATAATATATTGTAGGTATAGTATGTTAGTACAACCCCAGTGGAAAACTGTAAAGAGATTTCTCAAAGAACTATATTTATCATAGAGCTATTCACTGTTGCAAAGATATGGAAACAACCTATGTGTCCATCAATAAATGAATGGAGAAAGAAAATGTGGCACAGCTGGGGCCATGGCTCATGTCTGTAATCCCAAGACTTTTGGAGGCTGAGACAGGAGGATCACCTGGACCCAAGAGTTCAAGGCCAGCTTGGGTAACATAGTGAAAAACTGCCTCTACCAAAAAGTAAACAAAAAAAGAAAAATTTACACAGGAATGGTGGTGTGCACCTGTAGCCCCAGCTACTGGGGAGGCTGAGGTGGAAGGATCATGTGAGCCCGGGGAGTCAAGGCTGCATTGAGCCATGATCAGGCACTGCACTCCAGCCTGGGTAACAGAAGTGAGACCCTGTCTCAAAAAAAAATTAAAAAAAAAAAAATAGCCCTGGCACTACAGCCTAGATAACAGGAGAGAGGCCCTGTCTCAAAAAAAAAAAACAAAAAAAAATGCAAATTGCAAATTTGTGAAGTTCCATATTTAAAAAATAAAAATAACCAAAAAAAAAGAAAGAAAAATTAGCCAGACACTTTGGCTCACACCACTAATCCCAAAAATTTTGGAGGCCAAGGTGGGAGGCTCGCTTGAGCTCAGGATTTCAAGACCAGCCTGAGCAACATAGTGACACCCCTATCTCTACAAAAAATACAAAAATTAGGCTCAGGCACGGTGGCTTATACCTGTAATCCCAGCACTTTGGGAGGCTGACATAGCCTGGTCATTTGAGGCCAAGAGTTCAAGACCAGCCTTGCCAACATGGTGAAAACTCGTCTCTACCAAAAATACAAAAATTAACTAGGCATGGTGAGATGCACCTGTAGTCCCAGCTACAGGTGCTGGGACTACACCTGGGAGGCTGAGGCACGAGAATCGCTTGAACCTGAGAGGTGGAGGTTGCAATGAGCAACACTGCATTCCAGCCTGGGTGAGAGTGAGACCCTGTCTCAAAAAAGAAAAAAAAAAATTAGCCAGTCACGGTGAGTGTCCTATACTCCCTGCTACAAAGGAGGCTGAGGTGGGAGGATCACTTAAGTTCAGGAATTCAAGACCAGTCTGAGCAACATAGTGAGACCCCATCTCTACAAAAATACATAAAAATTATCTGGACATGGTAGTGTGCACCTATACTCTAAGCTACACAGAAGGCTGAGGTGGAAGGATCACTTGAGCCCAGGAATTCAAGGCTGTAGTGAGTTATGATCATGCCACAGGACTCCAGTCTGTGCAACACAGTGGGACTCTGTTTCAAAAGAAAAAAAAACAGTGGTATATATACTCAACAGAATACTATTCAGCTATTAAAATAAGAATGAAATCATGTCTTTTGCAGCAACATGGGTGGAACTGAAGGCTATTATCTTAAGTGAAATACACCAGGTACAGAAAGACAAATGCCATGTTATCTCATAAGTGGGAGCTAACTAATGTGTACACATGGACTTGACACTAGAGACTCAGAAGGCTAAAGGGGTGGAAGGGAGTTGGATAATGAGAGATTACTTAATGGGTATAATGTATGTTACTTAGAAGACAGCTACTCTACCATCTCTATGTATACATTTCTATGTATGTAACAAATGCACCTATGTATATGCCATGCAATCTGTGTATGTACTTGTACCCCATAAATTTCCACACACACACATATTGTGTATGTATGGACAGTGGACCTAGATGGTCAAATTCAAAACCTACTCCAGCACTTAATTACATGTATATATAATATCATGGCCTATAGACTTTCTTATCAGAAATGCAGTATAAAGCTAGGGAAGGTGGATCACTCACACTTGTAATCCTAGCACTTTGGAAGGCAGAGATGGGAGGATCACTGGAACCCAGGAGTTCAAAGCCTGCCTGGGCAACACAGTGAGTCCTCATTTCCATAAAAAATAAAAAACTAGCTGGGTGTGCACGGTGGTTTGTGCCTGTAGTTCCAACCACTTGGTAGGCTGAAGTAAGAGGATCGCTTGAGCCCAGAAGTCCAAGAGTGAAGTGAGCCATAATTATGCATCAGTACACTCCAGCTTGGTAACAGCAAGACCCCCTCTCATATTAAAAAAAAAAAAAAGGTATAAAATATTTTACTTTAGGGAGTGATACATAGATTAAATGGGCTAATATATTAATAAACCTCAAGAACAGTGCTAGAGGCCGGGTGCGGTGCCTCACACCCGTAATCCCAGCACTTTGGGAGACCAAGGCAGGCGGATCACCTGAGGTCAAGAGTTCAAGACCAGCCTAGCCAACGTGGTAAAACCCCATCTCTATAAAAATACAAAAATTAGCCAGGCATGATGGCAGGTGCCTGTAATCCCAGCTACTTTGGAGGCTGGGGCAGAAGAATCGTTTGAACCCGGGAGGTTGCAATGACCTGAAATCGGGCCATGGCACTCCAGCCTGGGTGACAGAGTGAGATTCCATCTCAAAAAAAAAAAAAAAAAGTGCTAGCACACAAAAAGTATTTATGATTATGTACTAAATTCACCAAAACCGTGTGTGTCTCTGTGTATGTATATATTCTATAAATGTGATACATATATAAAACCTAAAAGTTTTACCATGAATTTTTTTTTTTTTTTTGAGATGGAGTCTCCCTGTCGCCCAGACTGGAGTGCAGTGACACGATCTCAGCTCACTGCAACCTCTCTGCATACTAGGTTCAAGCAATTCTGCCTCAGCCTCTCCCATAGCTGAGATTACAGGCACCTGCGACCACATCTGGTTAATTTTTGTATTTTTAGTAGAGATTGTGTTTTACTATGTTGGCCAGGCTGGTCTCAAACTCCAGACCTCAGGTGACCTGCCAACCTCAGCCTCCCAAACTGCTGGGATTACAAGCATGAGCCACTGTGTCCTGCCTATGAAAACTGAAAAACCCTAAAATGAGTAGAAGAAAGACAACTAAAACAATCAGGAGGCTGACATGGGAGGATCACTTGAGCCTGCAAAGTGGAGACTGAAGTGAGTTTAGATAGTGCCACTACACTACAGCCTAGTGACAGAGCAAGACTCCATCTCAATTTTAAAAAAAGAAAAGAAAGCTAAAACAATTCTAAAGAAAATATACATATTAACATTTGATTACAAAGTCAGTTTTAAAAGACAGCAAACAGAGAAGCAAATAAAACACTGAAAACAAAACAGAGAAACTAAAAATGCATAAATACATAAAGGAATCTGATATACCACATAAATTGCATTACATATCAATGGAGAGAAAAGCTAAATGAAATAAAGCCATATGAAAATAGATAAATTGCAATCCTGTAAAAAATACAAAAGATATCCAGAAGGATTCATGCCCTATATATTTTTGTAAAACACAAAACTTTAAATCAGTTTTAAAAACAAATAGAAGACAGCATCTTTATGCCCTTTTTAATAGGAAAATGTATTGCAGACACAAAAATTCCAACCTGTATATGAAAACACTAAAAGGATTACCTCAAACTGCATCCTACTCAACAAAATATACCCAAAAGAACGTTAAAAGAAGCCCCAGGCCAGGCATGATGGCTCACACGTGTAGTTCCAACATTGAGAAGCCAAGGCAGGAAGACTGCTTCAGCCCAGGAGTTCAAGACCAGGCTGGACAACACGGCAAGACCCTGTGTCTATGAAAAATAACAAACAAAAAATTTACCAGTGTGGTGGGGTGCACACCTGGGCCCAGCTATTCAGGAGGCTGAGGCAAAGGGTTTGCTTGAACCCAAGAGGTCAAGGCTGCAATGAATTGTGACCACTCCACCATACTCCAGCACAGGAAACAGAGATATACAGACACACACACACACACACACACACACACACACACACAGTTTATATTGGCGGAGGGTGGGCAAGCGGGGAAGCTTAACCTCACTAAAAATATGATAAATGCAAAATTAAAACAACTGGGTTTTATTCCATCTCCAAAACCCTGAAAGAAATTAAACTGTCAAATCTTTGGGGCCAGGTATGGTGGCTCACGCCTGAAATGCCAGCACTTTGTGAGGCCAAGATGGACAGCTCACCCGAAGTCAAGAGTTCAAGACCAGCCTGGCCAGCATGACAAAACTCTGCCTTTACTAAATAAATAAATAAATAAGCCAGGTGTGGTGGCACATGCCTGTAGTCCCAGCTATTGTTCTGCTTGAACCCAGGAGGCAAAGGCTGCAGTGAGCCAAGACTGCACCACTGTACTCCAGTCTGGGCAACAGAATGAGACTCTTGTCTCAAAAAAAAAAAAAAAAAAAAAAAAAAATTTGGTAATGATATGGAGAAACAGTCTAATAGAAAACTTAGTATCAACTAGATACAACCAATGTGGAAAGAATTTGGTAATTCCAGTAAAGTTGACAATGCACATACACTTCAGATTACCAATTCCACTTAAACCCAAGAGAAGTTAATCATGTACAAAGATGTTCACAGCCACATTGTTTCAAAATTGCAAAAGACTGGAAATCTAATTGGTTCCTAGTAATGAATAAACAGGCCACAGTACATTTATAAACTATAATAGAATATAAATAAATTCAGATTAATGATTTCCCAAACGTTTTCACCTTAGGACTCCTTTACAATTAAAAAATTTGAGAGTCCTCAAAGAGCTTTTGTTTAAGCAGGTTTTATTATCAATATATGCCATTTTAAAAGTTAATACCTAGTAATTTTATGAAAAGTTTATGTTTATTCACTTACAACTAATAAACCATTAATATTAAGATAAATAACACTGTATTAAAAGCACTTTCCACAATACAAATTTTTTATGTTAATCTTTTTAATACCTGGCTTAAATAAAACAGGTGGATTCCTCTGCTTCTGCATTCAACTTTCTGAAACATCTGAAACTCCTGAAAACTCTACCATACACTACATTCATGGGATAATAAGAGTAAAAAAGGTAAATAACTTCTCGGTAATTTTTTTAAAATTGTTTTCCTCTCACAGACATCTGAAAAGGTGTCAAAGATCCCCATGGGTTCCTAGACCAACTTTTGCTAACTAAAATATCAGATCCACAGGTAACATGAAAGAAACTCAAAAACTCACTGTTGAGTGATAAAAAATACACAAAATGACACATACTATAAGATACCTTTCTAAAGTTAAAACATATACAAGGAAACCAGTCTGGGGAAAAAGAAGCAGGATTGGGAAGCACTGAAGGCAACTCTTAAAAATGACCTGCAGAATTCCATTTCTTTAAATAGAAAAAGACATGAAACAAGTATGAAAGACTGTAACATTTGTTACAATCTGTTACAACAGGTTACAATCTGTTACAACAGATTTGTACTTGCTTACTAAGGACAGAAGATTTTATAATTTACATGTTTAATATATTAACTATGTTAATTTTTTAAAGCCATTGACGTAGATTCCTTTGTGCCTCGCCTAGATTCAAATTCCTCTTTCAATAAAGCAGGATTTGGTTATAATCTAGTAACTCTCCTTTATTTCATTTTATAGCTAAATAAGAGAGCCGTATTTATGAAAATACTACGTTTAAAACAATTTAGTAAGAAAAAGAATGGGCTCTCAGTCAAGGTAGATTGTGAAAGCAATGGTGGAAACATGTTCCTGAGAATCCTGTTTTCATCTGCTGCCTTCAAAAAATGAACACTGTATGCCTTAACACTTACACAATTCAAGAACACTATTTGGCTCCTTAATTTCAATTGGAGGGCCATTCAACTCCATATAAATCTCTGCATTAAATTATTCAAATAATTTTTTTTGGAATAATGTTTACCTGCCAAATCATTCTGTTAGGGGAGCAAATCAAGATAAAAAACTATCTACTATAATTAAGGGCTTCAAAAGTTACGGATGAAAACAAAAAGTATAAACCTACATTTAGAATACAACAGATTAAATGTTAATTAAAGATATCTACACTGCTCTAAGTGACCCGGATGAAAGAAAGCCTGGTAAAACAGTAGTGTTTGGAAAAGAAAGAAAGCAAAATCAGGAATTATTTTAGGGACTCTAGAGTAAAAGAGGTTCACTGCACATTACTGGGCACCTACTATGTGCCAGATAAATTTGGTTTCAGCAATATTGAATATGGACTGTTAATAAGAGGTCAGGATGGAGATGTTCAGTAGGTAACTGTAAACGCTAGATGACAAATTTGATGAGTGAGAATAAGAGACAGTGATGCAGGGAAGATGTTTGGAGAAAACAAGTAATTAATCTCAAGTTAAATTCCACATTTAGGTTAGGAAAACGACCAGAGCAGACAAAGAAAGCACAGAGAGTTTCTGAAATGCAGTACACTTTCATGTGACACACCAATTACCTGCTGTGGAACCGTTTCACGCATTGAGAAATACCAGATTTAGAAGCGGGAAGAATAGAAATAGAAGTACTAGTGAAACTAAAGAGAAGACAGATAAGGTTTTTGTAAAACGAGCATACCTATGAATATTTATAGAAAGGGGCAGGCAGAGAGCAGGGAAAAGGGTAAGCAGAGAAAATGGACGTTGAAAGCAGCACTTCTTCCATCGGCAAAAGAAAGCGTAGGAAGAAATAAAGAAAAAGCATGAAATGAATGAGATCAAACATATGTATCATATAGTCATCTATCTTTCTCAATTAAGTAACGAAGTAATATGCAGGGGTTGAAGAATTTAAGAATCTAAAAAGGTTTGCAATTGCCAGAATGCATAAATGCAACAATTCAAAGGATATCAATTAGTGACAATACGAATGTAAAGAGTTATTTATATATATATATATATAAGCACTGTATGCTTTTTAAGAGAAAGTTAAGGGGCATCTATTTGAAAAATACACATAAATTAAAAACTAACAACTCATTCATCCAAGATAATTGGCTACCAGAGGTCGGGCACGGTGGTTCACGCCTGTAATCCCAGCACTTTAGGAGGCCAAGGCGGGTGGATCATCTGAGGTCAGGAGGTCGAGACCAGCCTGACCAACATGGTGAAACCCCATTTCTACGAAAACTACAAAAATTACCTGGGTATGGTGGCACACACCTGTAGTCCCAGCTACTTGGAAGGCTGAGGCAGGAGAATCGCTTGAACCCAGGAGGCGGAGGTGGCAGTGAGCTGACAGCAACAACGCACACCAGTCGGGTGACAGAACAAGACTCCGTCTCAAAAAAAAGAAATTGGCTAGCAGATCATCAAGGTCTATCCTATCAGGCAAAAAAATATTTTATACTTAACAATTTCCTTATAAATCCTTTAAAACTATACACTTGCCTATGTTCTTTTTGCACATCCACTGCTGATGTACTGGAACATCTACAGCTGCTGTACTGTACAAGATACAGTTCTATCTTCTTTACAGCTCTTCAGCTGTCAAGATATAAGGCAACTACCTCTACAGTTTATGCTGACCCTTAGCAAGTCGACAACTAGATTGCATTAAAAATTTGTTTTGACGGCCGGGCGCGGTGGCTCACGCCTGTAATCCCAGCACTTTGGTAGGCCGAGGCGGGTACGTCACGAGGTCAGGAGATGGAGACCATCCTGGCTAACACCGTGAAATCCCGTTTCTACTAAAAAAAAAAAAAAAATTAGCCCGGCGTGGTGGCGGGCGCCTGTAGTCCCAGCTACTTGGAAGGCTGAGGCAGGAGAAAGGCGTGAACCCGGGAGGCGGAGCTTGCAGTGAGCCGAGATCGCGCCACTGCACTCCAGCCTGGGAGACAGAGCGAGACTCTGCCTCAAAAAAAAAAAAAAAAAATGTTGCTTTGACTACCTCCTGCAATATACTGCCAGACACTTTTGTAAAACAGCAATCTCTAGTTCCCTTCAGACTTCTTTGAATCATCAACGTTGTGATCTGCTGCAGTCTGGGAAGACTCAAAACCTGCGTTTTATTTAGTAAAAGTCTAGGAAGCAAGTGCTGCTCTACATGTTCTCTGCAACTACTGCATCTAGGACCCTCACATATAAAGTGAACAGCGAATTTTAAAGCTTGCTTACCTTCACCAAGAAGAAGGGCAAAGTTTCATAAAGCCACCTGAAGGCTACTGCATTTCTGAAAACTGCTTTTCTAAACATACCTCTCAAACTGATTTCCTGTATTTTTGTAATTTTCAACCACAGTAAATACAATTTTGCTTACAATTTTAAATAGGAGCAAAAGATTATTTGGTAAACTTTCGATGCAAAAATGAAGCAGCAGTCTAGTAGAGACTAATTCAAAAAATAGCCACATTCTTTTTTTTTTTTTTTGAGACAGACTCTCACTCTTGTTCCCCAGGCTGGAGTGCAGTGGTGCGATATCGACTCACTGCAACCTCCGCCTTCCAAGTACCTGGGATTACAGGCGCGCGCCGTCATGCCTTGCTAGTTTTTTTGTATTTTTAGTAGAGACGGGGTTTCGCCACGTTGGTCTCCAGCTGGTCTCGAGCTGGATTTGAACTCCTGACCTCGGGTGATCCGCGCACTTCGGCCTCCCAAAGTGGTGGGATTACAGGCGTGAGTCACCGCACCTGGCCAAAAAACAGCTACATTCTTGATCATCTATCCAGTAACGAAAACACTTATCAATTTACTACTAGCTCTCAATGCTTCTCAACCTTTAAACTTTTGTAACAGCTGCAGCCAGAGCTCAGCATAAACTGAGGTGTGCCACCAATGTATTTCAAAATCTACTTTTTACACCCTAAATTTGAATCCCTTTCCTATCTATATTATCCACTCCAGCAAAACCGTAAATATTTGCATTTTCTACAGACATTTCATTCTTGTAATGACCTCTCCTACTCCCATTCCTCACCCTAGCTAAACCCCATCTACTTCAGGATTCCCAATTTTGCAAACTGAAACCTCTCCTTCCTGTAAAATGCCCGCAGCAAACTTTTTGCAGTCACGTTCTGCATTAAGAGCCTTTTAAATCTTTCTTAGCACCTAGCACTGTCCAACGCTCACACTACTGTGCTCCAATTTGCCAGCAAAGTTGTACAAAATGCTAACAAAAGTATTTTGAAGATGAAACTGTATAAGAAATTTCAAATAAAATCTCAATGTCATCATGGGTATATGAACCTACAAGTAATGCATGAATTGTCTTTCAAAAAGAAAAATACCTCTTCTGCCTATTTTCCATCTCTTACTCAAAAAAAGTACACGGACTAAAAAGCTCGTTTAAATACAGCTCATCAAAAAAGTGTTTCCACATAAATGGGAAAAGTCGCCTTGGGGAAATTTTATTCCTCTGCCCTTGTGCTGTATAATTTGTACTGTACTGTCTATTGGACGAGTGCCTAATAACTTTTTCATAATAAATTCCACTTCTATTTTGCAGATCCTCGATGAAGCAATGATGATTGAAAGATAAGCGCATCGAAGGTCCCGGAACAGCCACATAATGACTTTTATTAGGGGAAAATAAAATTTTATTAGGGGAATTTATGTGCTCTCGTGAGCCTAGATGTCCGAACTGCCACCTGCCGAAACGGGTGGCTGTAGACTCTCGGAAGGGCACAGAGCCGGGAGCGCTGAGGGGCGAAATGACCCCGGCGCCTGAACGGACGCCTGCGGCATGTCACCTAAAGCGTAGCCGACACTGCACCCAGCCAAGGATGGGCTGTGAGGGGAAGGCCGAAAGGTGGCGCTGCCGCACGCGTCTGGAACGCACGCGCGCATATGGCGACAAAGGCAAGGGCCGCCAAGGGAACGAGCACGCCCCGTTGCGCAGACACGCCGTCGCGCCGGAGGCTGCGCTGCCGCCGCCGCCGCCGCCGCCGTCGTCCTTTTCCCCATCCCCGGCTCAAGGATCATAACGGAATTTTTTTTCCAGATACCGCCTTCAAGATGGCGGCTCCGCCTCCCGACAACACTCTCAATACTCCCCAGCAGCAGGCGCCTAGCAGCCGCCATCTTGCCCCCCCGTCCCTCCTCCCCTTCGCGGACATTTACATAGCGAAAATAGGCCCAGCAGGCCTCCAGCCTTCACCTCACGCCTGCAGCCTTCGCCTTCTCGCCCCCGTGCCGTGCCCTGCGTCCGCAATGGTGTCGACCCCAGGTCCATCAACTGCCTTCCGGACAAGCGGGCGAACTTTTCCCACCCTGCCCGCTTACGGAGCGCACCTCCGCAGCCGCTCAGGGCAACTGGATAATCACTAGGCCTAACTGCGGCCTCCTCGGGGCCTGTTCGGCGCCGAGCGCCACGCCGGCCGGCCTAACGCGGGAGGGCGCCCTACGGGACGCCGACCAGGCCACAAGCAGGTTACTGCGCGCGCACTAGGCCCCGCGGCCGCGGGGGCACGCGGGACTCACCCGACGGATGTGCGGGCGGTCGGCGACAGCGGCGGGTGCTGCAGGCCGGCCTTTCTCTGGAGCACTGGGCCGGGCTCCGGCTGGTAGGGCGGGCGGAGGGAGGGAGGAGGGGCCGAGTTCGGAGCTGACAAAAAGCGGCCCAGCTCCCCGGCACGGGCCCGCCGTCAGCACGTCACGTCACCGCCCGGGAAAGAGACCCAGGAAAATGCGGGATGGTAGTTGGGCCCCCTCCGCCCGGTGGGCCTCTCGGCGCCCCGGGTCGGCGCTGGTCACGCCCCGAGTCCGGGGAGTCCAGTGACCTCACTGCGGTGGGGTCTCCGGCAGCTGGAGTTTCCGTCACAACGTTCCTTTTTTAAGCGCGCCCGCCGTCATCACTACTCGCGCACCACCGCCTTAGTTGGTTGCGTGCAGGCAAGCGGCCCCGCACCGGGCCAGGCCACCCCCTGCCATCTCCGGTGGACCTCGGATTCCTAATCTCCCACACCCTGCGCCAGGCTCTCCCGAGACCTATCGCCTCTCGGCGCCAGTCCTAGCCAAGGCGACAGATCTCATTGTTGCAGGCCCTTAGACCCCCGCCCGCAGTAAACGTGTTTACTTTATTCCTAGGGTTGAGGAGGAAAGCAGATACAGAGATATAGCATTCCCCACTGTCTCCTTTGTTGGCTTTAAAAAAAAAAAAAGTAAATGGACTTGCCACAGTGTACAGGCAAGAGGAGGGGAGGATTTTCCTAGATCAATTACTGAGCCAGTTGATTTTTTTTTTTTTTTTTTTTTGCGTTAACGTAGGTATTTTGACCAAGATTTGTAATGTCTAGTATATGTTCTTTATGGCAGTGTTTCATCTTTTGGCATCCTTGAAATGTCAGTTTTGTGTAATTGTCTCATGAACAATGAATTATGCACATCCTTTAATAAATGTAAACTAACAATTGGTTTTGGGATTGTCTTCTTATAAAATTATTTATCCTCTTAAAGTTTAAAAAGGCTTTAGAGACAGAGGAAAATGCATTTGATTAAACAGATAGTACTGATGAACTCCAAAAACGTGTATTGTGCGTTTTCATTACTTTACGTTTTAATGCACTCTAATTTCCCATTAAACTAGGTACCCGGACTGTGTTTAAAAGTTGCTACTAAAAAGTTAAACATGCCTATCGCGGTCGCTCACCTCTGAGCGCTTTGGGAGGCCAAGGCTGGAGTATCGCTTGAGGCCAGCAGATACAGGCGGACGGCTGTGATCAAGCCACTGCACTGCAGCCTGTGGGCCAGAGCCGGTAATCTCTAAATGTAGAGGCCAGGTATTTCAGTTTTCTAGCATACCTATTTTTAAAAATCAGAAATCATCTTGTCCTTAACTGAGAAACCTAAAAATCATAAAATGCTTTACGAAAGGAAAACCAGTGGTACATAGTTGATATAATGAGTTAAGTGCTGGATAGCAATTCTCTTTTCAAACCATTGGTTTGACCTTGTTTTCTCAAGTCGTTACCTTTTGTTTCAAAAATGATAAATGAGAGGCGGCTCACCCCTGTAATTCCAAAACACTTTGGAAGGCTGAGATAAAATCAGCTTGTGCTCAACTGATAGTTGGAGACAAGCCTGGAAAACAGGGCGATCCATCTGTACAAAAAAATTGAAAAGTGCTGGGTGTGGTGGAACACGCCTGTAGTCCCAGCTATGGGGAGGCTTAAGCCCATTTGTTTGGGCTATGATTGTGATACCACACTCCAGCCTTTATGACAGAGCAAGATCCTGTATTTAAATAAATAAAATAACTCTTGTTTGAGAAATTTTCATCAAGTTAAGACAATGTATTTTGAGGAAAGAAAAGTATTTTTACATTATGTTTTTCAGTAAAAACACTAGCCTAATTTCATACGTAATTAACATAATTTCAAAATACTGATAACGTTCAAGTTTTTAGAGATGGTACCTGGCTCTGCCACGCAGGCTGGAGTGCAGTGGCGTCTTCGTAGCTCACTCAGCCTTGAACTCTCCAGTTCAGTGTAACAGCCATGGCCTCCCAAAGCACTGGGATTACAGCTGTAAATCAAATATTTTCCAAAGGCCTTCATTTAATGTTATGGTATGTCAAGAATGGGGTCTCATGTCAACTGTAAGCAACATGGTCAGAACACAAAAAACAAAGTAAACATTATTGATAATACTTACATGCTTATCAAAAATCCTAGTATTATTATAAAAAATTACCAATATATAAAGCACTTCAGAAAGAACAGCTAAGGAATATAAAGGAAAAAAAGATGTTTCTTAATCTAAAAGATCAGAGGTAGTTCAGATAAACTAAACAGCTTTTGACATTACTTTTCATTCATAATGTTAACTTTTGGTAAGAGACAAGGAAAGGATGGTCTAATTTTAGTTGTCATATAAGAAAAGTCTTTATTACAGTCCAAGAAAAATTATAAATGACTACAGATGAAGTCAACTATATTTACATCTTTTTACCTTCTCAAAGAAACACAACAGAGGGAAAATTTATATAGGGACAATGATGAGGTAATATTTCAAAAGTATATTGTGAATACAAAATAACTGGCTGCAAAGCAAATAAACTTTTATTACTGATAAAATGTACCTGTTGTTCACAGTTGCTAATGTGTCTCAGCTTTGAAAGTAACTAACCAGCTCACAAAGATCGAGGTTTTAATAAAGTAGCTACAATTGCGTAAAGTAGCCACAATTGCATAAGCAAGACACAGTACAAGGTCTTTGTATCTTTTTCCAAAAGAAGATGAAGCAGAAAAAAAAAAATTTTACTTCCCATCACTAAGAAGGAATTTACAAAAAAAAAAGATTATACTAGTTTTTGAGAAAACAGAGACACTTCAATAGTATAGAATTAATTCATACACCAAAATGTAAAAGCATGTTATCTAAAATGTCTCAAAAAGCTTTATGGAACCAAAATTTAAAGACATCGTATCTAAAACATCTCAAAAAGTTTTATAGAACTAAGTGTATTAGGCTGCTATGGAGGCTGTAAGAAAATACCACACTGAGTGGTTTAACCAAAAGAAAATTCATTTTCTCACAATTTCAGAGCCCCAAGTCCAAGATCAAAGTATTGACAGGTTTGATTTATTCCAAGGCCTTTCTACTTGGCTTTTAGTGATGGCAGCCTTATCACTATCTTCACCTGATCTTCACTCTGTGTCTATGTCTGACTCTCTTGTAAGGACACTAGTCATATTGGATTAGAGTTCACCCGTATGACCTCATTTTACCTTAATTACCTCTCTGCAAATGCAGGCACAGTTGGAGGTACTTGGAGTTATAATCTGGGGAAGGACACATTTCAGCCCAAAATACTCTACCCTCTGGTCACTCAAAATGCATCTTATTTCTCACATGCAAAATACATCATTGCTAGGGTGTGTCAAAAAACGTTGTGATCCAGTTTGAAGAGGCTTGTACTGGCTAATGATGAGTATCAAAATACCATTTTATTGCAATGCACTTAAACCCATTGGATATATCCAAAATCATGAATCCACAATAACATATTTCAAAAAATTATCACCTTTGAGGAATGGTAGAGAACCAACACTTGTGAGAAGAATGTCTGATTATGAAAAGAATAACACGTTTATCTCATACAAATGTTTTTCCCAACCAAAAACAGTGATAGCAATTTTCTCTTTATAGATATAGTCCCTTTTTCAGTCTGTTTTCTTATCACATGTCATGTAGCCTCCAGAAAACTCCACTGTACACCTGTGGAAAAATAAGAATGCAAGAGGCAGTATTTATGGTTATATGGAAATAGTTTTTTGTTGTTATTGTTTTTGCTTTTTTTTAGCTTTTGTTTTTAGACGGGGTCTCACTCTGTCACCCAGGCTGGAGTGCCCTGGCGCGATCTTGGCTCACTGCAAGCTCCACCTCCCAGGTTCATGCCATTCTCCTGCCTCAGCCTCCCAAGTAGCTGGAACTACAGGTGCCTGCCACCACGCCCTGCTAATTTTTTGTGTGTGTATTTTTAGTAGAGATGGGGTTTCACCGTGTTAGCCAGGATAGTCTTGATTTCCTGACCTCGTGATCCACCCGCCTCAGCCTCCCAAAGTGTGGGGATTACAGGCATGAGCCACTGCGCCCAGCCTGGAAATAGTTTCGAAATTCCCCTGTAAGGGTCTGAGGACCCTCAGACCACACTTTGAGAAAGAATTTTTGAGTTAATATGTAACAATAGTTACAAGGAGTGTCCTTGTTATAGCATGTCCAGAGAATGCACAAATATGCCATTTTCATCCACCGAAAGAACTATAACAGAAATGAAGGATTGCATTTCAGATATTGAGAGTTCTTACATGGCAGACATTGACAACAAAGAAGAGTCTGATCTTGGACAAGATTTGGGGCTGGGTGTGTTTGCTCACACCTGTAATCCCAGCACTTTGAGAAGCCGAGACGGTGGATCACCTAAGGTCTAGAGTTTGAGATCAGCCTGGCCAACATGGCTAAACTACATCTCTACTAAAAATACTAAAATTAGTTGCGCATGGTGGCTTATGCCTATAATCCCAGCACTTTCGGAGGCCAAGGTGGGTTGAGCACCTGAGGTCAGAAGTTCAAGACCAGCCTGGCCAACATGGTGAAACCCCAACTTCTACTAAAAATACAAAAATTAGCTGGGTCAATGATGTGTGCCTGTAATCCCAGCCTTTTGGGAGGCTGAGGCAGAATTGCCAAGATGATGCCACTGCATTGCAGCTTGGGCAGCAGAATGAGACCTGGCCAAAAAAAAAAAAAAATTGACTGGCATTGAAGAAGTAGAAAAAGAGCAGGCATGGTGGCTCACGCCTGTAATCCCAACTCTTTGGGAGGCCAAGGCAGGTGGATCATGAGTTCAAGACCAGCCTGGCCAACATGGTGAAACCCTGTCTCTACTAAAAATATAAAAATGAGGTGTGGTGGTGCATGCCTGTAGTCCCAGCTAGTTGAGGGGCTGAGGCAGAGAATTGCTTGAACCTGGGAGGCGGAGGTTGCAGTGAGCTGAGATTGCGCCACTGCATTCCAGCCTGGGCAACAGAGTGAGATTCCATTTCAAAAAAAGAAAGAAAAGAAAAGAAACTGGTGAAGAGAAAAAAATCAAGCAGATTTGTTCAGATGATGGAAAATCCTCAGATTCTTACAGGCTTTAGAGAAAGACTTGATGGTTTGGTAGAAAGATCAACAAGATATATTGAATGATTGCCTAAGGTAGTTAAATATGAGTCAATGCTCTCAAAAACCTGCAACTTAAATGTGCACAGACAGAGGCCAAATTCCATGAGGAAGTTTATGATCCTGAAAGGAAGTATGCTATTCCCTCTCAGCCTCTATTTGATACGTGATTTGATGTTATTAATGCAATTTATGAACTATGGAAGAAAAATGTGAATTGAAAGGAGATAAAGAAGACAAAATTTCAGCTGAAATTCAAAGCTGAAAGAAAGGCCAAGGTTGATCATGAAAAAATGGATGAAGAAAACAAAGACCCCAAAGGAATTCCTAAATTTTGGACTTGCTCAATAATATAGTTCAGGAACATGATGAACCTATTCTGAAGCACTTCAAAGATGTTAAGGTGAAGTTCTCAGATGCTGGCCAACCTATGAGTTTTGTCTTAGAATTTCACTTTGAACCCTGAATATTTCACAAATGAAGTGTTGACAAAGACATATAGTATGAAGCCAAAATCAGAAGACTCTCATCATTTTTCTTTTGATAGGCCAGAAATTATGGGTTCTACAGGGTGCCAGATGGACTGGGAAAAAAGGAATAAAAACCTTTAAGAAGCAGAAACACAAGGAATGTGGGACAGTTTCTAATGGGAATAAAACAGTTTCTGATGACTTTAATTTTTTTCTGCCTGCCTGAAGTTCTGAGAATGCAGTTCTGGATGATGCTGCCGAAGCTGTATTTGCTGCAGACTGTGAAAATGGTGTATAATCCCAAAATCAGTGTTACACTTTACTGGAGCAACTGTTGAAGATGATGATGATTATGATGAAGAAAGTGAAGAAATGGATGATAAAGAGGAAACAAAAAGAGATGAGAAAAATTATCCAGGCTGGGTATGGTGGCTCACACCTGTAATCCAACACTTTAGGAGGCTGAAACAGGCATATCACTTGAGGCCAGGAGTTAGAGACCACCCTGACCAAAGATCACCCTGGTAAAATCCCATCTCTACCAAAAAATACAAAAATTAGCCAGGTATAGTGGTGCACACCTGAAGTCTCAGCTACTTGGGAGGCTGAGGAAGGTCAATCACCTGAGCCTAAGAGGTTAAGGCTGCAGTGAGCCATGATTATGCCACTGCACTCAGCCTTGTCTGACAGAGTAAGATCCTGTCTCAAAACAACAACAACAACAACAAAACAAAAATCCAAAGCAGGGTCAAAACCTCACAGAGAGCAAGCATCAGTAAAGTAAGATGGCCTACCTTCTACTTCCCTAGAAAAGAAATATTTACATCTGACAAGTCTATTTCAAGGTTTGTGTTGTTGTTGTTTTCTTCTTCTTGTTTGCTTGCTGGCTTGTTTTTGTTTTTACAGCCTAAAATAAAAACGTCAAATACAAAAAACAAGTGTACTCCAAGTAATTCATTAGGGATAGACAATAGGAGAATACCACCATTTTGCAAGCCCTAGTACATAAATTAATCTAAAGCAATGATTATCAATGACTACTAGAAGACAATTAGATATGTGCCCTATGAAGGATATGCACAATAAGATCTATAAAGTAATTTGTTTCCTAACTCCCCCAAAGCAGTCTTGTACACAATCAATCCTCTAGATTTAACCACTAATTTACAATAAATTTAGGGGCTTAGAGAAACATGTAAAGCCATGGTGGTGGGGAGTGTTTTACAGGAATAGATTAACACAATTCAGAGGGCGAGAAACTCTACTGGACAAATGACTTTTCTTTATTAAATAAAAAATATGAGATAAAAATGGAGGGGAAAATCGATAAATTAGAAGAGGCTTAAAAGGCATATTAAACAATTATATAAGATTTATTTTAATCCTGATCCAGAAAAATAACTATAAAAACTATGACTTTGAAATATATAAACTCTTAATATGCCTATATATACAGATATACATGAATATACATCTATTATGATATACAGATACAATATAAATATATAATTATATACCTACATATTCTTGTTAATATGTTGAATTTGAATGCTTTTGTTAATGTTTATTTTGACATGATTATGTAATTATACCCTTAAAAAAGAATTCCTATCTTTTAAAGATATGCCATCAAAGTATTTTTACAGGAAATGATATTTCAGAAATTTGCTTCAAAAAACTGTGAAGGTGAGGGAGGATCATGAGTGGATCGTGAAATAGGTGGAAGGTATACATGAAATAAGATTTGTCTATGTTGTAACAGTTATAGAAGCTGAGTGATGGATATGTGGAGTAATTCTCCATGTGTGTATATTCAAAATACTTCACAGGTTTGAAAGACAAAGACAAATACAAAAAGAAAAGTTTACCTTCACATTCCCAAGTATCTTTGTTGAGGAACAAGCTCTATAGACACTACTTGCTTCCTTCATGTTTATGTGGACCAATGCAATACCACTTATTTTAAAAACAATTATCTGGGAGGCCAAGGCAGGTGGATCACCTGAGGTCAGGAGTCTGAGACCACCTCGGCCAACATGGAGAAACCCTGACTCTACTAAAAATATAAAAATTAGCCAGGCATGGTGGTATGTGCCTGTAGTTTAAGTTACTCGGGAGCCTGAGGCAGGAGAATCACTTGAACCTGGGAGGCGGAGGCTGCAGTGAGTTGAGATCATGCCACTGTACTCCAGCCTGGGCAACAGAGCAAGACTCCATCTCAAAAAAAAAAAAAAAAAAAAAACAGAAATAAAACAAAACAAGAAACCAATTAGCATAACCAAGGAACAGCTAAATAAAAATCAGACCACTTATATTTCAGAAAACAGCTATAGTTCTTAAATTTCCAGAGAAACATCTTTTTTTTAAAATGGAGATTTCTGGGCCCTACTCCTAGGAACTGATTTTAGGGCTCACATATCAATAGTTTTCCCCAACACCAAGCACATTTTGAAAAACATTAGCACACTCTTGTAAAATCCTCTTTGTCCAGATCTAAAATAGCTTTTCCACTGAGGATTGTTATTAGTCCATTCTCATGTTGCTAATAAAGACACACCTGAGACTGGGTAATTTATAAAGAAAAGAGGCTTTCCTGACTCACATTTCAAAATGGCTAGGGAGGCCTCAGGAAATTTACAATCATGGTGGAAGGGAAAGCAAACACATTCTTTACATGGCAGCAGTGAGGAGAAGTTCCAAGCAAAAGGGGGAAAAGCCCCATATAAAACCATTAGATCTTATGAGAACTCATGCACTATCATGAGAAAAGCAGCAAGCAGGGAACTGCTCCCATGATTCAGTTACCTCCCACCAGGCCACTCCCACAACATGTGGGGATTATGGGAACTATATAATTCAAGATGAGATTTGGATGGGGACATAGCTAAACCATATCAATGATTAATGTTACCAAAATGCCAGGGGTTCAGTCTAGGTCCTGCTGCTCACTGAAAAGGAAGCCATTTACTAAAACAACAAATATTTGTAGGGAAGAACCTTAATCAGGTGCTGCAGGCAACAAGATAGGAGCTCAGTCTCAAATCCATCGCGCCAACCAACTAAAGTCAAAGGTTTATATAGCAGGGAAAAAATATAAACACATGCAGAAAAACAGAAATTATGGAGGTGTAAAGAAGATGATTTGGTCAACAGGAAGCAAGTGGTCAGTTATGCAATTGCAATGGGTGAGGGGTCTGGCATCTCATTATCCCAATGGAGTAATCTAGTTATGTTTTAGTTCCTTGATGCTACATGGGAGGCCTGATGGTGGGCTGCCTGAGAAAGGAACTCTGATAAGACACACTTTAAAACTTTCCAAGTTCAAGGAGGTATATTTGCCAAAGTTGAGGATACACACCCATGACATAGCCTCAGGATGTCCTCATGACATGTGGCCAAGGTGTTTGGGGCACAGCCTGGTTTGATACATTTCAGGGAGAAATAAGACATCAGTCAATATATGTAAGAAGTACATTGGTTCCATCCAGAAGGGCAGGGACAACTCAAAGCAGGGAGGGGGCTTCCATGTTACAGGTAGGTGAGAGACAAATGGTTGTATTCTTTCGAGTTTCTGAGAAGCCTATCCAAAGGAGGCAATCAGATATGCATCTAACTCAGTGATCAGAAGGATGACTTTGAATATAATGGGAAGCAGATTTGCCCTGAGTAGTTACTACCTTGAAGGGACCCAAGATATTTTCCTTTCACAATGCTGAGAAGGGGCATTTTTGGTAGCTCCATATGATGGTGGCCTCTTGGCCAACTGGGAATCAAAGGTGAAATTAATACTATAGTTTTCTTCTGAAACACAATCTTTCTCTCTCCAGCCCCTTACTTCCACCAAAGATACATAATAGCAGGACCATTTCTAATTAATATTACACACAAATTCTGTTCAGGCCAGGCACAGTGGCTCATGCCTATAATCTCAGCATTTTGGGAGATTGAAACAGGCAGATCACTTGAGCCTAGGAGTTTGAGACCAGTCTGGGCAACATAGGAAAACCCTATGTCTACCAAAAAACAGAAAAAATAGCCGGGTGTGGTGGTTCATGCCTGTAGTTGCAGCTACTCAGGGGGCTGACGTGGAGGTATCATCTGAACCTGGAAGGTTGAGGCTGCAGTAACCTGCAATCACATCAATGCTCTACAGCCTGAAAGCCAAACTGAGATCCTAAAAAAAAGGAAAAGAAAACATAATTTCAAAAGAGAAAACCAAATTTTACCTTTTTCTGTTGTATTATTAAACTATTTTAATAAACCCTTATAAACAAATCTATTTGATATGATTTTGCTGTGTCCCCTGTGTCACACTGTAACCTCAAATTGTAATCCCTATAATCCCCACCTGCTGTGGGAGGGACACAGTGAAAAGTGATTGGATCATGAGATTTTCCCCATACTGTTTTCATGAAAATGAGTGAGTATCACAAGATCTGATGGTTTTTGTATTAGTCCATTTTCTTGCTGCTGATAAACACATACCTGGGACTGGGCAATTTATAAAGAAAAAGAGGTTTAATGGAACTCTCAAGTCCATTGCTAAAAGGAAATAGTGAATAGTTAGAATTGACTGATATCGCATTTTTTTAAACTAGATTATTATAAGGTAAATATTTCATAGGCCTTTAATAATCATTTACAATTTTTTTATTATTATACTTTAAATTCTGGGGTACATGTGCACAACATGCAGGTGTGTTACATAGGTATACACATGCCATGGTGGTTTGCTGCACCCATCAACCCATCATCTACATTAGGTATTTCTCCTAATGCAATCCCTCCCCTAGCCTCCAACCCACCAACAGGCCCCAGTGTGTGATGTTCCCCTCCCTGTGTCCATGTGTTCTCATTGTTCAACTCCCACTTATGAGTGAGAACAAGTGGTCTTTGTTTTCTGTTCTTGTGTTAGTTTGCTGAGAATGATGATTTCCAGCTTCATCCATGTCCCTGCAAAGGACATGAACACATCCTTTTCTATGGCTGCAGAGTACTCCATGCTATATATGTGCCGTATTTTCTTTATCCAGTCTATCACTGATGTATATTTGGGGTGTTTCCAAGTCTTTGCTCTTGGGAACAGTGCCACAATAAACATACATGTTCATGTGACTTATAATAGAATAATTATAATCCTTTGGGTATATACCCAGTAATGGGATTTCTGGGTCAAATGGTATTTCTAGATCTAGGTCCTTGAGGAATCGCCACACCGTCTTCCACAATGGTTGAACTAATTTACACCCCACCAACAGTGTAAAAGCATTCCTACTTCTCCACATCCTCTCCAGCATCTGTTGTTTCCTGACTTTTTAATGATCACCATACTAACTGGTGTGAGATGGTATCTGATTTGCATTTCTCTAATGACCAGTGTTATGAGCCTTTTTTCATATGTTTGTTGGCTGCATAAATGCATTCTTTTCAGAAGTGTCTGTTCATATCCTTCACCCACTTTTTGATGGGGTTGTTTGTTTTTTTCTTGTAGATTTGTTTTTCTTTGTAGTTTCTGGATATTAGCCCTTTGTTAGATGGATAGATTGCAAAAGTTTTCTCCCATTCTGTAGGCTGCCTGTTCATTCTGATGATAGTTTCTTTTGCTATGCAGAAGCTCTTTAGTTTAATTAGATCCCATTTGTCAATTTTGGCTTTTCTTGCCATTGATTTTGGTGTTTTAGTCATGAAGTCTTTGCCCATGCCTATGAATTGAATGGTATTGCCTAGATTTTCTTCTAGGGCTTTTATGGTTTTAGGTCTTGCATTTAAGTCTTTAATCCATCTTGAGTTAATTTTTGTATAAGGTGTAAGGAGGGAATCTAGTTTTAGCTTTCTGCATATGGCTAGCCAGTTTTCCCAGCACCATTTATTAAATAGAGAATCCTTTCCCCATTTCTTCTTTTTGTCAGGTTTGTCAAAGATCAGATGGTGTAGATGTGTGGTATTATTTCTGAGGCCTCTGTTCTGTTCCATTGACTATATATCTGTTTTGGTACCAGTACCATGCTGTTTGGGTTACTATAGCCTTGTAGTATAGTTTGAAGTCAGCTAGTGTGATGCCTCCAGCTTTGTTCTTTTTGCTTAGGATTGTCTTGGCTATGCAGGCTCTTTTTTGGTTCCATATAAAATTTAAAGTAGCTTTTTTCCAATTCTGTGAAGAAAGTCAATGGTAGCTTGATGGAAATAGCATTAAATCTGTAAATTACTTTGGACTATATGGCCATTTTCACGATATTGATTCTTTCTATCCATGAGTATGGAATGTTTTTACATTTGTTTGTGTCCTCTCTTATTTCCTTGAGCGGTGGTTTGTAGTTCTCCTTGAAGAGGTCCTTCACATCCCTTGTGAGTTGGATTCCTAGGTATTTTATTCTCTTTGTAGCAATTGTGATTGGGAGTTTACTCATGATTTGGCTCTCTTTTTGTCTGTTATTGATGTATAGGAATACTTGTGATTTTTGCCCTTTGATATTGTATCCTGAGACTTTGCTGAAGTTGCTTATCAGCTTAAGGAGATTTTGGGCTGAGATGATGGAGTTTTCTAAATATATAGTATGTCATCTGCAGACAGAGACAATTTGACTTCCTCTTTTCCTAATTGAATACACTTTATTTGTTTCTCCTGCCTGATTGCCCTGGCCAGGAATTCCAATACTATGTTGAATAGGAGTGGTGAGAGAGGGCATCCTTGTCTTGTGGTCTTGTGCTGGTTTTCAAAGGGAATGCTTCCAGTTTTTGCCCATTCAGTATGATATTGGCTATGGGTCTGTCATAATAACTCTAACTATTTTGAGATACGTTCCATCAGTCCCTAGTTTATTGAGAGTTTTTAGCATGAAGGGCTATTGAATTTTGTCAAAGGCCTTTTCTACATCTATTGAGATAATCGTGTGGATTTTGTCATTGGTTATGTTTATGTGATGAATTACATTTATTGATTTGCATATGTTGAATCAGCCTTGCATCTCAGGGATGAAGCTGACTTAATTGTGGTGGATAAGCTTTCTAATGTGCTGCTGGATTTGGTTTGCCAGTATTTTACTAAGGATTTTCACATCGATGTTAATCAGCAATATTGGCCTGTAATTTTCTTTTTTTGTTGTGTCTCTGCCAGGTTTTGGTATCAGAATGATGCTGGCCTCATAAAATGAGATAGGGAGAATTCCCTCTTTTTCTACTGTTTGAAATAGTTTGTAAAAGAATGGTACTGGCCGGGCATGGTGGCTCATGCTTGTAATCCCAGCACTTTGGAAGGCTGAGGTGGGTGGATCACCAGGTCAGGAGATCGAGACCGTCCTGGTCAATATGGTGAAACCCCACCTCTACTGAAAAAATTAAAAAAATTAGCTGGGCATGGTGGCATGTGACTGTAGTCCCAGCTACTCGGGAGGCTGAGGCAGGAGAATCACTGGAGTGGAGGCTGCAGTGAGCCAAGATCATGCCATTGTACTCTAGCCTGGTGACAGAGTGAGACTCTGTCTCAAAAAAAAAAGGAACGGTACCAGCTCCTCTTTATACCTCTGGCAGAATTCGCCTGTGGATCTGTCTGGACCTGGAGTTTCTTTAGTTGGTAGGCTATTAATTACTGCCTCAATTTCAAAACTTGTTATTGGTCTATTCAGAGGTTCGACTTCTTCCTGATATAATCTTGGGAGGGCATATGTGTCTAGGAATTTATCCCTTTCTTCGAGATTTGCTAGTTTATTTGCATAGAGATGTTTATAGTATTATTATCTGATGGTAGTTTGTATTTCTGTGGGATTGAGGTGGTATCCCCTGTATCATTTTTTATTGCATCTATTTGATTCTTCTCCCTTTTCTTCTTTAGACTGGCTAGCAGTCTATCTAATTTGTTGATCTTTAAAAAAAAAAAAAAACAGCTCCTGGATTCATTGATTTTTTGAAGGGTTTTTCATGTCTCTATCTCCTTCAGTTCTGCTCGGATCTTAGTTATTTCTTATCTTCTGCTAGCTTTAGAATAACCAGTTTAGAGAAGAACATAAATGACCTGATGAAGCTGAAAAACACAGCACAAGAATTTCGTGAAGCATACGCAAGTACCAATAGCCAAATCAAACAAGCAGAAGAATAGATATCAGAAATTGTAGATCAATTTAATGAAATAAAGTGAAAGGACAAGATTAGAGAAAAAAGAATGAAATGAAACACACAAAGCCTCCAAGAAATATGGGACTATGTTAAAAAACCAAACCTACATTTGATTGATGTACCTAAAAGTGACAGGGAGAATGGAACCAAGCTGGAAAACACTCTTCAGGATATGATCCAGGAAAACTCCCCCCACCGAGCAAGACAGGCCAACATTCAAATTCAGGAAACACAGAGAACATCACAAAGATATTCCTCGAGAAGAGCAACCCAAAGACACACAATCATCAGATTCACCAAGGTTGAAATGAAGGGAAAAATGTTAAGGGCAGTCAGAGAGAAAGGTTGGGTTACCCACAGAGGGAAGCCCATCAGGCTAACAGTGGATCTCTTGGCAGAAACCCTACAAACCAAAAGACAGTGGAGGCCAATATTGAACTTTCTTGAAGAAAATAATTTTCAACCTAGAATTTCATATCCAGCCAAACTAAGCTTCATACGTGAAGGAGAAATAAAATCCTTTACAGACAAGCAAATGCTGAGAGATTTTGTCACCACCAGGCCTGCCTTAAACAAGCTCATGAAGGAAACGCTAAACATGGAAAGAAACAATCGGTACCAGCCACTGCAAAAACATGCCAAATTGTAAAGACCATCGACACTATGAAGAAACTGCATCAACTAACAGGCAAAATAGCCAGCTGGCATCATAATGACAGGATCAAATTCACACATGACAATATTAACCTTAAATGTAAATGGGCTAAGTGCCCCAATTAAAAGACACAGACTGGCAAATTGAATAAAGAGTCAAGACCCATCAGTGTGCTGTATTCAGGAGACCCATCTCACATGCAAAGACACACATAGGCTCAAAATAAAGGGATGGAGGAATATTTACCAAACAAATGGACAGCAAAAAAAAGCAGGGGTTCCAATCCTAGTCTCTGATAAAACAGACTTTAAGCCAACAAAGATCAAAAAAGACAAAGAAGGGCATTACATCATGGTAAAGGAATCCATGCTACAAGAAGAGCTAAGTATTCTAAATATTTATGCACCCAATATAGGAACACCCAGATTCATAAAGCAAGTTCTTAAGACCTACAAAGAGACTTAGGCTCCCACACAATAATAGTGGGAGACTTTAACATCCCACTGTCAATATTAGACAGATCAATGAGGCAGAAAATTAACAAGGATATCCAGGACTTGAACTCACTCTGGACCAAGCAGACCTAATAAACATCTACAGAACTCTCCACCCCAAATCAACAAAATATACATTTTTCTCAGCACCACATCACACTTATTCTAAAATTGATCATATAATTGGAAGTAAAACACTCCTCAGGAAATGCAAAAGAATGGAAATCATAACAGTCTGTCAGATCACAGTGCAATCAAATTAGAACTCAGGATTAAGAAACTCACTCAAACCACACAACTACGTGGAAACTGAACCCTGAATGACTACTAGGTAAATAACAAAATAAAAGCAGAAATAAAGATGTTCTTTGAAACCAATAGAACAAAGACACAACGTACCAGAACCATTTACAATTTTTTATTAAAGAGCAGATCAATGCTCCAAGAAAACCCTGTTATTCTGACACAGAGGACCAGGTCCTGGCCTTACATCAGTGTGCTTTTGACATTAATGTTTAATATATAGAAAATCTCTCAACTAATTTTCAGATAATTCAAAGAATCAGAATCATCCATCTTCCACAATAGTCCCTGGGCCTATATGGATTGAATAGTTTTGATTTCTGGACCTCTGTTTCACAAGAACCGTGCATTTTGATTGATTAGTATGGAAACCAAAAAGAGCCCTCATAGCTAAAGCAACACTAAGCAAAAAGAACAAATCTGGAGGTGTCACAGTACCCAACTTCAAACTATACTACAAGGCTTTAATTACCAAAACAGCTATGGTATTGTTGCAGGACTTTTCATTAGTTCAGCTAAAGACTGGGCTCCTGTCCATCCCACAGCCACAGAAATTTAGGTTCACAGATGGCTTAAAGGGTGAGTAATGCAGGGTTTTACTGGGTGAAAGGGGAAAATAAAGGGAAATAGGGATCTTTCACAAGGCCAGATCAAGACCCATCAAATGAAGATGGGTCTGAAGGTGAGGCTTTAATTGATTTCAACATTCAAGATTTAAGAGAAGTAGAGGATACAAACAAATGGAAGAACCTTCCATGCTCATGTGTAGGAAGAATCAATATTGTGAAAACGGCCATATTGCCCAAGGTAACTTATAGATTCAATGCCATCCCCATCAAGCTACCAATGACTTTCTTCACAGAATTGGAAAAAACTACTTTAAAGTTCATATGGAACCAAAAAAGAGCCTGCATCGCCAAGTCAATCCTAAGCAAAAAGAACAAAGCTGGAGGCATCACGCTACCTGACTTCAAACGATACTACAAGGCTACAGTAACCAAAACAGCATGGTACTGGTACCAAAACAGAGATATAGATCAATGGAACAGAATAGAGCCCTCAGAAATAATGCCGCATATCTACAACTACCTGATCTTTGACAAACCTGAGAAAAACAAGCAATGGGGAAAGGATTCCCTATTTAATAAATGGTGCTAGGAAAACTGGCTAGCCATATGTAGAAAGCTGAAACTGGATCCCTTCCTTACACCTTATACAAAAATTAATCCAAGATGGATTAAAGACTTAAACGTTAGACCTAAAACCATAAAAACCCTAGAAGAAAACCTAGGCATTACCACTCAGGACATAGGCATGGGCAAGGACTTCATGTCTAAAACACAAAAAGCAATGGCAACAAACGTCAAAATTGACAAATGCGATCTAATTAAACTAAAGAGCTTCTGCACAGCAAAAAATACTACCATCAGATTGAACAGTCAACCTACAAAATGGGAGAAAATTTTTGCCACCTACTCATCTGACAAAGGGCTAATATCCAGAATCTACAATGAACTCAAACAAATTTACAAGAAAAAAACAAACAACCCCATCAAAAAGTAGGCAAAGATATGAACAGACACTTCTCAAAAGAAGACATTTATGCAGCCACAAGACACATGAAAAAATGCTCATCTTCACGGGCCATCAGATAAATGCAAATCAAAACCACAATGAGATACCATCTCACACCAGTTAGAATGGCAATCATTTAAAAGTCAGGAAACAACAGGTGCTGGAAAGGATGTGGAGAAATAGGAAAAATTTTACACTGTTGGTGGGACTGTAAACTAGTTCAACCATTGTGGAAGTCAGTGTGGCGATTCCTCAGGGATCTAGAACTAGAAATACCATTTGACCCAGCCATCCCATTACTGGGTATATACCCAAAGGACTATAAATCATGCTGCTATAAAGACACATGCACACGTATGTTTGTTGCGGCACTATTCACAATAGCAAAGACTTGGAACCAACCCAAATGTCCAACAATCATAGACTGGATTAAGAAACTGTGGCACATATACACCATGGAATACTATGCAGCCATAAAAAATGATGAGTTCATGTCCTTTGTAGGGACGTGGATGAAATTGGAAATCATCATTCTCAGTAAACTATCGCAAGAACAAAAAACCAAACACTGCATATTCTCACTCATAGATGGGAATTGAACAATGACAACACATGGACACAGGAAGGGGAACATCACACTCTGGGGACTGTTGTGGGGTGGGGGGAGGGGGGAGGGATAGCATTAGGAGATATACCTAATGCTAAATGACGAGTTAGTGGGTGCAGCACACCAGCATGGCACATGTATACATATGTAACTAACCTGCACATTGTGCACATGTACCCTAAAACTTAAAGTGTAATAATAATAATAATAATAATAAAAAGAAGTAGCTGCCTTTTTCAGACCCAGAAGTCAAAACTCTGTAACTTAACAGCATGAATATTAGTTAATAGAATATTTACAATGCAGAATGTCTACTGCAGTTCTCTCTAGCATTTAACAAGTTAAAACACTGTAATTTGATGTTTAGTAGTTGCTGCCTCCAGCATTTCAAACCACTGTGGGAAAGTGAATAGGTACTAGCCAATCAAACAACAGAAAGAAACAAAGGGCATCCAAATCAATACATAGAAAGTCAAATTGTCACTGTTCAGTGATGATATGATTATATACCTAGAAAACCCTAAAGACTCATCCAAAAAGCTCCTAGATCCAATAAATGAATTCAGTAAAGTTTCATGATACAAAATCAATGCACACAGTGCACACACCAACAATGACCAAGCTAAGATTCAAATCAAGAACTCAATCACTTTTATGACAGCTGCCAAAAAATAAGTTAAAATACTTAGAAATATACCTAACCAAGGATGTGAAAGATCTCTACAAGGAAAACTACAATGCACTGCTGAAAGAAATCACAGACGATAACATAAACAAATGGAAACATATTCCATGCTCATGGATGGGTAGAATCAATATTGTGAAAATGAGTATAGTATCAAAGCAATGTACAAATTTTTGATGCAATTCCCATCAAAATACCACTATCTTTCCTCACAGAACTAGAAAAAAACAATCCTAAAATTCATATGGAAACAAAAAAGAGCCCTCATACCTAAAGCAACACTAAGCAAAAAGAACAAATCTGGAGGTGTCACAATACCCAACTTCAAACTATACTACGAGGCTATAATTACCAAAACAGCTATGGTATTGTTGCAGGACTTTTCATTAGTTCAGCTAAAGACTGGTTTCCTGTCCATCCCACAGCCACAGAAATTTAGATTGACAGGTGGTTTAAAGGGTGAGTAATGGAGGGTTTTATTGGGTGAAAGGGGAAAATAAAGGGAAACAGCGATCTTTCACAAGGCCAGATTCCCCTCCTAAAAGACGAGGAGCCAGGTTCCTCCCAGCTGTAAACGTGGGGAGTTCCCAGAGCCTCCCCCCACTTCAGTGGGCAGACTGGTTGGAGTTTCTCCAGGGACTCCCTACCCCCTGGCTGTCTTGGTATTGGTATAAATACAGGCACAAAGACCAATGGAAAAAATAGAGAACCCAGAAATAAAGCCAAATATTTTCAGCCAACTGATCTTCCACAAAGGAAACAAAAACATAGGAGGGAAAAAGACACCATATTAAATAAATGGTGCTGGGATAATTGGTAAGCCACATGTGGAAGAATGAAACTGGATCCTCAACTCTCCCCTTACACAAAAGTCAACTGAAGATGAATCAAAGCCTTAAATCTAAAACATAAAACCATAAAAATTCTAGAAGATAACATTGGAAAAACCCTTCTAGACATTGGCTTAGGCAAAGAGTTCATGACCAAGAACACAAAAGCAAACTCAATACAAATAATTTAAAAAAACAAAAATAAATAGATGGAACCTAATTAAACTAAAAAGCTCCTCTGCAATGCAAAAGAAATAATCAATAGAGAAAACAGACAACACACAGAGTGGGAGAAAAATCTTCACAAACTATGTGTCTGAAACCTGGGAGGCCAGATGGTTAGTTTTCTGAGAAAGGAATACAGATAAGACAAATTAAACTTTCTCAAGTTTCAAAGCTTGTAGGGTCTATGTCTATGTTTATTAAAATATGATTATATATATCAGTTTTATAAAATAATTTGTCCTGTTTCATTAAGCCATAAAACTAATGGGTTTACGTTAGTAAAAACCATTTACTAATGGTTTTTACATTATTTTACCATAATATGCCCAGTATACCAGGAGTCATTCTCTCAAGCAAGAAGAGTGTTCTCCATTCCCTGCTCCTTAGCCAACCAACTCTTGATACTGTTTATGTCTGTCAACCCAGGAACTGTGAAATGCTAACATTGTTTTAATTTTATAATTTCTTTGTGGTATATTAGCTATACAATTTTTCTTTTCTGAAAATTTCCTTGGAACAACCTGTTGCTTTGTTGTTGTTCTTTTTTTTTTTTTTTTTTTTTTGAGTTGCTCTTCCTTCTCCTTTTTTTGTAGACACATTTTACACATTATGAATATCAATCTTTTTTTTTTTTTTTTTCTGAGACAGAGTCTCGCTTAGTTGCCCAGGCTGGAGTGCAGTGGCGCTGATCTCAGCTCACTGCAAGCTCCACCTCCCGGGTTCACGCCATTCTCCTGCCTGAGCCTCCCAAGTAGCTGGGACTACAAGCCCATGCTGCCACGCCCGGCTAATTTTTTTTATATTTAGTAGAGATGGGGTTTCACGGTGTTAGCCAGGATGGTCTCAATCTCCTGATCTCGCGATGCGCCCCTCTCGGCCTCCCAAAGTGCTGGGATTACAGGCGTGAGCCACCACGCCCAACCCCTTTATTTCTTTTTCAAGTCTGACTCCTCTGGCCAGGACTTCTATTCTAGTATTATAGTAAAGTGGTAAAAGTGAGCATCTTCTCTTGTTACAGATTTTACAAAAAAAGACCTCCAATTTTTTTTTCTGTAAAATATGATTTTAGCTGTAAATTTGTCCATAAAGTTACTGTTTAGATGTAAACATGTCCTGTATTATTTTGAGGTATATCGTTACTTCTACGGCCAGTTTAAGTCTTTTGTCATAAAGTGTTGTTAAATTTTATTTAAGAGCTTCTATTTTGCATCCGTTGAAATAATCATGTGGTTTTTGTTCTTTCTTCTGTTAATGTATCACATTTACCGATTTGTGTATGTTGAACCATTATTTCATCCCTGGGATATAGGACATTTGATCATGGTAAATAATATTCTTAATGTCAAATTTGGCTTCTTAGTAATTTATTGAGGATTTTTTGCATCTAAGTTTATCAGTGCTACTGGCATGTAGTTTTTCTCTTTTTGTTGTGTTCCCATCTAGTTTCGGTATCAGGGTAATGCTAAACCTACAGAATGAGTTTGGAAGTATTCCCTCCTCTTCCATTTACTTTTAAAGAGTTTGAGTAGAACTGATATTTGTTCTTCCTTAGATGTTTCATAGAATTTAGCAGTGAAGGCATCAATTTTGTGCTTTTCTTTCACAGATGACTTTTTCTTATGGCTTTAATAACATTACTTATTACTGGTGTGTTGAGGTGTTCCATATCATCATGGTTCACCTTGGAACTTGTACGTATCCAGGGTCTGTATTCGGTGGTCTCAGTTGTTACATCTTTTTTATTTCTGATTTTATTCAATCTCCTCTTTTCTTAGTCTGATAAGGTTTTGTCAATTTATCTTTAAAAACAATTATTTCATTAATATTTTGTATTTTCTCAATTTTATTTATATATGCTGTGATCTTTATTATTTCTTCTTTCTACTTGGGTTTGGTTTGTTCTTACTTTCCTAGTTCCTTGAGGTGAACCATTAGGTTGTTATTTTGATGTCTTCTTACTTTTTCAATATAGTTGTTCATTGCTATAAACTTCCCATTTAGTACAGCTTAGTACTGTTTTTGCTAAACACAGAATTTGGTGTGTTGTAGTTCCATGTTCCTTTGCTTCAAAAAAATTAAATTTCTTCACTGTCTTTTGACTTCAATAAAAGAAAAAGAAAATAAATGTTTCCTTAATTTCTACGCTGACCAACTGGTCATTCAGGAACATAGTGTTTAGCTTCCAAGTATTTGTGTATTTCCCAAGATTCTTCTTGTTACAGATTTCTAGTGATATTCCACTGTGGTCAGACAAGATACCTGATATTATTTTTATTTTTTTGAGTTTTTTCAGACTTGTTAAGTGGCCTAAGATATAATCTCTTCTGCAGAATATTTCACGTGCTGATAAAATTCTGTGCAGCAGTTGGATAAAATGTTCTGTAAATGTCATTTAAGCCTATTATGTCTAGTACACTGTTTAACTCTGATATTTCTTTGTTGATTTTCTGTGTGAATCCATCATTACTGAGAACGGATTCATAGTCACCTACTATTATTATTTGCATTCTGTCTCTCCCTTGAGATCCATTATTTGCTGTATATACTTGGAAGCTCTGGTGTTGTGTGCAAATGTAACTGTTATATCCTCTTGCTGAATCATTATATAGTGACCTTTTTTTGTTTCTTTTTGTGTTTGATTAGTCATTTATTTAATCTGACATAATCATAACTACTTCTACTCATTTTTGCTTTCCAATTGCATGGAATATTTTCTCCCACTTGTTTGTTTTCAGTCTCTGTGTCTCTATAGGTAAAGTGGGTTTCTTGTAGGTAGCATAAAATTGGGTCTCATTTCTGAATCCATTCAGCCACTCTATGCCTTTTAACTGATCAATTGATTCCAATTACATCCACTGTTATGAAGGACTTACACTGGGTTTGGTGAAGCTGCAGTGAGTCATGATTTTGCCACTGCCCTCTGCTGGGTGACAGAAGAAGATCCTGTCTCAAAAAAATATTTTTTTTAAAAAAAGCACTTACTACTGCCATTTTGTGGCAAGTTTTCACATTCTTTTTAAACTGTTTTCCCTTTCTCACTGTCTTTCTTTGTGGTTAAGTGATTGTCTCTGGTACTGTGGCTTAATTCATTGCTTTTCAGATTGTTTCTTAAAGATGTTTGCATTATGGTTACCATGAGGCTTACAAAAAAAATAATCTTACAGTAAGTTATTTTAAGTGAAGATGACTAATTTTAGATTATACAGAAACAAAGGCATAAAGAAAGAAAAATTCTGGACATTAATTCAATCACCTCTACATTTTGACTTTTATTTGTATCAATTTATATATTTTTATATTACTCACCTCAACATGTTATTGTAGCTATCAACATTTGGACTTCCTACTACAATTAGAAGTGAATTGCATATTACAATTACATTTCTCAGTTTGTCTGTGTACTAAATTTAACCAGTGGCTTTTATACAGTCAAATTCATTCTTTTTGCATGGTGCTTTATTATTTCACAGGTACCCTGGCCAAAGAAGAAGAGTTATTTTTAGCATGTCTTGTAAAGTAGTTCTGATGGTGTTGACTTCTCTGATTTGTCACTCTGAATAAGAATTTATCTCTCCTTCATATGTAAAGACTAGCTTTTTGAACACAGTATTCTTGGATGGTAGGGGTGTGTGTGTGTGTGTGTGCGTGTGTGTGTGTGTGTGTGTGTGTCTTTTCCCCTGTTTTTAGCCCTTTGAAAATATTGTCTGCTCTCTCCTGGTCTGTATGGTCTCTGCTGAGAAGTCTGTTCCCAGAAAATTCTGAGCTCCTTGATGTTATTTGCTTTTCTCTTGCTGCTTTTAGAGTCCCCTCTTTGTCTTTGATCTTTTAGAGTTTTATTGTTATATGCCTTGGGGTAGACTTCTTTGAATTGAATCTGTTTGTTGTTCTCTGAACTTCTCGTACATGAATACATCTTGTTAAATTTTGGAAACTTTTTTATTACTATTTATTTGAATAAGTCCCCCACCCCTTGCTGTTGCTCAACTTTGTCTTGAACACCAATAATTCTGAAGTTTGTTTTTTCTTTGAGGTAATTTTCTATTCCTTTTTATCCTTTTTTTTTTTTAATTTTCCTCTGTGTGTTTTCAAATAGCCTGTTTATGAGCTAATTCCTTATTCTGCTGAATCCATCCTGCTGTTAAGAACCTCTAACAAATTTTTCAGTTTATCAAAAGTATTTATTAGTTTCAAGATTTGCATGCTTTTAAAGTTATATATTTGAATGTCCATTAAATTTCTCTGATAAGTTTTTGATGGCTTTTCTGTATTGTGTTGAAGATTGTTGAGTTTCCTTAAAATTTCTACTTTGAATTATTGGTTAGAGAGCTCACATATTGGCATCTTGTTAGAGTCAGTCACTTTTTTCTTGTTTTCTCTGTTTGGAAAGGTCATAGTTTCCTCTTTGCTGTTGTTTCTTATGCATGTCTTTGCATTGAAGGATAGGTTACGTATTGCAGTCTTACCTGTCTGGCTTCTTTTGCTTTTTATTGGATATATTTGCTTAAATTCTTTACTGCTAAGTTGCTGCCTCTTTTTAACTCTAGTTTGTATCTTAAGCCCAGGTTTGCTTGGGTGTATTAAATAATTTGAGTACTGCCCAGTTTGAATGAGGGAGGTTCCAAAGGGGATATCCCAGCAGAGTGGGAATGCTACCTAGGCATTTTTGGCCAGGGTACCTATGAAATGCACTTATTGCATCATAGTGCTCCTGACAAGCCACTCTGATTTGGCATCTCTTTGGCCAAGTTACAGAGCACATTTTCCAGGGATAGGGATGGTAATCTCACTGCTCCTCTTTGTTTCTGCCTATCCTCATGGATATGTCTCCCTTGTCTTTCACTTTTCTGTGATCCTTGCATCTGTCTTGTCCTCACATTTGAGTTCTGGTATGTTGCTGATGATCATCTTGGTGCTGTATGTCTGTAAGTCAGCTCGATTTTACAGCATCGTTTTCAAGCTAGACCCTGAAATTTTAAAACTGGCTTGTTTGGGAAATTGACTGTCATTTCTCTTTTTATTTGTTGGAAGGTCAGATAATTTAATTCACATTTGGGGATGCAGAACATTAGCATGTGTGACCCCAGTTTAATTTTTAGTCTGGTCTTTTCGGACCTACTGCAGAAGCATAGTTCAATAATATCCTATAATTTTTACTTGACATTATGAGAAGAAAATCAAAAGGGAAAACAGAAAATACTTTAAAAATAAATGAAAAAAATTGACACACCAAAACTTACAAAATGCATCTAAAGCATGACTTAGAGAAAAAGGATGGCAGTAAATGCCTACATTAAATGAGAAGACCTCAGATCAATAACTTAACCTTCTATCTAGTGACACTGCAAAAGAAAAGCAAAACCAAACCACAAACAAGCATAAGATAGAAAATAATAATGATTCGGGTGGATTCAGTGAAACTGAGAATAGTAGAGACAATCAATAAAACAAAATGCTGGCTGTATAAAAAATAACAAAATTGACAAATTTTACATGAAAAGTTTCATATAACTAGTGAGAAACAGGACTAGCTGGATTTCCTAGGCCGACTAAGAATTCCTAAGCCTCTATGGGGAAGGTGACTGCACCCATCAATAAACAGGGGGCTTGTAACTCAGCTCACATCCAACCAATCAGGTAATAAAGAGAGCTCACTAAAATACTAATTAGGCTAAAAGCAGGAGGTAAAGAAATAGTCAAATCATCTATAGCCTGAGAGCACAGTGGGAGGGAAAATGATCGGGATATAAATCCAGGCATTCAAGCCAGATCAGGCAACCCCCTTTGGGTCCCTTCCAATTATATGAGAGATCTGTTTTCACTCTATTAAATCTTGCAACACCACACTCTTCTGGTCTGTGTTTGTCCAGCACAAGCTGAGCTTTCACTCACCGTTCACCACTGCTGATCGCCGCCATCATAGACCCGTGACTTCTACCGCTCCAGATCCAGCAGGGTGTCCACTGTGCTTCTGATCCAGCAAGGCACCCATTGCCACTCCCAATCTGCCTAGAGGCTTGTCATTGTTCCTGTGTGGCTAAGTGCCCAGGTTCGTCCTAATTGAGCTGAACACTTGTTGCTGGTTTCCACAGTTCTCTTCTGTGACCCACGACTTCTAATAGAGCTATAACTCACCACCTGCCCCAAGGTTCCATTCCTTGGAATCCATGAGGCCAAGAACCCCAGGTCAGAAAACAAAAGGCCATCTTGGGAGCAGCCAGCCACCATCTTGGTAGCTCTAAGAACAAAGAACCACCTGTAACATTAGAATCAGAGATATCAGAAGGGACATTACTCTCAACCCTGGAGAAAAATTAAATGAAACAAATACCTTGAAAGACACAAATGATTAGAATAAATTTAAGAGAAACAAATCTGAATACATCAATTACCAATTATTCAATTTTCTGAACACCAACTATGGTCCAACCATTAAATTCATATCTGTCTCTATCTCTTTCTTTTTTTTTTTTTTTTTTTTTTTTAACTCCTGGAGCTACCCATTGTGAACTATCAATTATTTCCAACACTAAATAACTGGAGTTTCAGAACACTCCACAGATTTAAATAGAGTTATGCCTATTTAATATATGAGTTCTTAGTCCCAAGAAATCTGTACTACTGACAGACTGGCTACATATTAGTTTCCCATAATTCTCTCCTCAAGTCCAATAATTCCCTGGAATGGCTAAAAGAGAAGCCAGAAAAATACCCATGTTTGCTGCCTTATTACAAAAGATACACTCGACTTCCATGCCCAGTCTTGGCATGCTACTGTGAGCTTAGAAGTGCTTCCAACTTTCCGTCACTGACTCCATCTTAGGCTACCAATGCCATATTGAACTACTCTTGAATACTGAAAAACAGAAAGGAACGCTGAAACACACTTCTTTCACAACAACCATATTTTCAACCATATGCAATATAAAGAAACTGGTCCTAATACTGACAAACATTCTATATGTGCTTTTCTTTGGATTAACACAACTACACTTACTCTACTAATGATTACAGACTTAATTGTTGAATCCACCAATAAAATAATGAGACAATTTACATAGTCTAAATAAGTTCCTTTAAATGTAAGCCCCCACACCCTCTCAGGTGGTACAGTCTCTAACTGCTACCCAGGTTGCAACATCCATTTCAGAGTAAATGCTTATTTGTGTTTGATTGGTTGATTCTGTCTTTCTTTTTAGGGTTCACAGTTGGTGTCAGGAGCATGGTTGCAAAGTGACTTTATCCTTCATGGTTCCAGGGGTCTTGGTCATCCATGAGGTACCTACTGAAACCTTGTTGCACTTTGGGATCTTAGTGTCCTTTGGTACCAGGAGTGATAAGCTCTCTTGCATACCAAACAACTTTCATATTGATTGAGATCTCTCTTTTGTTCAGGATTTGTTGGCATCGCTCCTTGTCAGTCTTTTTGCTTGTTTCCATTTTAAGTTCAGACAAGGAAACGATAAAAGCCTTTGTTTTGAGCAAACTGAAAGTTTCTCTCTCTCCAGAGGGAATCTAGATTGTTATAGGTTTAGGTGTTATGGGTTTTTAATCTAAATTATGTGTTTTTATCTAAAAGGCTCTGTTTGACTAACAATAGTTTGGAGTTGCATTAGTCCCTTTGGAGCTCATTTGGCCTTTTGAAACTATTTTTTGAAGACAACACCTTGAAAATAAAAAGAGTTGCACTTCTCAGAATGAGTAAAGGGTATGGAAGTGTAATTTAATTAGCACTCAGAAGCCTTAAAAAGTCCACTAAATCAAATATACCTTCTCTGCAAGACAGTATGTCTCTACCTTCTAGAGTAAAAAAAAAATAAAAATAAAATTAGAATAAAAATTTAGACCATGGGTGGTTCATGCATGTAATCCCAGTGCGTTGGGAGGTAGAGTTGGAAGAATTGTCTGAGGCCAAGAGATCAAGACCAGCATGGGTAAAATAGTGAGACTTTACCCCCACAAAAGAATAAAAACATTAGCTAGGCATGGTGGCATGTACCTATAGTCCTGACTATTTGAGAGGCTAAGGCAAGAGAATCTCTTGAGCCCAGGAGTTGGAGGCTGCAGTGAGCTATGACTGCACCACTGCACTCCAGCCTGGGTGACAGAGTAAGACCTTATCTCTTTAAAAAAAATGGAAAAATAAAGTAAAAATCTTAACAGGAATGTCCATCTCCAACATTTGTAAATTCTAAAATTACAATTCTTTCCCCTTTACAGTCACCTAAAACAGCTGAACCGAAACTTGTCTACAAGCCCCCAAACAAGGGAGCAGAAGGCTCTCCCATCCTTCCTCCAATTCCTGCGTATGCATTTCAACACCACTCAATAATAAACAGAATCTATTAGTGGCTTCTTACACTCTCTGGTCCCACTGAGTTGCATGCAATAGCCAAAAAGTTTGCCAGGGTGACTGAGGAGGACTCCATAAATTTGCCCAGGAATGTACAGCAGTTGGCCCATGTTATATTGCTGGATATTGATTTATATCAGCTAATATGTCTGCTTTTGGGTCAGGATGAGCAAATTATTGGGCAAAAATGGCAAGACAGAAAAATTCTTCTGATGATTTAAGCTGAAATCTGCTGCACCATATGAAAAAAAAGCTACAGAGTTGGCTAAGAAGAGCTATTCCTTTAGCTTCCCAAAGCAAGAATGAAATAAATTTCAGACTTGCATTCCAAAAGAAAGTAAACACGTTCATGATAATAACAGATTTGGGTAATATTTAAAGAAAATTCTGGAATTTTGTTTAAATTCCATGCCTGTTGCTCATGCCTGTAATCCTAGCACTTTGGGTCACTGAGGTGGGAGGAGTGCTTGAGTCAAGGAGTTTGAGACTAGCCTGAGCAACATAGTGGGACACTGCCTCTTAAAAACTACAAAAATAAGTAGGCATAGTAGCTCATGCCTGTAATTCTAGCACTTTGGGAGGCCAAGGTGGGCGGCTCACCTCAGGTCAGGAGTTCAAGACCAGCCTGACCAGCATGGTGAAACCCCATCTCTACTAAAAATACAAAATTAGCTAAGCATGGTGGTGTGTGCCTATAATCTCAACTACTTGGGAAGCTGAGGCAGGAGAATTGCTTGACCCTGGGAAGCGGAGGTTGCAGTGAGCCGAGATTGCGCCATTGTACTCCAACCTGGGCAACAAGAGTGAAACTCCATCTTGAAGAAAAAAAAAAAAAATCACCTAGGCACACCTGCCTGCAGGCCCAGTCAGTCAGGAGGCTGAGGTGGGAAGATGGCTTGAGCCCAGGAGGTTGAGGCTGCAGTGAGCCATGATGGCACCACTGCAACAGAGTGATGGGCAACAGAGTGAGACCATGTCAAGAAAAAATAAGGAGAAGGAGGCTGGGTGTGGTGGCTCACACCTGTAATCCCAGCACTTTGGGAGGCCAAGGCAGGTGGATCACGAGGTCAGGAGATCAAGACCATCCTGGCTAACACGGTGAAACCCCGTCTCTACTAAAAATACAAAAAAATTAGCTGAGTGTGGTGGCGGGTGCCTGTAGTCCAAACTACTTGGGAGGGTGAGGCAGGAGAATGGTGTGAACCCAGGAGGCGGAGCTGGCAGTGAGCCAAGATCACGCCACTGCACTCTAGCCTGGACAACAGAGTGAGACTCTGTCTAAAAAAAAAAGAAAAAGAAAAAGAAAAATAAGAAGGAGGAGAGGGGAGGAGAAAAAAGAGAAAAGGGTTTACTTTCTTAGTTACCAGAAAAGGTAAGTTTCTGGATCAGATCCCTATTACAAATTGGTATCATTATTGTTTCTAGTAACTTTGTTCATCTATGAATATTTGTCATAGTGCTTAGCACAAGCAATGACTCCACCAACTCACATAATCCTGGCCTAGATTCCTGTGCACTATTTTGGTCATCTAGGAAGTATCTGGAAATCCATCTGTGAGTCTGTAAAATGGCTCAGAAATTTCCCCCTCCATAAGCCATAAGGGACCCAACAGACATCCTCATGTTGCTCTGGCTTTTCAGGACAAGTTAGAATCAATGTAATAATTGATTGCATTGATTCACATTGGCACAAAGGAGCTATGAGGAGCTATGATGATTGTGTTTTAATGTTTTATTTTTCCATAAGTTATTGGGGTATAGGTGGTATTTGGTTACATAAGTGAGTTCTTTAGTGGTGATTTATGAGATTTTGTGCACCCATCACCCAAGCAGTACAGACTCCACCCTATTTGTAGTGTTTATCCCTCACTCCCCTCCCACTCTTCCCCGCAAGCCTCCAAAGTCCATTGTGTCATTCTCATGCCTTCGTGTCCTCATGGCTTAGCTTCCACATATCAGTGAGAACATACAATATTTGGTTTTCCATTGCTGAGTTACTTCACTTAGAGTAATAGTCTCCAATCTCATCCAGGTCACTGCAAATGCTGTTAATTCATTCCTTTTTGTGTGTATACATATCTACCACAGTTTCCTTTTCTTTTTTTTTTTGGAGATGGAGTCTCGCTGTGTCACCCAGGCTGAAGTGCAGTGGCTCGATCTCTGCTCACTGTAACTTCCATCTCCCAGGTTCAAGCAATTCTTCTGCCTCAGCCTCCTGAGTAGCAGGTGCCCATCATCATGTCCCACAACTTTTTTTTTTTTTTTTTTTTTTTAGTAGAGATGGGATTTGACCATGTTATGCAGGCTGGTCTCAAACTACTGAGCTCAGGCAAACTGCCTGCCTCGGCCCTCCCAAAGTGCTAGCATTACAGGTGTGAACCACTGCACCCAGCCTATACCACAGTTTCTTTATACACTCATTGATTAATGGGCATATTTGGATTGGTACCACGATTTTGCAATTGTGAATTGTGCTGTTATAAACATGCATGTGTAACTGTCTTTTCTGAATAAACAAATAATGACTTCTTTTTCTCTGGGTAGATCTCAGTAGTGGGATTGCTGGATCAAATGGTAGTTCTCCTTTTAGTTCTTTAATGAATGTCCACACTGTTTTCCATAGCTGCTGTACTAGTTTACATTCCCACCAGCACGGTAGAAGTGTTCCCTGATTACTGCATCCACGACAAGTACAGTTTTTTTCATTTTTGATTGTAGCCATTCTTGCAGGAGTAAGGTGGTATTGCATTGTGGTTTTGATTTGCATTTCCCTGATCATTAGTGATGGTGAGAATTTTTTCATATGTTTTTTGGCCATTTGTATATCTTCTTTTGAGAATTGTCTATCCATGTCCTTAACCCACTTTTTGATGGGATTGTTTTTTTCTTACTAATTTGTTTAAGTTTGTGGTAGATTCTGGATATTAGTATTTTGTCAGATGTATAGATTGTGATGATTTTCTCCCACTCTGTCAGTTATCTGTTTACTTTTCTGACTATTCCTTTTGCTGTGCAAAAGCTCTTTAGTTTAATTAGGTCTTAGCTATTTATCTGTGTTTTTATTGCATTTCCTTTTGGGTTCTTGGCCATGAAATCCTTGCCTAAGCCAATGTCTAGAAGGTTTTTCCAATGTTATCTTGTAGAAATTTTATAGTTTTAGGTCTTAGAATTAAGTTCTTAATCCATCTTCAGTTGATTTTTGTATAAGGTGAGAGATGAGGATCCAGTTTCATTCTCCTACATGTGGCTCAGAACCATTTGTTGAAAAGAGTGTCCATTCCCCACTTTGTGTTTTGTTTGCTTTGTTGAAAATCAGTTGGCTGTAAGTATTTGAGTTTATTTCTGAGTTCTCTATTCTATTCATCTATATGCCTATTTTTATACCAATGTCACACTGTTTTGGTGACTATGACCCTTTTTTTTTTTTTTTTTTTTTTTTTTTTTTGAGATGGAGTCTCACTCTGTTGCCCAGGCTGGAGTGCAGTGTTGTGATCTCAGCTCACTGCAAGCTCCGCCTCCTGGGTTCATGCCATTCTCCTGCCTCAGCCTCCCGGGTAGCTGGGACTACAGGCCCGCCACAATGCTTGGCTAATTTATTGTATTTTTAGTAGAGATGGGGTTTCACCATGTTAGTCAGGATGATCTAAATCTCCTGACCTCATGATCCACCCACCTTGGCCTCCCAAAGTGCTGGGATTACAGGCGTGAGCTACCATGCCGGGTAACTATGACCTCATAGTATAGTTTGAAATCAGGTAGTGTGATGCCTCTAGATTTTTTGTTTTTGCTTAGTCTTGCTTTGGCTATGCAGGTTCTTTTTCAATTCCATAAGAGTTTTAGAATTGTTTTTTCAAACTCTGTGAAGAATGGTGGTCATATTTTGATGGGGATTTTGTTGAATTTGTAGATTGCTTTTGGCAGTATGGTCATTTTCACAATATTAATTCTATCCATCCATAAGCATGGGATATATTTCCATTTATTTATGTTGTCTATGATTTCTTTTAGCAGTGTTTTGTAGTTTTCCTTGGTTTTTTTGAATCCTTGGTTAGGTATATCCTAAGTATCTTAATTTTTTTGCAGCTATTGTAAAAGGAGTTGAGTTCTTGATTTCATTCTCTGCTTATTCGCTGTTGGTGTATAGAAGAGCTACTGATTTGTGTACATTAATCTTGTATCCAGAAACTTTGCGGAATTATTTTATCAGTTGTAGGAGCTTTCTGGAGGAGTCCTTAAGGTTTTCAAGGTAAATGATCATATCATCAGCAAACAGGGACAATTTGACTTCCTCTAATGCCCTTTCTTTCTTTCTCTTGTCTGATTGCTCTGGCTAGGACTTCCAGTACTATGTTGAAGAGAAGTGGTGAGAGTGGGCATCCTTGTCTTGGGTTCCTGTTCTCAGAGGGAATACTTTCAACTTTTCCCCATTAGGTATTATATTGGTTGTGGGTTTGTCATAGGTAGCTTTTATTACATTAAGCTCTGTCCCTTGTTTGTCAGTGTTGCAGAGGGTTTTAATCATAGAGGGATGATGGATTTTGTCAAATCTTTTTTCTGCACCCATTGAGATGATCATGTGATTTTTGTTTTTAATTCTGTTTATGTGGTGTATTTTTGCAGGATTCAGGAGAATGAGAGAGACCTTGGGTTGAAACAGCAGGATCTTTATTGAGTGCACTCAGGTCCAGCTGACTCACGTCCCAAGACTGGGCCCAGCACAAAGACAGCATCTGACTTTTATATACACTTCACAAAAGGGGGCGGGCTAGCTTGAAGCAAGCTTACAGTGGCATAAAAGCAGGGGTTCAGAGGCAGGACAAAGACAGGACTGCACATGACCATTGCCAAGCAACCCAGATGTCCATTATCTAGGTTTGTCTGGGCATGGGCTTATCCTATAACCTTCACTGTGGTGCCCAGGCAGCTGTAGTTCAGGCCTACTCAGGCTTCTCATGACCTTCGTTGTACTTTTTAGATAAACAGAATACTTGAAGTCACTAGTTACAGAGAACAAGGATCTATAAACTCATTCCATAAAACAAAGGAAAATTTGTTTTTCTTCTCCCTATGTTGAGGGAGTGCTGGAGAGTCTCCAGAGCACATTAGGTAATATTATCAAGACTTTTCCTGGGTCTGGGCTGTGCCTGTTGCTGCCTCTGGGACAAATCAGCCTAATGCAGGAAAACTTATTTCCCTTTCTTTTTAATTTTATTTTTCTTTAATATCTTGCCTCAGTATCACACTTACTCACTTGTGTATGTTAAACCATCTCTGCATCCCTGGTATGAAACCCACTTGATCATGGTGGATTATTTTTTGCTATGTTGTTGGTTTCAGTTAGCTAGTATTTTGTTAAGGATTTTGGCATCTATGTTCATCAAGGATATCAGTCTGTAGTTTTCTTTTTTGGTTGTATCCTTTTCTGATTTTGGTATTAGGATGATGCTGGCTTCAATTAATGAATTGGGGAGGGTTTCTTCTTTCTCTATCTTGTGGAATAGTGTCAAAAGGAATGGTACTGATTCTTCTTTGAATGTTTGGTAGAATTCTGCTATGAATTTGTCTGGTCTTGGACTTTTTTTGGTTGGTAATTTTTAAATTACTGTTTCAACCTTGCTGGTTGTTGGTCTGTTTGGGGTATCAAATTTAAGGGTCCTGATTTAAGCTAGGAGGGTTATATTTTTCCAGGAATTTATGCGTCTCTTTTAGATTTTCTAGTTTATATGTGTAAGGGTGTTCATAATAGCCTTGAATGATCTTTTTTATTTCAGTGGTGTCAGTTGTAATATCTCCTGTTTTGTTTCACAGGAGGTTATTTGGATTTTGTCTATTCTTTTCTTGATTAATCTTGCTTATGGTCTATCAATTTTACTTATCTTTTCAAGATCCCGCTTTTTGTTTTATTTATCTTTTGTATCTTTTTTTTCTTTGTTTCAGTTTATTTTTGCTCTTATCTTGGTTATTTCCTTTCTTCTGCTGGGTTTTGGTTTGGTTTGTTCTTGTTTCTCTAGTTCCTTGGGATGTGACCTTAGAATGTCAATTTGTGCTCTTTCAGACTTTTTGATGTCAGCATTTAGAGCTATCAACTTTCCTCTTAACACCACCTTAGCTATATCTCAGAGGTTTTGATAGATTTTGTCATTACTGTCATTCAGTTTGAAGAATTTTTTAATTTCCACCTTCATTTTTTTTGACCCAATGTTCATTCAGGAACAGGTTATTTAGTGTCCATGTATTTGCATTGTTTTGAAGCTTCCTTTTGGAGCTGATTTCCAGTTTTATTCCACCGTAGTTTGAAAGAGTGCTTGATATAATTTCAATTTTCTTAAATTTATTAAGGCTCTTTTTATGGTCTATCATATGGTCTAATCTTGGAGAAAGTTCCATGTGCTTTTGAATAGAATGTGTATTCAGTAGCTGTTGGATGAAATATATTAAGTCCATTTATTCCAAGGCATAGTTAAATCCATTGTTTCTTTATTGATTTTCTGTCTTGATGACCTGTCTGGTGCTGTCAGTGGAGTATTGAAGTTCCCCACTACTATTGTGTTGCTGTCTATCTCATTTCTTAGATCTATTAGTAATTGTTTTATAAATTTGAGAGCTCCAGTGTTCAGTGCATATATGTTTAGGATTGTGACATTTTCTTGTTGGACAAGGCTTTTTACCATTACATAATGTCTCTCTTTGTTTCTTTCTTTTTTTTTTCTTTGAGACGGAGTCTCGCACTGTTGCCCGGGCTGGAGTGCAGTGGCGTGATCTCAGCTCACTGCAGCCTCTGCCTCCCGGGTTCAAGACTGCCTCAGCCTCTAGTAGCTGGAATTACAGGCACCCACCACCACGCCCAGCTGATTTTTTTTTTGTATTTTTAGTAGAGATGGGGTTTCACTATGTTGGCCAGGCCGGTCTCAAACTCCTGACCTCGTGATCAGCCTGCCTCCACCTCCCGAAGTGCTGGGAGTACAGGCATGAGCCAGCATGCCCGGCCCTTCTTTGTCTCTTTTAACCACTGTTGCTTTGAAGTTTGTTTTGTCTAATATAAGAATAGCTACCCCTGGTCACTTTTGTTGTCCATTTGCATGAAATTACTTTTTCCACCCCTGTAAGTTTATGTGAGTCCTTATGTGTTAGATGATCTTCCTGAAGGCAGCAGATGATTGGTGAGCTCATATCCATTCTGCAGTTCTGTATCTTTTAAGTGGTGCATTTAGGCCATTTACATTCAATGTTATTATTGAAATGGCTTGGTAATGGCTAATTATCTCCACATTTGTTTGTCTGAAAAAGATTGTACCTTTCCTTCATATATGTTGCTTAGTTTCACTGGATACACAGTTCTTGGCTGATAATTGTTTTGTTTGAAGAGGCTGAAGATTGGAGGCAGAAACCCTATAAGCCCTTCCAACTTGTAGGGTTTCTGTGGAGAATTCTGCTGTTAATCTGATAGTTTTTCCCTTGTAGGTTAGCTGGTGCTTCTGTCTCACAGCTTTTAAGATTCTTTCATTCATTTTAACTTTGGATAACCTGATGCAATGTGCTTAGGTGAAGACTTTTTTGTGATGAATTTTCCAAGTATTCCTTGTGCTCCTTTTATTTGCATGTGTAGGTCTCTAGCAAGGCTGGGGAAGTTTTCCTCGATTATTCCCTGAAATGTGTTTTCCAAGCTTTTAGAATTGTCTTCTTCCTCAAGAATACTGATTGTTCTTAGGCCGTTTAACATAATCCCAGACTTCTTGGAGGCTTTGCTCATATTTTCTTCTCCTTTTTTCTTTGTCTTTGTTGGATTGAGTTAATCTGAAGTCCTTGTCTTCAAGCTCTGAATTTCTTTCTTCTACTTGTTGCTTGGGGACCCAGTGAGCTCCCATGGACTTTCTGCTGCTTCCTCTATCCCTGTATTTTGCTTGGCTTGGCTCTCTAACTTGATTTAGCTCTAGGTAAAGTCAGAAACTGCTCTCCCACAAACAGACTTTCAGCTTCTCCAGTGGGGGCGTGTGTTCAGGAGAGGAGGGTCTCTCTTTCCCACTTCCACTGTTAGGACACTCACAGTATTTGGGGTGTCTCCTGGGTCCTACAGCGGCAGTCTTCTTCCTTCAGAGGGTCTGTGGTTCCTCTCGGGATTGCTGGTTTGTTCTTGCAGTCAATCTGGAGCTAAAATTTACAATGCAAGCCCCCGCATGCTGCTCTATGCGGATCTGCAATCTAGTCCTGCCTCCTGTCCACCACGATCCTGAAATCCACAAGTTCAGGATTTCAAGACCACCCAGGGCAACATGGAAAAACCCCTCTCTACAAAAAAAACAGAAATGAGTATGGTGGCACATGCCTATAATCCCGACTACATGCCCAAGAGGTCAAGGATGCAGAGAGCTGAGATGGTGACATTGCACTCCAGCCTGGGTGACAAAGTAAGACTAATTTCAAAACAAAAACCAAAATCAAAGTGCTTTTTTTGTTTTTAATTGAAATGCAGTCTCAATATGTTGGCTATGGCAGTCTAAAACTCCCAGCCTCAGGCAGCCCTCCTACCTCAGCCTCTCAAACTGCTGGTATTACAGGCTTGAGCCACCACCCCTGGCCTTCTTATTTAAACTATAGTAACAGTTTTGGTTTGGGCCCTTTGGCTGACTTCTACATGTCACCAGTAAGAGCCCAAAGGTTGGGTGTACCTGTACCAGAATGAACTACCAATGACAAATAAAGAAAATATCTTCCAAAGCACTATTTTCACCATTTGCATCTTTTCAAACAAGAAAATATATTAAAGAAAAAATGATTTGCATGTACTTCGAAATCATCACCTCTCAACTCACTCCATTCTCAAACGAGAATTCATACAATGAGTAGCTGTACCTTGTGGCAAGCATAAAGTAAGTGTTCCATAAATGCTTTAGTAGCCATATTTTCAGGGTTAGGTTGCATTATAGGAATTCATTTTTAAAAAATTAAGATACAAGAGGCCGGGCATGGTGGCTCACTCCTGTAATCCCAGCACTTTGGGAGGCCGAGGTGGGCAGATTACCTGAGGTCCAGGATTCGAGATCAGCCTGGCCAACATGGTAAAATCTCCTCTCCACTAAAAACACAAAAATTAGCTGGGCGTGGTGGTGTGCACCTGTAATCCCAACTACTCAGGAGGCTGAGGCAGGAGAATTGCTTAAACCCAGCAGAAAAAGGTTGCAGTGACCTGAGATCATGCCACTGCACTCCAGCCATGGAGACAGAGTGAGACTCTGTCTCAAAAAAAAATTAAATTAAATTAATTAATTAATTAAGATACAGTTTACAAGCATTGTAAAATGTCATGTTCTGATATAGATGTACATTGTGAAATGCTTAAATTATATGCATCCCAATTAATGTGACATTTATGGAATGACTCCTAAGGCTCTGTGAGACCAGTAAAATCATATGCAAAACTGCTTGGCTTAATGTATTTATCCAGGGGGGAAACCACACCTAATTGCTCTTAAAAGAAATTTATGGTCCCTGTGCCTCCAAGAGCTTAAATGTTAATGCCATCCTCAAGCTTCTTTTCACAATATAATCAACAATTCAAAAGATCCTTTGGAGCCACTCAGTCTATAATATCCCAAACTACCAATTTTCTAAACACTAGTTATTGACTAGCTAATAAAAAAGTCAATTATAAATAGACTCACAATCATTCACTATTTGTTGCCTAATAAAAATGAATCATTAAATAAAACTATAATTTGCTTAACTTGGGGTATTATTTGTTTAAAATAAAATATCAGGATCTTGCCTTCTACAAGCTCCAATTTTTTCAAGCATTAATAACTTCACATGATTATTTTAAGAAAAAAGACAAATACTTGCTATTTCATAGCAGAAAAAAATGCTAGGATTAGAATCTGTTTTCTAAGATTATCAATTAATTAGTTAAGATAAAATATAAAAGAACTGGAAAGATCCTCATTACTTATGTAGAAGCATTTGGTGTTTGTCACCATATTTTCCAATAAGAAAAGACTGTTGAATTTTAGGAGTAACCAATAAGAAATAAGTGTAGGGCATCAGGGAGAAGGTGACTAGAACTGTCTTCACCTTCCAATTTTGCAATCTAAGAATAGAGTCAAGGGAGTTCTGGAAGTCTCTTTATGTATATTAGTGCTCATGCTCCAACTCAAAATTAAAAAAATTAATTGGACCCTATTAATTTCATTTTCACCATAAATTTTAAAGATAAGGCAAGGTAGCATACATGGGGCAAAACAGGAGCCAGTTCTGAAAGACAGTTTTTGTCTTCCCAGTTTCTACTGGTACCACAGTCCTTCAAGCCTGGACATACTAAAAACTGAATCATCAAAAAATAAAAAGAAAAACTTCATTTCAACTAGGTCCAGTGGTATTTGTGGTAAGGCAAGGACCAGTTGTAATAAGCAATTTCATTTCAAAACTGCATGAATCTACAAATCTGGAAATGTTTAGCAATGATCAAAGTATGCTAAAATGTAGATTAAATTCACCAATATGCCAAGTTTGACATTTATTTTAGATTCTACTATTTAAGTAGTAGAAGTTGAATTTTTGTCACCAAAAAAAAAACTAATTTTGCTTTAAGTATGTAACCCAAAGTTGCTAAGAGAAATTCTGACTTCATCAAAATACATTTAATTTTGATTCTTCAGTCACCGTCTACTTTTGGCTTGATGGTCATTCCTCTTCTGTTCTGACCCCATCCAATTAAATTGCAAAATGAAAGTAAATGAAGACATAAATTTTAAATCCATTTGGTCAGCATTGCCACATAATCATGACATAACTGGTTTAACCTGCATAATTCTAAATTTAAACTTGTTCTCATTATATGCCCTCGTATACATAAAGGTCTGTATTATCTCTTCAGATAAGTTCTGGTTAGCATATATAAGAAAGAAAGCCAGCAAAATCTTGCCACTATATATATGCTTATCTTCCTCTATCATAATATTTCTACACATTAGGAACATTATGATATTCCTATGATATTAGAAACCAGCCAATAAAGAGCACTCTAAGTCCCTTTAAGAAGCCACGACAATTCACAAAACAACTCAGCCTAATTTTTTTAAAATTTCATTATATATTCTTTTCTCCTTTAAAAATCCAAAAATGCTTTCCTAAGCTTGTCAGGAGCTGAAAAGATTAGAATAGCTTTAAATGAAAATAAGTAAAGAACTGGAAGATCATATTTTTCATAAGCATATTAGTCTTAATAGCAGAGCAAACTATGCTATGTTCTTCAAGTTTGTTCGGGCCAATAACCAGGCCAATCATTTAGGAAAAACAAAACTCACTTTAACATGGGTAAAAGCTACAATTGTAAAAATATAAGAGAAGAAGAAAAATCAGAAGAGTTGGAGAGTTGAAGTCTGTAAGTCCTTGTGCTCACAACAGAAATACCAAGTAAACAACAATATACTGACCAAAGTAGTCTGTGGGAAATTTAGAAAGTAGTTACGGATCTTCTACAACTAACAAGGTATTCACTCAAGAAAAAGCACACTCATAATGGCAGGAAATTTCTACTGGTACCACAGTCCTTTGAGCCTGGAAATACTAAAAACTGAATCATGAAAGGCATTTTTGCTCGCTTTTGCCCCACCATCTACAACATGCAGTCTGGTGCAGTGACACCTTTTCCCAGTTCCTCTCCTCAAGACATAAGAAAAGGAGTGAAACTCAGTTTCAAAGTGTTGGCTTGTCTGAGGGCTGCCCAAAGCACTATTAATAGTTTGTGCCTTGCCTGATTTAAAGCCTTTGAGAAAAACTGCAGCATAGTTTGGATATCAGTTGGAAGCTACTCACAACAATCCTGGGACTGAGAGCCTGAGAGCTACAGTAGATTCTGCATCCTGGGGCCCCAGTTACAGGAACAGGAACATAATAGAACAGCGAGCTTTAAAGAAGCGGCAAGGGTATGACTCTGGGGGAAATAAAGACATTTAAAAGCAGCCACAATTGTGAGAAAACTGGGGAATAAGGCAAACATACAATCTCAGGTCAGCCACAGGTCTAGAAACAGCCTTAGAAAACCATTAGCCTTCATTCTGGGCTGATTACTGAAAGTCATTCCCTGCATAGTGCTAGTCTGCATAAAGAATAGGGAGGCAGCTGTTTTTGTTTTGTTTTGTTTTGTTTTGTTTTGTTTTGTTTTTTTGGTTTGTTTTTGTATTTGTCTCTGTCTATCTCTGTATTTGGCTCTGTCGCCCAGACTGGAGTGCAGTAGTTCAATCTCAGCTCACTGCAAGCTCCGCCTCCCAGGTTCAAGCCTTTCTCCTGCCTCAGCCTCACGAGTAGCTGGGACTACAGGCACCCGCCACCACGCCCGGCTAATTTTTTTTGTATTTTTAGTAGAGACGAGGTTTCACCGTGTTAGCCAGGATGGTCTGGATCTCCTGACCTCGTGATCAGCCCGCCTCGGCCTCCCAAAGTGCTGGGATTACAGGCGTGAGCCACAGCTCCCGGCCTTACAATGTAACTTTTTAAGACTATAAAGCAATAATTCAGATACTTCTTTGTGTAACACTTTTATTTTATTTATTTATCTTACAAACCCAGCACTTTGCAGGCCAAGGTGGGAGGATCTCCTCAGTCTGTAAAAACAGAAAAACTAAACACTAAAAGTAAACTTGTACTAAAAGTAAGTAAAACTTAAAAAATAAAACAAGCTGTTATTAACTTTTAAGATGTATGTAAAGCTCATAACTAGAAAGAAGTATCTGTAGAATATAATAAAAGGAAGTGATAGAGAAATTGAAAGTCACTACAAAAAATGAGCTAAACCAGAGAGTAAAAGAGGGGAGAAAAATGAGGAGCAAAAAATGTGTACAATACAGATGAAATATCCCTAATAAAAAAATCCAAAACTCAAAATCTGTACAATCTAGAACTTTTTGAGTGCTGACATGATGCTCAAATATGCTTACTGGAGTATTTCAAATTTTGAATTAGGATGGTCAAGCATTAACTACAACAGAAATATTCTAATATCAAAAAAATTTTTGAAATCTAATACCATTCTGGACCCAAGCATTTTGAATATGGAATATTCAATCTGTTTACACAACTCAAATAATAAAACAGCAATCATACATTCTTCATAAAAGTAATTACATTAATTGTGTAAACTTTCTAATGAAAATAATTACTAAAGAGATTAAAAATCAAGAAAAAACTACATACTTTCTAAAAGAGACTAACTTTAGATGCAAAAGCACACAAAGGCTGAAAATGAAAGAACAGAAAAAGGCACTTCATTCAAACAGTAACCAAAAGAGAAGAGGACAACTATTCTGCTATCACATAAAATGGATGTTAGCATAAAAACTCTTATAAGACAAAAAGAAAGATATTATATTATGATAAAGAGATCAATTTGCCACAAAGATATAAGAATTACAAACATGCATCAAACATCCGAGTTCTAAAATACACAAAGCAAACATTGACAGAATCAAAGTGATAAATAGCGCTACAATAAGAGACTTCTATAACTTTCAGTAACAGGTACAACATTCAGACAAAAGATCAATAAGGAAATAGGATCATGAACAACACTGAACACCAAATGGATCTAAAAGACTTATGTAAGTCTCCACCCAACATATAACAGGATTATATACATTTTTCCAAGTGTAAATGAAACATTTTCCAGTACACACCATGAATCAGACCACAAATCACACTTTCATAAATTTAAAATGATGGAAATTGCACAATTTCTGATTTTATTTCTGATCATGATGAGATGAAAACAACAACAACAAAAAACAATAGAAGGACAACTATTAGAGAATCTACAAATATGTGGAAATTAAACAATACACTTAGCCAATGAATAAATCATAGAAGAAATCATGAGAAATTACAAAATATCTTGAGACAAAAAGAAAATGAAAACACAACCTACCAAAATATGTGGGCAGATAATACTGAAAGCAGCTAATACAATTACCATACAATCCATCAGTTCTATTCCTGGGTATATATCAAAATCATTGAAAACAGGGTCTTCAAGAGATACTTGTATACCCACATTCATAATAGCTTTATTCACAAAAGTTGGAAGGTAGAAGCAACCTACATGTCCACTGACAGATACCCGGATAAGCAAAACATGTTACATACATAGAATATTAGTATTATTCAGTTTTTAAAAGGAAGGAAAATTTTTTGTTTGTTTTTCTGAAATGGAGTTTTACTCTGTCGCCCAGGCTGGAGTGCAGTGATGTGATCTCAGCTCACTGCAACCTCTGCCTCCTGGGTTCAAGCAATTCTCCTGCCTCACCCTCCGAAGAAAGGAAGGGAATTGTTTATATGTTGCAACATGAACCTTGAGCATATTGTGCTAAGTGTGACAATCCAGTAACAAAAAGACAAATGTATAACTCTACTTCTAAGAGGTACTGAATGTAGGAAAATTCATAGACGGAAGTGCAGTGAGCCCAGATCGCACCACTGCACTCCAGCCTGGGCGACAGAGCGAGACTCTGTCTCCAAAAAAAAAAAAAGAATACAACATAACTTTTTTTTTTTTTTTTTGAGACAGAGTCTCGCTCTGTGGCCCAGGCTAGAGTGCAGTGGCACGATCTCAGCTAACTGCAAGCTCCGCCTCCCGGGTTCACGCCTTTCTCCTGCCTCAGCCTCCTGAGTAGCTGGGACTACAGGCGCCCGCCACCATGCCCGGCTAATTTTTTGTATTTTTTTAGTAGAGACGGGGTTTCACCGTGTTAGCCAGGATGGTCTCGATCTCCTGACCTCGTCATCCACCCGCCCCTTCCTCTCAAAGTGCTGGGATTACAGGCGTCAGCCACAGCTCCCGGCCTTACAATATAACTTTTTAAGACTATAAAGCAATAATTCAGATACTTCTTTGTGTAACACTTTTATTTTATTTATTTATTTTTCGAGACAGAATCTCGTTCTGTCACTCAGGCTGGAGTGCAGCGGCGCAATCTCGGCTCACTGCAACCACTGCCTTCTGGGTTCAAGCAATTCTCCTGCTTCAGCCTCCTGAGTAGCTGGGATTACAGGCACGTGCAACCACGCCTGGCTAATTTTTGTGTTTTAGTAGAGATGAGGTTTCAACATGTTGGCCAGGCTTGTCTGGAACTCCTGACCTTGTGATCCTCCCACCTCCGTCTCCCAAAGTGCTGAGATTATAGGCATAAGCCACCATACCAGACCTATGCAACATTTTAAAATTGTTCAAAGTCTGAAATTTCATTTGAAAAGAATTCTCTCGTAATAGTGAGAAGACAAAAAATCCTTGTTTTCTTATTATTACTATTTTAAAAAAATTGAGATGGGTCTTGCTGTGTTGCCCAGGCTGGTCTCAAACTGCTAGACTCAAGTGATCCTTCTACCTAGGCCTCTCAAATTGCTGAGATTACAGGCATGAGCCACCGTGCCTGGCCTAAAGATCCTTTGTTTTAAAAATGTGTTCTAATGCAGGAAATGTCCATTCATGCTGAGTAATATATTCCATTGTAAAGGTCTTTGAAGGCTTGATATTATTTATGCTGCTGCTGCTTTCTGTTTTTCTTTTCCTTCTTGCTCCTCCTCCTCCTCATTCTTTCTTCTGCTGTTTCTTCTTCTTCTCCCTTTTCCTCCCTCTTCCTTCTCCTCCTTCTTTCTTCCTTCCTTTCCTCCTCCTCTTTCTTTCTTCTTCTTCTTTTTTTTTTTTTTTGAGAAAAGGTCTGGCTCTGTGACCCAGGCTGGAGTGCAATGGCACAATCTCAGCTCACTGCAACTTCCACCTTCTGGGCTCAAGCAATCCTCCCACCCTAGCCTTCCAAGTAGCTGGGGCACATGCCACCACACCCAACTAATTTTTGTATTTTTTGTACAGACGGAGTTTTGCCATGTTGCACAGTCTGGTCTCGAACCCTGACCTCAAGAGATCCACCCACCTCAGCCTCCCAAAGAGACTTATTATTTTTTGAGACAGGGTCTCACACTGTTGCCCAGGCTGGAGTACAGTGGCCTGATGACTGCTCACTATAGCCTCAACCTACTAGGGCCAAGCAATCTTCCTACCTCAGCCTCCCAAGTAGCTGGAATTACAAGTAAGCCCCATCACATCTTGCTAATTTTTAATTTTTTTGTAGAAATGGGATTTCTCCATGTTGGCCAGGCTGATCTCAAACTCCTAGGCTCAAGTGATCCACCCCCCTCAGCCTCTCAAAGTATAGGATTGCAGGTGTGAGCCACTGTGCATGGCCTATTTATACTTTTTTTTTAGATGGAATCTCGCTCTGTCACCCAGGCTGGCGTGCAGTGGCACGATCTCTATGCACTGCAATCCCCACCTCCTGGGTTCAAGCAATTCCCTGCCTCAGCCTCCCCAGTAGCTGGGATTACAGGTGCCCAACACCATGCCTGGCTAATTTTTGTATTTTTAGAAGAGACGGGGTTTCACCATCTTGGCCAGGCTGTTCTTGAACTCCTGACCTCATGATCCACCCACCTCAGCCTCCCGAAGTCTGGGATTACAGGTGTGAGCCACCGTGCCTGGCCTTTTTATACTTATTTTTAAACACACTGGAAACACTAAGATCATAACAGAGGAAATAATAAAATCAAGTATCTATAAACCACCACAGAGCCAGATTATTTTCTCAAAAGGCAATGAAACTTAACCTTTTAAATATTAGTATAAATTAGATACTTATACTAATGTAGCTGATGATAAATGATGACAGATCTTGGGGCAAAGAATTCATGGAAGGCTTCATAAGGAGGTAGAGAGTAAGAAAAGAACAGAGGCCAAGCACAGTGGCTCATGCCTATAATCCCACGATTTTGGGAGGTTGAGGTGGGAGGACTGCCAGGAGTCTGAGGCCAGCCTGGATAATACAGTGAGACCCTGTCTCTACAAAAAATAATTTTAGCCTGGCATGCTGGTTTCTGCCTGTGGTCCCACCTACTTGAGAGGCCAAGGTGGGAAGATTGCTTGAGCCTGGAAAATCAAGTTGGCAGCAAACTATGATGGCACAGCTGTATCACAGCCTAGGTGACAGAGATTCCATCCCTCCCTATTAAAATGAAGAAAAGAAAGAAAGGAAGAAAAAAGAAGGAAGAGAAGGAAGAGAGAAAGAAAAGAAAGAAAGAGGAAGAAAGGAAAGAAGGAAGGAGGGACGGAGGGAAGAAAGGAGGGAGGGAGGAAGGGAGGGAGATGGGAGGGGAGGGGAGGAGAGCAGAGGGAAGAAGAAAGAACAGGTAGAGAGCCAAGTGTGACTTGATTCTGGAATAATGAAAACATAGAAAAATTCAATGAGGGGCTTATATTGGGAAAAAACAGGGGAAAAAAAGGTTAGTTTGAATCAGGCTTTTTTATATGGGCCTGAAATACTAGGGAGAGGTGAGAAACTACTATAAATTATTGAGAATAGTATGAAGAAATTGCTAAGTCCTAATAAGGAAGGAGGAGTCTGGCTGGTGGGACAGAAGAAAGGCAAAAAAAGAAGGCAGATAAGCTATAAGTCTACCTTTCTTCATTGTTTCAGGATACACAGCCCTCCTGGACAAATAATCCAGTCTTTCTGCAGCTTTCTGCAGCTATGACCAGACCCTCAGCTGATAGAAAAATGCAAGTTAGCTCAGTGCAACTTTGGTTGTGGTGTTATCAATACTGCACAAAGCCCTCTTCAGTACACAACATAAACACTGTTCCAAAAAATTCTCAGCAAGTCTTTGTTTCCTTGCAGTAGGGTCCTTTTTGCTGCCCTGTTTGTTGCATCCTTGCAACATAGTTCCATACTTTTCCTAATAAATCTGCCTTTCTTATAACTGTTTTGGTAAATTCTTCTTACTACCTGTGTGATACCAGCCCTAGACAGTAGCTGATAAGCAATGACATTTTGGGGGTCCATACAGGGCCTCTCCTTATGGGGAACGCACTTGCCTTTCTCTTTCCCAACTCAGGATCCTCAGTGAACAGCACCTAAGCCCAGAGACAAGTGAACATCTCTGGCTGAAACTACATTCCAGTGGGACTGAAAAATGTTCATATGGAAGCATCTGACCACCAATGACCATGCAGGTGAAGAACCTAAGTTTATTTTCTGTTTTAAATCTTGCAACAGCTGGCTTCCAGTATCCCTCTGGCAACTATAGTAACTGCCCTGTTTTCTGTTGTTGCATGAAGGCCAAAGTGTGAACAGAGCTGACTGCCTTGCCTAAAAAGGACTAAAACTCTATTCTATCTTTTGTAGTAGAAAGTCCCTAATCCCTACAAGGGATGTGACTGACAGCAGAAGCTCATTCAGAGTTGTTTTAGGTGACTCAGACTCTCTCTTTCTCATTCTGAATTCTCTTCTTGAGTAATTCAGCCATCCTGCTCTAGACGTTACTAAATCAGGTGACCTCAGACAACCTCCGAACAAGGAGTCTTCCCTCACCCGCTCCATCTGCTGGCCTAGCACAGATTGAGTACTCGTGTACCCATTTTCCTCACCAATCACCCAGCATAAGGCTCCTGAGCAGCCAAGAGATCTTTTCCAATAGGTGGAATGCCCCTTTAGAAAATGTACCCAAGTCCCTCAGCAGACACAAGTGAAACACTCTTCACCTCGGCAGGAAACCCAAGAGAAACAGCGGTTCATGAAAGCTCCTGAGCAGTGTGTTTTCCAGTCCCATGATGGGACAAAGCCTATCTATTCCTTCAGACTCACCTCTTGGCAATATTCTAAAGCATTGTGATAAATTTGACTCCCAAACCCTCAAATAGAAATGTCTAATTTTCTTGTGTAATACAGCATTGTTCCTATGCAGAAAATCATTAAAGTAGTTTCTGTAGTGAGCCAGCAAAGGAATCGTGACCAACTCAGCATTCCACTGGAGGCTATATGATCAAACAGCAAACTGTTTATCATGAATGCAGGATGTGGGCAAACTCACACTGCGCCTGCTGCCAAAAGGTTTGCTGAGGGCAGTCACTCCCTGGCACCAGTGTCCTTGAAGTTATCTGCTGGGAAATTTAGCACCTATTGTTTCAAGGATGCAGTCTCGCAAGCCAGCTGTAAACCAAATGGCTGACTGACAATTACCCGACAATCACCACCACCACCACACCCACACTGGCCCCCACCGCTTTCTCATTATCTCTTTTACCTAATAAATTCAGAGGGCTGAAAAAGCTCTGGGCCCTTGTCCACTAGAGGCAAAGTGCCCCCAAACCCTTCTTCCAAATATACTCTTTTGTCTTTGTCTTTTATTCCCACGTTCATCCTCCTTTGTTCAGTCCCACAAGGTCCGTGCAGGTTACAAGTGGCGTCCGGACACAGGACTTCGAGGATGTAAATGAAGAAGGTCTGCTGGAGCAGAGGAACTGAAATTGACAAGGTGAAGGGGGACCCCAGGATAAGTCTGCCAGCAGCAGATATAACATCAGTGCCCTAAAGAGGTAGTGGGAGCAGTGCTTTAAAGAAATACTGGGAATGGGAAGTTTTCTAAATCAGGGTAACATGGGGCAGAATTTGTCTATTGAAGAAAAATATTATGTGCAGTTGCTTAAAGTTTTGTTGAAACAAACTGGTGCTCAAGTTAGTTCTCAGACATTAACATGCTGCAGGAGGTTATTAGGCGTAATTCATGGTTTCCACAGGCAGGCACTCTTGATACGGAAAATTGGGACAGAGCAGGAAAAGAATTAAAACAGGCCCATCAAAAAGGTCTTAAAGTTGATTCTTCTGTTTTTTCCACTTGGAGTTTAATTCATACTGTTCGTCTATCAATATGTCCTTATTATTCTGCAGGACAGCATGCTGACTCTAAAAATCTGAAAGCATCTGTTGTCCCACCCACAGCATTGACGAAAATAAAAAACAGGACAGGGAGGATACCTATACCACAGGGAGGATTGGCCTATACCTCCTTCTCCAATTACAGAAACATCTGTACCACCTCCTTCAATAGCAGAAATAGAAACCCCAATATAAAGAATTTTATGCTCTGCTGCCATAGCTGGAGAGTCCTTAGGAGCTTATGCTTTTCCTATTTCCATAAGGCCTGATCCAAACAATCCATAGCAGGTTATTCATGAACACACTCCACTAGAGTTTAAGTTGTTGAAGGAATTAAAAAGCAAGTGTGGTAAATAATGGCGTACAGAGTCCATTCACTTTAGGATTACTAGAATCTGTGTTCGGTGCTATGCATCTTTTAGCCTTTGATGTAAAACACTTGCCACAAACTTACTTGTCTGTTAGCGCATATCTGACATGGAATTTAAATTGGCAAGAAATGTGTGCAGACCAGGCTAGACAAAATAATGCTGCTGGACACGGAGACATTACAGAAGATATGCTGTTAGGTAATGGCCCTTATTCAGACCTGGAGTGACAAATGGCACTCCCACACTTTGTTTATCTGCAGTGTGCAAAGGCTGCTAAAAATGCCTGGGCCACAATTCCTAAAGAAGTACAAGCCTTTTTACATATCATGCAAAGGTCACAGGAGCGCTATTTGCAATTTCTTGCAAGATTACAAGAGGCAGTGAAGCATCAGATTCCTCATACTGAGGGTGCAGAAGTGCTAACCTTAACTCTAGCTTTTGAGAATGCAAACACGGATTGTAAACATGCACTAGCACCAGCAAGGTGTACACAAAACTTGGGAAATTTTCTCAGAGCTTGTCAGGATGTAGGAACTGAGCTTCATTGATCTGCAATGTTAGCGCAAGCAATGGCTAATTTAGCAGTTGACAAATCTAAAAGGAGCCAAGGGTCAAACCCTAAAATGGGAAAATGTTATAATTGTGGAAAAATTGGACATTTTAAAAAGGAATGCTGCCAGTTCTCAGGACAGAAAGGACCTTACAATGCAGTGTCCCACCCAGTGGGAAAAAAAACGCCAGGACTTTGTCCTCACTGTTAACAAAGGAAATCACTGGGCTAATCAGTGTTACTCAAGATTTAATCAGAATGGCACCCGCTGTTGGGAAATGAGAGGGGGGCCTGGACCCCGGCCCCTCAAACAATGAGGGCATTCCCAGTTCAAACCTCAACCCCATTTCAGGCATGGGTTCCCGGAGGCACATTGATTCCCTCACCCCAGGAGCACCAGGAAGTGCAGGATTAGATCTACCCCCCAAGAGAAAGAATCACATTAGTTGTGGGAGAAAAACCCATCAAAGTTCCCACTGGGTTTTGGGGACCTTTACCAGCAGGATACACGGGACTAATTTTAGGCAAAAGCCGTCTTAACCTACAGGGCATTAATGTAGTCCCAGGAGTTATGGACTCAGATGAAGGAGAAATTCAAGTAGTTTTTGTTTGTTTGTTTTTGAGATGGAGTCTCGCTCTGTTGCCCAGGCTGGAGTGTAGTGGCACAATCTCGGCTCACTGCAACCTCTGCCTCCTGGGTTCACGCCATTCTCCTGCCTCAACCTCCTGAGTAGCTGAGACTACAGGCACTCGCCACCACGCCCGGCTAATTTTTTTGTAATTTTTAGTAAAGACTAAAAATTACACTGTGTTAGCCAGGATGGTCTCGATCTCCTGACCTTGTGATCCACCCACCTCGGCTTCCCAAAGTGCTGGGATTACAGGTGTGAGCCACTGTGCCCAGCCCTTAATTTTTTAAAGTACATCTCACATAATATAAAATTATTTTAAAGTGTACAATTCAATGGAATTTAATATGCTTATGATGTTATACAATCATCACCTCACTCTAGTTCTTAAACATTTCTATCACCCAACAGGAAAGCTCTGATCTACTAAACAGTTCTTTGTATTCCCCATCCCCTCTGCAGCAACCAGTAACCTACTTTTTTTTTTTTTTTTTTTGAGACTAAGTCTCTCTGTCACCCAGGTTGGAGTGCAATGGTGCAGTCTCGGGTCACTGCAACCTCTGCCTTCTGGGTTCAAATGATTCTCCTGCCTCAGCCTCCCGAGTAGCTGGGACTATAAGCATGTGCCCCCACACTCAGCTAATTTTTGTATTTTTAGTAGAGGCAGGATTTCACTATGTTAGTCAGGCTGGTCTGGAACTTCTGACCTTGTGATCTGCCCACCTCAGGCTCCCAAAGAGCTGGGATTACAGGCATGAGCCACCACACCCAAAGGCCATGCTTTTTTTTTTTTTTTTTTAACAGAGTCTTGCTCTGTCACCAGGCTGGAGTGCAGTGGTGTGATCTTGGCTCACAGCAATCTCCACCTCCCGGGATCAAGCAATTCCCCTGCCTCAGCCACCTGAGTAGCTGGAACTACCAGTGCACGCCATCATGCTCGGCTAATTTTTTGTATCTTAGTAGAGACAGGACTTTTAACACATAGGTTCTGCACTGCATCAGTTACCAATCCAACACGCCAAACTGACAGAGCTTTTAAAATCTTTTTTTTATTGTTGTTGTTTTTGCATTGTCCAATTACCAGGCCCTACACTCCTTAACCAATATAGTAAGAGTGTATGTGTAACAGAGAAAATCACTTTTATTTCAGGGATTGAGGACATTATTTATTTATTTCCTTATTTACTTAAAAGATTCTGCAGGAATGAGATTTTGGAGATCACACTATGTGAGTAATAAGTCCACATTTTATTTTTTTTACTGGATACCTTTCTAGGAAGAATTGTCCCATAAAGAAATGAGGAATGAAAATGAAAATGAAGAAATTTTCATTTCTCACACTTGGCTGAATTTTTTACATTTGTTGCTAGGAGACTGAAGTCCTCTTGTGATATCATTGCTACTCAGGTTGGGAAACATCATGATGGTTACTTTATCTGCCTAGGGCTTCTGAAGCAGCATTTGAAGCTGCAGGCTTGAAAACCATGCAGGCTGGAAGAGTAGCTAAAGAAATATTTATTTGAGATGGCACATGTTTCTTCAGAAACTCAAGATGTTTCTCCCAAAGATGAATTAACTGGTTCAGAAGCCTCCACTAGGTCTCCATTTTGTGAACACACGTTCCCTGGGGACTCAGACTTAAGGTCAATGATTGAAGAAAATGCTTTTCCGGTTTTGTCACAAGGATCCTTGATAAAAAGGCCACGTTACACAGTTTGTGTCTCTGAGCCAGATAAAGATAATGATTTTCTTTCTCTGACCTTTCCCAGGAAACTTTGGAAAATAGCTGAAAGTGACCAATTCAAGTCTATTTCGTGGGATGAGAATGGAACTTGCAGAGTGATTAATGAAGAACTCTTCAAGAAAGAAATTTTGGAAGAAAGGCTCTTTACAGAATATTGGAAACTGACAGTATGAAAAGCTTAGTTTGACAGCTCAACCTCCACGTATTTAGTAAAATTTGACAGAATTTTCAAACATCTGCTTCTTTGGCCAACTTTCTGGCAGAAGAAAAACAAGTCTCTGTTTTAAGCAAAGTATTCAAAATATTTCAGTTACCATAAGTAGAATATAATATATGATTTTATTTTATACATCAGTAAACATGCTAATATATGCAGTAAGACCAAATTTCAAAAATTATGTGAAATACTAAGGTTATTTAATTTTTTGCAAACATTGAGGACAACTTGAGCATTAAACTTTCAGTGTCTTAAAAAATTTTGCCAACAACTTTGAATCTTATCAGTGAACTCCAAATAAAGATACCAAAGCCACTAGTGAAATGTCACTGTCAATATATAATATGTTTTCACTTGACAGTTTTATTAATTGAATGCTTTTTTCCCCAAAAAGTGCATTCTTTTTTTTTTTTTTTTTTTTTGAGACAGAGTCTCGCTCTGTAGCCCAGGCTGGAGTGTAGTGGCCTCGGCTCACTGCAAGCTCCGCCTCCCAGGTTCATGCCATTCTCCTGCCTCAGCCTCCCCAGTAGCTGGGAATACAGGCACCCGCCACCATGCCCAGCTAAATTTTTTTTGTATTTTTAGTAGAGATGGGGCTTCACCATGTTACCCAGGATGGCCTCGATCTCCTGACCTCATGATCTGCCTGCCTTGGCCTCCCAAAGTGCTGGGATTACAGGCGTGAGCCACCGTGCTCGGCTGCGCATTCTTAAAAATAGCCAAAAATGTGCATGCATTAGCTGATGACATTAAGTGTGTGTGATAATACAGAAATCTGAGACTTTACACATTAGATTTGTGATAATCGCTTGTCTCTTGGTTAAAAATGGCACTAAATCAACTTCTCCTTTGGTTTTAGTTACAGTTCTCGTAATCCAAATTTCAAACATGACTGTCCCCAACTTTCAGTAAGAATGAAGAGTTGGGATTAAAAATCCTTCTCCTGTGTCTACTTTATTTGCTGAAGATTTCAACAAGAAGCACTTTAGAGCAGGGTATAACATGGATAGTCATAATTCTGGCTTAGCTGCTGAAACTAGTGAAGAAAGTTCATTTCCAACCTCTACAAATTTAAATATGCCTCTAACAAGGAAGTATTGTGTCAGCTAGAGAATTGCTAGTTCAACTGACCCAGTCAGAAGCAGTTTTCCTCCTCCATCTTCAACTTCAGTTGGATCATCAGACCAAATTGCCACAGATCAACATGCTATTTTAAATCAGTTGACCAATATTCATATGCACTCTCATAGCACCTACATGCAAACAAATGGGCACATTGTGAATTTTGTTACAACCACAACTTCTCAATACCACATCACACCTCCCTTACAGAATAGCTTTTTGGGGCTGCCAGTGGAACAACTACTTTTCCAACCAGGTATTTTGAGGTATTAGTCAATGAGGCTCCTTATCCTAACCTGCCACCAGTAGGCAACCAGTGGTTCCAAATGCCTATGACATTTGATACATCAGCTGCCTGTCTTTCCAGGCCATCTCATCAACCATCTTCACTGGACAAACATCACCCTAATTACAACATATCTTCCACCAAAGGGGTAACAGATTATGCAGGACAACAGGGACTGAAATTTACATTGATAAAAAATTTTAAAATTCCTGCAATTCTCTTATTAAACAATAAAATTACATGTTTACCTTTATGGTTGCTTTTCCCTTATTTCTGAAAACAAGGTTAAGATTTCATAAAATGGTACTTTATTTCAGTGATGGGCTATTATACTATTTTTACAACATATGTGGACTTTTTGATCATTCAACAGGAAATTTGACATGCCCCTTTGTATGTTTATTTAGTTCTCTAAAGAGGAAAAAATAATAGAGTGCTTTAATCCATTTGCTGCTGCAACAACAGAATACCATCGACTGGGTAATTTGTAAAAAAACCTCATTTTGCTCATGTTTCTGGAGGCTGGGAAGTCCAAGGGGCTGCATCTGGTGAGGGTTCCTTTACAACATGGCAGGAGGGCATCATACAGTGAAGGACTTGTGATAAACAGAAAATCAGGGGCAAACTCATCCTTTGATCCAAAGCCCACTCACACAATAACTAACTTATTCTCAAGATAAAGCCATTGATCCAGTCATGATAGGTTGCACCCTCACAGCTAATCATTTCTTAAAGGTCCCACCTCCCAACACTATTACAATGGCTACAGAATTTCAATGTTAGATTTGGAGGGGACATTCAAAACCATGGCAGTGAGCAAGGGCAAAAAAAGGAACTGAAGCTAGCAAAAGGTAATAAGCAACTTCTCGAAGTCTGGCCTAAATCAAATGAGGGCCTAAATTAGGATGGCACAAAGGAAGGAACAAATGCACACATACACATGCACACACAAATAAAAACTCCGGAGAAAGCTTAACACAATATTTACTTCAGTATTTTCTCAGTTACATTTCCCTAGTTATTTTAAACTTGGATTTTAGTTGGCAAAGATCATCTTCATTACAGTTCATGCCTAGCCAGCTCAGTAAACATGATCATCATTATTTGCATCATCACTTGAGTAACAAAGTTCACATGATATTATACTCATGGACTGCATCACTGTCAGGACATGGTGGAATTTCACAGCTGGCATCAGCAACGGCCATTTCTGACGTTCCGTCAAAGCATTCCAGCAGGTTTTTGCCTTTAATAACCTCCTGCAAGAGTCCACCCTTCACATTTTCCAATGCACATTTTCTTTTCTTTTTATTTATTTATTTATTTGTTTTTTGAGACAGAATCTCACTCTGTCATCAGACCACAGTGCACTGGAGTGATCTCAGCTCACTGCATCCTCCACCTCTGGGTTCAAGTGATTCTCATGCCTCAGCCTCCCAAGTAGCTAGGGTTACAGATGTGCAGCACCATGCTGGGCTAATTTTTGTATTTTTATTAGAGACAGGGTTTCGCCATGTTGGCCAGGCTCTCCTGGCCTTAGGTGATCCACTCACCTTTGCCTCCCAATGTGCTGGGATAACAGCCATAAGCCAGCATACCTAGCCTCTAATGCACACTTTTATCACATTGGCTTCATGCTCCATCCAAACTCAGATTTAATTTCTTAAGTTGGCATTTCATACCTTCTAGATTTTGAGCCCAGGTCCCTCAGGATGGCTGAATAAATCACTTCAAGATCTGACATTTGTCTACCTTTCAGCTTCATGTCTGTTTCACTACTGTTTATCTGGAGCAAGATTCAAACAAACCACTTTCGGCCATGCCCTTTCCCATCTTGTACCTTTTGCCCCATTTCTTTCCTGGAGATAAAAGACCCCCTCTCCCTCTTTGCCTACTTAAGACTCCTCCAGCACAGACATCACTCCTTCCAAGAGATGTTCCTTATCTATCACGTTAATTTTCTTGTCTATCTCTCTGGGACACCCAGCAGTGACCTAACACAGTGACTGATATATATATGTATGTGTATATATATATATGTGTGTGTGTGTGTGTGTGTGTGTATCAGTAAATATTGACTATAGACTTAATCCCATTAAAATCTACTTTCATTGTCAAAAACAAACATTCATGGTGTTCAGCCATTACTTTTTCTCTTTGCTCTTCACCACAACCTTTCTTTAAGGGGTAGGCCAAAGCAGTGTTGGCTAGAGTTGGAACAATTTTGACTTAATGAAACTAGTGTCGCTGGTTATCAATTCAGCTATCAAGCTTTCTTTTTAGCTTCCAGTTATCTGACCACTATGCAAATCTGCGCACTTTCAGCAATACCACCATAAAGGCTTCTTTCCTTTTATCTCAATGAAATGTGTTGATTTTCCCCTGCCTCTTCTAAAATTTCTTTTCTATCTTCTGCTTTGACTGGCAGGTCCTTGCCTGAAAGAACTAGCTGCATACTTACCATGCCTTCCTTTATTTGCAGCAAAGATTCCCAGTTGTTGTGCTGAAATGGATTACACTGGGGATTCCAGGTATGCAACTTTTCAGAAGCAGCAGAGTGGATTTTGTATACTGTAAAACTGCTGGTGTCACAAGCTAAAGCCTGACAAGATTCATCACTCAGCTTTCTGGAAAAGCTGAAGTTGGGATGGTGTATGGATTCGTACAGCCAGATTTCTCAGGCTGGAAACTTACTGCTGCCATTTGACCATATGCATATATTTTCAAATTGCGCCTAAGTAGGAAAAGTTTGGAATGAATAATCCATGATCTATACAGGGAATCCTGATTCCTTATGCTGGCATACCATGACACAAAACAATGGTCATTTCACCTATCTCCACATGCCATTAAAATATAATACCACTTTTTAGTTTCCTTTTCTTTTTTTTTTTCTTTTCTTTGAGATGGAGTCTCACTCTGTTGCCCAGGCTGGAGTATAGTGGCACAATCTCCACTCACTGAAACCTCTGCCTCCCAGGTTCAAGCGATTCTACTGCCTCAGCATCCCAAATAGCTGGGACTACACGTACAAGGAAAAAGCCTGGCTAATTTTTGTATTTTTAGAGATGGCGTTTCACCATATTGGCCAGGCTGTTCTTGAACTACTGACCTTAGGTGATCCACCCACCTCAGCCTCCCAAAATGCTGACATTACAGGGATGAGCCACCATGCCCGGCCCACTTTTTAGTTTTCAAACTGCATAGGGTACTGTAGTAAACATGATTAAATGTTGAAGATAATTTTTTTTTTTTTTTTTTTACAAAAAAAGTCTGATGCCTAAAAGGATGAAAAGTGAACAGACTAACTTGGGTAAATACCAGGGGAACAAAGAAAAAAGAAAATCAAATTTTAGAAGAAGCAGGAGAAAGTAATGAAAGGATGGAAAAGGACAGGTTAAATGTGGAATACAATATTGTAAGGTTAAGGCAAGTGTCACACAAACAGCAACGGCAACAACATAACAAATGCAGAGAGGGGGAGACAAGGGGGAAGGAGGAAAGAGTAAACAAATGCAAAAAATAGTGGTCAACATGATTAGAATATGTGTCCTCAACCTCTGCAAACTCTTTAAGTTCTGAGCAGTTTAACTTAGAAACTATCTTAGCTTCCTCTAAGATTCAAAGACACTGTACCTCCTTTTTTTTTCTTTAGATGGAGTCTTGCTCTGTCGCCCAGGCTGGAGTGCAGTGGTGCTATCTCTGCTCACTGCAAGCTCCGCCTCCAGGGTTCACGCCATTCTCCTGTCTCAGCCTCCCGAGTAGCTGGGACTACAGGTGCCCGCCACGATGCCCAGCTAATTTCTTGTATTTTTAGTAGAGATGGGGTTTCACTGTGCTAACCAGGATGGTCTCGATCTCCTGACCTCATGATCCACCCGCCTCAGCCTCCCAAAGTGCTAGGATTACAGGCGTGAGCCACCGCGCCCGGCCTTTTTTTTTTTTTTTTTTTTCTTTCTTTTTCTTTTTTGAGACGGAGTCTTGCCCTATCATCCAGGCTGGAGTTCAGTGGTATGATCTTAGCTCACTGCAACCTCCACCTCCCAGGTTCAAGTGATTCTCATGCCTCAGCTTCCTGAGTAGCCAGGATTACAGGCCTGCACCACCATGGGGATTACAGCCCTGCACCACCATGGCCAGGTAATTTGTGTGTGTGTGTATTTTTAGTAGAGATGGGGTTTCACCACGTTAACCAGGCTGGTCTCAAACTTCTGACTTTGAGTGATCCACCTCCTTGGCCTCCCAAAGTGCTGGGATTACAGCCGTGACCCACTGTGCCCAACTGACACTGTACCTTGTAAAGTAGTCTGTCCCTATTTAGGTTAAATTCGTTGAAAGTTGTAGGGACCAGCCCCACAGGGTTGGTGGGTTTTCTCCTCATGTGCAGAGGCAAGACAGTGTAGAAATAAAGACACAAGACAAAGAGATAAATGACAGCAGGGGACCACTACCACCAAGATGTGGAGACTTGTAGTGGCCCCAAATGCCAGGCTACACTGATATTTATTGGATACAAGACAAAGGAGCAGGGTAAGGCGTATGAGCCATCTCCAATGATAGGTAAGGTCACATGGGTCACATGTCCACTGGACAGGGGCCCTTTCCTTTCTGGCAGCCAAGGCAGAGATAGAGAGGAGAGAGAGACAGCTTACGCCATTATTTCTGCTTATCAGAGACTTTTAGTACTTTCACTAATTGACTACTGCTATCTAAAAGGCAGAGCCAAGTGTACAGGATGGAACATGAAGGTGGACTAGGAGCATGACCACTGAAGCACAGCATCACAGGGAGAGGGTTAGCCCTCCGGATAACTGCGGGCGAACCTGACTGATGTTAGGCCCTCCACAGGAGGTGGAGGAGCACAGTCTTCTCTAAATCCCCCAGGGAAAGGGAGACTCCCTTTCCCAGTCTGCTGAGTAGCAGGTGTTTTTCCTTGACACTGACGCTACTGCTAGACCAAGGTCTGCTTGGCAACGGGCATCTTCCCAGATGCTGGCATTACCGCTAGACCAAGGAGCCCTCTGGTGACCCTGTCCGGGCATAACAGAAGGCTCGCACTCTTGTCTTCTGGTCACTTCTCACTACGTCTCCTCAGCTCCTATCTCTGTATGTCCTGGTTTTTCCTAGGTTATGATTACAGAGCGAGGATTATTATAATATTGGAATAAAGAATAATTGCTACAAACTAATGATTAATGATATTCATATATAATCATATCTAAGATCTATATCTAGTATAACTATTCTTATTTTATATATTTTATTGTACTGGAACAGCTTGTGCCCTTGGTCTCTTGCCTCGGCACCTGGGTGGCTTGCCATCCACAGAAGTGTTTTAACAGCAAAAATTACTTTGAATTTTCTGCCCAAAAGGAACAGTACAAATGTTCTGCCTCTTCAGTCATCACTTAAGTAATAAAATAGATGGAGCAAATGTACTTTTCCATCATCCCATGAATACAATTAATATCCCTGGGTGTTATATCTAAAACAAGCATAAGACTTTGAAAATTGGAGCAAAGAGGTAAACTGCTGAGGGAACTTAAGACCCAGCAAATGATAAAAAGGATGAGTTCCCTGGATTTTGTTTTAGCTTCATGGTATCACATAGTTGGTCCTGAAGGAGCTGGTACCCAAAAATGTAAAGCGGCACAGACAAAAATGTTCTCACAAGCCCGCCTTCTCTGACCACAGGGCTAGGAAAAAGACATCTTACTAAGACAAAAAGCTTTTATACAATAGCCACCCTACTTTAGCCAAACAACACACACAAAACAAGGCAAAACAAAAAAACCTACCCAAGCCAACAAAGTCCAAGTGCAAACATCCATTCTATAGGCAGTAATGAAGCACCCCAACCCTCTGCTGGAGTGGAATCAGAGAAGACAGAGTAGAGAACTAGAGTTTTCGTGGTAACAAGACATCCTTCCCTAGGAGGTGCAAGTAAGGCCTTGTGTGACACTGGAAACTGCATATTCATTTATCAGTAATGAGGAGCCTTACCTTGGGTGTCAAAGGAAATGAGGAAGGGAATTTGGAATTGTGCATCTACTAGACAAGCACACCCTTTCCTCTATTAGGGTGGTATTAGATAAAATCAGCTAAAAATGAACATCATAATAAGGTCCAGAGTCTCCTAACAGTCCCCTAAATGTTCAAGTTTCAAATAAAAATCACTCATAAAAATCAAGCAATAGGAAAGCCTCCACCTCAAAGAAACAACATGATAAATGTCAATACAGAAATGTCAGTGTTATCAGGAATATCTGAGAAAGATTCCTAAACTGCCATCATAAAAATAATTAAATGAAGAATTATGAACATGCTTAAAACTAATGAACAAGTATAAAGTGTAAAAATTACAGGTTTCAGCAAAGAAAAGGAAATTTTAAAACTAAAAACTCTACTATAACAAAAATTATGTAACACAGTCTGAGATCATCATAAATGTATGCAGAGAAAATATATAAGGCAAGTATAAAACGGGAAATGATAAAGGGACTAATGGGAGGTAAGGTAAATTGATGTCAGTAGACTGTGACAAATTATGTTTATAGAATGTAATATCTAGAAAGACAACCAAAAAAGGCATATCTTTATATCTCTTCAGGTATACTAAAAAAGATAACAAATACATCAAAATGAACGTCTCAAATCTCTTCAAATAACCCACACAAAGGACAAAAAATAAAACTTGGGAGAAAAAACAAAACCAGCAGACAGAAAATGAACAGCTATTGTGGCATGACAGTTCTCGCTGACAGTCATACACACAGGCCTGTGCAACACCCTAGTTACAGACAAATTTCCATAGCACTGCCTTAACGTTGAGCAGAGTTAAACCTACAGAAATCAGTGCCCAGACATCAAAGCTAGAAATGAAGCATATGGTCATTAGGAGCCTGGCATGGGCTTCTCCCTAACCTGGAGCCAGCCAAGATAATAGAGACAGCCTTACGTTCCTAGTGCCAGGATCCGTTTCTGGTCAACAAAACCTGAGATGAGTCAAGGTAACAGAGGCAGCTGTTTGAATGGATTCACTGGAGAGTCTAAGGCACCTCTCCAGATCAAGCTCTAAAAGGACATAAGATACAAATAATCACTGCTGTACCACAGTAGACAGCCCTTGAAGGCACTGGGGCCCTTTGAATCAGACTTAGCAAGCCTTTTTTTTTTTTTTGGCCTCTGACCTAGTTGAAACAAAATTTAGCTGCCAATAGACTTAGGCAAAAGCTATACTGCATGTAGGCACATAAGCCCAACCTATATAACCACCAAAAAATTGTAACACTTTGAGTTGGTCTCCTGGAATTATCTCATCTTCTCCCTGTATCTAGTTACAGCAATAAATTCCCTTCTTATGTAGTTTGTCTGCTTCTAGTTATTAGGCCATGAGAAAATGCAGCCAGACCTGGCTTGGTTCCAAGAAAACTATGAACATATCAAAAATTAACACTAAATGTAAACACTAAATTGTTTAAATGCACCAACTAAAATATGGAGATTAGCAGTGTAGATTTAACAACATGCCCCACATATTTACTATCTACAAGAAACTCACTTTCATATAAAAGTACAGACAGGCTGAAAAGTTCAAAAGTGAAAAGCAGAACAGGAGTGGATAGATATATTACCAGATAAAGTAGACTAGAGAAGATAAAATTATCAGCGATGTAAAGGATATTGTATAATGCTAAATAAAACAACCTGGAAGAAACAGCAATCTGAACTGTCCATGCAGCAAGAAACAGAACTGAAAATATGTCAAGCAAAACCTAAAAAATATAAAAGAAAAAGACAAATCTATTATAGTTCGAAAGGCCAACATCCTTTAACAAAAAAATTCACAGGACAACTAGAAAGAAAATCAACAAAAAAGAGACCTCTCAGTAACACCATCACCCAAAACCATCTAATGAACATTTATGGAACACTCTGCTAAATGCAAAATACACATTATTTTCAAGGTTCCTGTGCCATCAAACAAAACTCAACAAATAAAAAAGAATTACAATAATCCAGTCTGTTCCCAAACCACAACAAAACTAAAGTAGAAATCAATAAGAAAATTATAACAGGAAAATCTCCATACACTGGGAAGATCATCCTTGGGTCAAGCAAGAATCCTTCAATAATCAGAGGGTTAAAGGAAAAGTGTCAAGAAACAATAAAATAATACATTGAGCTGCATAAATTTGAAAATACATTTCAGATCAGATGAAGGTAAAAGGAGAAGGCGTGCTGACAGGTAAAATTATGGCATTAAATAAAAACATGGGAAAAGAGAATACATTTCAATAATGTACACTTCCATTTTAATAACTTGCATAGAGAAGGGCAAAAATAATCCAAAGCAAGCAAAAGGAAAAAAAATAAAGTATACAAATCTATCAAATAGAAAAGAGAAACAATAGATAAAAATCAATGAAACAGGCTGGACATGGTGGGTCACCACCTGTAATCGCAGCACTTTGGGAGGCCAACACAAGCAGATCACTTGAGATCAGGAGTTCAAGGCTAGCCTGGTCAACATGGTGAAACTCCATCTCCACTAAAAATAGATACAAAAATTAGCCAGGTTGGAGGCAGGTGCCTGTAATCCCAGCTACTTGGGAGACTGAGGCAGGAGAATCACTTGAACCTGGGACGCGGAGGTTGCAGTGAGCCAAGAATATGCCACTGTACTCCAGCCTGGGCAACACAGTGAGACTTCATCTTAAAAAAAAAAAAAAGTCATGGAAACACAGAATGGTTGTGTAAAGATTGATAAAATTGACCAACCTCTTTCTAGTAAGACTGACAAAGATAAAGAATAAATAAATATCATGATCAGGATAAAACAGGGTATTCTGTTTTACAGACCCTATACACCTTACACACACATACATACACACTCAATATGGGAATACTATAAATAATTATACACACATAAATTTGAATCTTTGACAAAATGGACACATTTCTCAGAAAGCACACAGATGCTGGGCATGGTGGCTCACCCTTGTAACCTCAACACTTTGGGAGGCTGAGGCAGGAGGACTGCTTGAGCCCAGTTAAAAACCAGCCTGGGCAAAATGGTGAGACACCATCTCTACAAATAAGTTTAAAAAAAAAATTACCGTGGTGTTGGGAGCAAGCCCCCCAAAATCTGGCCATAAACTCGCCCCAAGACTGGCCATAAACAAAATTTCTGCAGCAGTGTAACATGTTCATAATGGCCCTAACGCCCAAGCTGGAAGGTTGTGGGTTTACGGGAATGAGGGCAAGGAACACCTGGCCCACCCAGGGCAGAAAACCGCTGAACGGTGTTTTTAAGCCACAAACAATACATGAGCGATCTGTGTCTTAAGGGCGTATTCCTGCTGCAGTTAACTAACCAAACCTATTCCTTTAATTTGGCCCATCCCTTTGTTTCCCTTAAGGGATACTTTTAGTTAATTTAATATCTATAGAAACAATGCTAATGCCTGGTTTGCTGTTAATAAATATGTGAGTAAATCTCTGTTCGGGGCACTCAGCTCTGAAGGCTGAGACCCCTGATTTCCCATTTCACAACTCTATATTTGTGTGTGTGTGTCTTTAATTCTTCCAGCACCCGCTGGGTTAGGGTCTCCCCGACTGAACTGGTCTCGGCACCCTGGCATGGTGGTGTGTGGCTGTGGTCCCAGCTACTTGGGATACTGAGGCAGGAAGCTCACCTGAGCTCAGGAGTTTGAGTCTATTGAGAGCCATAATTATGCCACCACACTCCAGACTGAATGACAGACTGAGACTTTGTCTCAAAACAAAACAAAAACCAACAGACACGCACTTCCACCCATCGATAGAGATACTTTAAATTGTCCCATAACTATTCACAGAATTAAATGTGTAATTTAAAATGTTGACTCCTAAAAAAAAAAAACTCAACTCAAAAGATACCATCTAAAGAAATAACATCAATTCTACCTAATCCTATGAAAAATAGAAGATAATCTACCATATATCTTTAAGAACATAATTCTACATAATCTCTGAGAAAACAAGAGTTACAGCAAACACATTCCTAAGAGAGAATTCCATAGCAATGAACACATACATCAAAAAACAAGGAAGGCCGGGTACACTGGCTCACACCTGAGTACCACAGGTAAGTGCTATGTTCTTGGGCAACATATAAATTACAACCTCTTTTGAGTTTAGCTTTCTTTCCTGTAAACCACTTCAGTGATACTCTTTCATGTTGCTCAATGTTTTAGAAGTGCTTTCCTTTTTATTGCTTGTGTGGTTTGTTTATGCCATATATCCTTTAAACTACCTCTCCTGATTTTCTTGCATATACTGTTAGATCTGCCTGACTGTATTCAGAACATATCCATATATGTAACTGTATGGATAAATACACACTAATTCTTCACAAGTGACATTGTGCACTGGTAGGTATTTGGTTGACTTTCTTACTAGAAAAGGAACTATTGAAGATGGTCAATTTCTAGGAGTTTCCAATGCCTGTTTCAACACAGCCATCCCTAAAATCAAGGTCTTGGGACCCTTTCCAGGAATACATAAAAAGTCACAATTATTTTCACATGCAAACATTACCTGCCCTTTTCACCACACTGATGTTTGCACTGAAGATGCAAAGGCACTGGTGGTTGAGACTCCTGGCTTCCTACCACAAATGGATCAAGGCAGTAACACCAAACTGAAGTCATTTGTAATTTTCAAGATCATACAAGCTCCCCTAGAAGTCAATAGTGCCAGGCGTGGTGGCTCACACCTGTAACACCAGAAGTAAAAAGCACCAGGCGTGGTGGCTCTCGCCTGTAATCCTAGCACTTTGGGAGGCCAGGGTGGGTAGATCATGAGGTCAGGAGATTGAAACAATCCTGGCTGACACGGTGAAACCCCATCTCTACTAAAAATACAAAAAATTAGTGGGCATGGTGGCGGGTGCCTATAGTCCCAACTATTCAGGAGGCTGAGGCAGGAAAATGTCGTGAACCCAGGAGGCGGAGCTTGCAGTGAGCCAAGATAGCGCCACTACACTCCAGCCTGGGGAACAGAGTGAGACTCCATCTCAAAAAAAAAAAAGAAAGAAAGAAAAGAAAAGTAAATTGCAAGTTTCACTTAAGTGTATCTCCAGCACACACGGAGAATGCCATGTGAAGGCTAGTTATGCTGCCACAAGCCAAGGAACTACCAGAACTGTGAGAGGCCTAAAACAGATCCCTCCTATCCACTGAGGGAGCATGGTCCTGTCAAGACCTTGATATTGGACTTTTGGCATCCAGTATTAGGAGACAACTAATTTCCGTATTTACTTTTGCGATGGAGTCTTGCTCTGTTGCTCAAGCTAGAGTGCAGTGGCATGATCTCAGCTCACTGCAACCTTTCCCTCATTGGTTCAAGTGATTTTCCTGCCTCAGCCTCCCAAGTAGCTGGGATTACAGGTGCCTGCCACCATGCCTGGCTCCATTTTTGGATTTTTAATAGAGATGGAGTTTCACCATGTTGACCAGACTGGTCTTGAACTCCTGGCCTTGTGACCCACCCACATTGGCCTCCGAAAGTGCTGGGATGACAGGCATTCATGGCACCAGGACTTCATTTGTCTTACCCATTTTGTGGCTCAGCAAACTAATACAAATGGGAAGCATGCATCTATCCCTTTTTTATGGAGGAAATCTATCAACATGCCATTAACTTGCATTCTTGGTTGACTCTTTATTCTACTGACTCACAAATGTCAATGCTCAGGGAGGCCTTGTGGACTGCCTAAAGAGGTCTCTATCCCAGTTCCATTTTATTTATTTAGACTTGTCACTGGCACAACCTTGCTTAGTTCTGCTTTTTAAATCATCAATTTCCCACACCTGAGCTCAAGCTTTAGTGTTTTCTATCTGTTCTGTTCAGTGCATGTCAAACAGTAGGTACTCAAAAAATATGTCTCAAGAATAGAGATGAGAAAGTAATGTTTAATTCAGGAATACAGATTTTTTTCTATGGTCAATTGTTGTTGACACTGATGGTGCTCATTCCTTTCTTATTCCGCTTTTCCTCCCTTCTACCATCTGTCTCTTAGGGCTGGGATTAAGTATTTGGACTTGCTGCATGAAGAGTCATGGGCCCCGAGTTATTTGCATTTGGATGAGTGTGTTTTTATATCAGTTTGTCTCAGTTGCCGATAGAAGGTGAGTTCTTAGTCCTGCGCTGCCACCCCTCCCGGCAGGAAAGAGAGCTGGGAGGAAAATTAGACCTTCAAAGCCTGAGCACAAAGGCCTGAGGGCTCCATCTCTGACAGAAAAAGGCTGTCAGGTTCTGGGCCTGCGTAGGGCAAAGATTAGGACCAATGTGCAGACATATACTTAAGAGTTTAAGATATCAAACAATGAAGGAGCGGTATTTTGTGAGGGCAAGACTTGCTGCCTTTGAGCCCCAGGGCAAACCTGAAAGAGACTAGGAAACAAAGTCATGGATTCACAGTGTTGCTCTTTGAGCTCACCAGCTAGTTGAAATACAGGAAGACCAAACTCAAATAATAGGCAGTGGATGGAGAAGGTTAAGTCAGATAAATATTTCTGGGATAAAATCCTCCAACAGAGGAGTGACAGTGGTTAGATAGGAAGAAATTTACCCAGCTGGTAATGTTTGGTGGCTGATTAATTTACTTACATGTAATTTAAAATTCACCCACTTACAGAAAGGATTTGAGGGAGATGATGACATGAAGGTGAGGAATAAGGTAACAATAACCCTAGGTTCTCAAGTGTGATGAGGAAAGGGATGTCCTTACATCCTGTCCTTACATCAGGGAGGAAGGGCTGGTAAGAGAAGACATTTTTGAGCAACATATTCAGTTTTAGATTTGTCAGTCATAAGGAGATGAAGGGACATTGAAATAGAGGTGCCTATGTGACTACAATAAACACAGTACTCAAGAGAATTCTTATCCCACTTCTTTCCAGTGTAGTATCTTCGCTGCACTTGAGTCAAAATTTTGATTATCAGCCAGGCACAATGCCTGACGCCTGTAATCCCAGTACTTTGTCAGGCCAAAATGGGTAGATCACTTGAGATCAGGAGTTTGAGACCAGACAGGCCAATTTTGTATACTAAAAATACAAAAATCAGTCAGGCATGGTGGTATGTGCCTCTAGTCCCAGCTACCTGGGAGGTTGAGAGGCACAAGAATTCCTTGAACCCAGAGGGGGAGGCTGCAGTAAGCCAAGACTGCACTAGTAAACCTTAACCTGGACACGAGTGAGACTCTGCCTCAATTAAAAAAAAAAAAAAAAAAACTGATTATCACAGGTGCATGCACACATACATCTGGCTCTGCCAGGGCCTCCTAAGGCTGTGTCTCCACGGCCCATGGGGGGATCATCAAGCAACGGTGATCCACTCCTGGAGGCACCCTGGCCCCCCTACACCCCCACTCCCCTCCAGGGTCGGGAACCTGTCAGAGGCGGGCACTGGGGCCACAGAACAACTTGCCAGATGTCACCCCTGCTCCCAATACCATCTCTGCACTCTGCAACCTTGGGGACCTGGGAAGGCACCCCTCGTCCTCCAGGATCAGGCTGTCTGCTCCCACTGCCCTCTCCTGGCTCCCAGAGCCTGCTCCAATCCTGGCTGAGGAGGGGAGCTGCCCCATGGGTCTCCTCTGAGCTGTCCTGTTGCTCAATAAAGCTCCTGTCTTGCTCACCCTCCACTTGTCCACGTACCTCATTCTTCCTGGACGCAGGACAAGAACTCAGGACCCACCAAATGTCAATCCTAATATACCTGTAACACAAAAGAGCTGATACATTCCCCTTGGTTGCCACATTGCAGGCAATGAGGAAAGAAGCCCTGCAGTACTCTGGGGAGCCAAGACCTGGGAGCTCCCTGAGCCAGGGATGTGGGCTCCCCATTTGAGGCCGTGCAGTTCCTGGCATCTCCAAGCTTCTGAGCGCTAACGTGTTCCCCAGAGCCAGCTGTGGAAGCTGTTGTGGTACACCTGGTCCAGCTGCAGCTTTAGAGAGAGCCAGCACCCATCCTGGCACCTGGAGCTGCCTGCCCAGTGGCAGCAGCCAGCATGTGTGACTGCAGTGGCCAGACCTCATGCTTGTTCACATACCCCTCACTGGTCCACGCCTGGTTTGCCCTTGGCAAGCATGGGATCCAGGCCAGTATTATATGCCAAGCACAGCCTGCGATGCCAAGTGGGCAGAACGAGCCCAGCAGGCCAAGCAAAACTCAGGCAAAGGCGCCACCAGCCATAGAAGTTTCTGTAAGAAAACCAATATCCAAAGATCCTATAAATATGACATTAAAGTGACAATCCATGAGAATAAGAAGTTATTCTAATGGGCCCTTAAGTGGAGAACCATTGCCGAATGGGTCAAAGAAAGACCAAAGACTCTGTATGTGAAGGACCTGACCTGCCACTGCTGGCTTTGAACAAGATGGAGAAATGGGACATTTAGGCAAAGAATGCACATAGCCTCCAGAAGCTGAGAAAAGCCCTCAGATTGCCAGTCAGCAAGGCTCTTCCTACAGCCACAGGATTTAATTTCTACCAATAATGTGAACAAGCAAGAAAACTAAGACCATCTCCCATAGCTTCCACAAAAGAATGCCGTCCTTTCTGAAATGTCATACGTTTTTTGTACTTCGTTTTGGAATGCTACTCCATCACTCTGCCCACAGAGATGGTGTGGGTAACATGTATGAGGGAAGCAAAGGTTTATTTACTGGAGGGTCAGAGGAAGTATAGGTGATATTCCTAGAGATCTTAAGACAGTGCCAAAATCATGAGCAAATTCAAACCCTACTATTATCCACAAGGGGGAAAAAAACACATTAGGAAACGAGAATTCACTGTTTATTTGTGTAAAGAAAAAAAGATATGCTGCTACTGCAATTTAGCCACTGCTCTGTTTGGTGGCCAGCCTCTTATCTCTCTCTGCAGCAACAGTAAGTCGAATGCCCTTTCCCCTGGGCAGGGAAATCCAAGGTTTATTGCCCTGCAATAGAAGAGGAGATAAAAATAAGTACAGAAAGAAAGGGAGGAGAGAAAAACAACATCCCACCAAAACACACATGCCTCATACCTTCCTTCACATTAATAGCCAGCTAACAGAACACCACCCAACAAAATCTAAAACAAAATAAACACTTCCTTATACATGTCTCCTGAGAGGTTATCTGCCTCTCACAGTCCCTCCCATTCCTCACTCCTGAGCTGCTAAATAAAGGTCTTCCTGCTTCTATTTTATGTGAAGCAATCAGCCAACAAGTTTTTCATAAGCATCTTTAAAGGCAAGGCCACTAACTTCAGGTTCTCATAGTTTTGAAGTCATGTACTGTCAGCACCCTATCATCAGCTTTACAGAACTTTTACATGCATTTACTCACTTCCCTGATCCCCTGCTTTCAAAGGTATAAACTGAGGTTTCATAATTCAATACTGAGAAGAGGAATGGCCCAACTATAGAGCTTCTGAGTGGCACAGCCAAAAAAACAACAGCAGGCTTTGCCTCTATACCACTTCTCTCAAATATCCTAAGGACTGCCAGGGTACAAGTGAAAGATGCTGCTCCCGGGGCTGAATAGCTTGATGAAAAGCTTTTCAGTTGGCCAGGCATGGTGGCTCACACCTGTAATCCCTGCACTTTGGGAGGCCAAGTTGGGTGGATCACCAGGTCAGGAGATCGAGACCATCCTGGCTAACACGGTGAAACCCCGTCTCTACTAAAAATACAAAAAGAAATTAGCCGGGTCTGGTGGCGGGCGCCTTAGTCCCAGCTACTCGGGAGGCTGAGGCAGGAAAATGGCGTGAACCCAGGAGGCAGAGCTTGCAGTGAGCTGAGATCGTGCCACTGCACTCCAGCCTGAGCAACAGAGCAAAATTCCGTCTCAAAAAATAAATAAATAAATACAAATAAAAAGCCTTTTCAATTATGTCCGTTGCCCTTTCCTTAAGTCTTGGGGCAAGTGACTCCATGTAAGGATACTGCATGATTTCAGAGGTGCTCCTTCACTGAAAAGGTCTCAAAAGATCCCAGAGCAAGATCATCTTGAATAAGTAAACTAACAAGTGTTACGTGCCTTGTAAATGCCCTTATTCTCAAATTAGCAACTCACTCATAGCCCCCTTGCATCAATCTCCATCAACTCCATGTTCACTGATGAACTGTAAGATGGAGTCTCAGAGGGGTTTAGCAGACTCACTTACAAAAGTAAGGGGGCATAGCACTACCAGGATTGGAGCCAGTGACCTTAATCCAGCCCATACCAGTGATGTAGCCCTGCAAAAGTTGCAAGGCTGAGTTTAACTTAATTTACTGAATGACACTGCTGGCATCTCACACAGACCACCTGAAGAGGCAGGTGTAAGGCTCTATATCTAATCTTGTTTCTTCTCAGAGGCTCTAAATAGAGAGCTTGCTGCACTCTGTGAACCTTAACACTGGAAAAAGAACAAACAGACAAACACCAGTAGTGGATGCAGGTCTTTATGCTTTTTAGGATGAGTCTTCTTAGAAAGAAGTAAAGAGAGTGTAAGTCTTACATTGCCAATGACAAAAATGTTGGAAAGCCTCGTGGCAAAGCTGTTGCCATTGGCATCCTTCACATGCACCACATCAAAAGAACCAGGATGTCTTTCCCTGTTGGTGATCACACCAACACGACCGAGGTTGGCTCCACCAATCACCATACACAAATTGCCTAGAGGGAAAGGAAAATAAACGGAGAGGAGTCATTTTAAAACCAGACAGGGGCGTGTTGCCTTTAAAACAAATTAACACACACGGGCTCACCAGGAAAAAAAAAAAATGGAGCATCATCCCAAAATTGTAATTTCAAGAACTCTTGTCACTGTAAACGAATGCTATTTGTGAATTAGATTGCAGTCAGCATTTAAAGGCAGGCCCCTAATGATTTTTCAAATCATAAGCTTTCCCTGCATTGTTTGTCCAACAATAATTCTTCAAAGGTTGAATAAATAATCATTTTGGGGTTGACAAAGATGGCATGGAACAGCACTGGGTAGGGTGGATGGGTAGAGAGATAAGGAGGATGACTGAGAGGGAGGGAGAACTAGAGAAATTCAGGCTATGAGAAAGACACTAGACAATAATGAAAGGCTTTAACTGGACGGCTAGCTAATCCAGTCTTTCAATGGGGAATCTTCTAAGGGCTCTCAGGGGACCCCTGGAGGAATACATTTGTTTCAGACATCTAGAGTTATTTTTGCGGGACATAACCATCTAATATAAGTATACTATCTAGGACACAGGCTACCTTGTCAAGGAAGTTCTACCTATCACAGAATAAACATGTTTTAAGAAAAACTTTCCCTCAAACCACTGCTAATAAAGACTCAGCCACAAGTCCTCTTTTTTATGTGAAGACACATTTAAAAAAAAAAGGAAAAAGGACACGTCCTCTTTTTTTAAAGAAGACACACCACCAAAGCCAGAGAATAAAGCCCTGTCTTAATACTAACAAAACAAAACACAAACAAGTAACCTAGCCTAAAAAACTCCAGGATAAATTTGAAATTATAACCTATGAATCAATGGCACAAACATATTACACTTATTGATCTGTCAAAAACTAATGGGAAACAGAAGAACCCAAGTCAATCTGAGCATCTTAAAGATGAGGCTCTAGGATGCAAGAAAATTACAATTATCTCTAAGGTAAAAACAGATTTCTGCAGTTTGACCCTTTCTACCACAAATACATTGGTTGATCCAACATGCAGATTTTTAACAGAAACCCCAGGCCAGCTGCTTATATGTGTTTTGACATGGTGAGAAGCCATAGGAATTAAAAGGACCAAAGGTTTTGCCTCAACATTAGCAACTGTACTGGAGAGTTAGAGAAATGATTTGAAAGTAATTTTGTGTAAGATGCTATGGATACCCACTAAAGTCACAAGAAACTACCCACAGACCCGTATCTGAAAGATAGCAAAATCACATAAAAGGCCCAAGATTTTGTTTCTTAAGTCAGCGTACTTGGCCAGTCCTTTAGGGTCCTTGTGACAACTACTAAGACAGTAAACAAGCAGCCCCTAACAACCTCAGTTACAAAGAACTTTCTTATACTATACTTTAATGTAGAGTTAAGGAAGGTTTGGATAGAAGCACCTGCTCAGTAACAAAATGCAGGGCTTGAGCTAGCTGGTAAGCAGAAGATAATCCCGAAAAAGCGGTAAGATGAAATGTCAATGAAAACTTACTATTTTGCTCAAGACTGAATTGCAGAGCCTCCTTTAAGAGAAAATCAGTACTTAGGCAAGAGTAGCAGAAATGCCTTGCAATGCTTATGTCAATTAAAAGGTGCACAAAGTTTTTTTTTAGTTCATTCTCCAAAGCCCTCATGTGGGAACACTATGGACTTGGTATGCATAGGGAAAAAAACAGAGCTAATTATGGTAAAATTCAAATTGTTAATAACAGTTCCTTCACTTCACTTGTTTGTCACTGCTTCTAAAAGTGAAGAAAGGCTACAAATTGATGAAAACAATATTCTTTCAAGATGTGTTAAGTTCCAGTAAAAAGCCCCTGACATTTAGAATGGTGCCTACTACGGCACATTAGTAAATGGAGGTTGAAAGCGGAGACCCTTCACATGAATCACTATTTTATAATTCTTGAATGTGTCAGCTCTATTCTTTATGTCTATCAGACAACTCCCAGGAAAACAGACTGAGTGCAAACTACTGTTGACTTTTGTTGTGGGACACTCCTTTCTTTTTGATGGTCTCACAGGGACAATGGAATAGAAATCAAAGCTCCGGGTTCAGTCTCCAGGTGAAAACAGCAGACACTTCCCATGATTAGCTGGACCCCAAAGGCAAAACCCTCACAAACACCTGAGCCCAAAACAATCCTTCTTCCTAATAACTTAAAATCTGAAATTCACCCTCTCTGGACAACCAGCAAGGGAATCTCAAGTCTTGATCAAGGTGATCTCACGCTGCTAAGACAGCCCAGATGCCAGACAGAAGCAAGGCAGAATCATCTTGATCGCATAGTTTTCTTACTAACAGTACTTTACATGTAGTGTCTAGCATGGAAGGAACTAAGACACCGTGATAAAGACCACCACCCTCAACATAGCACAAACCAAATGCAGAACTTGGAACTGCCTTAAAAGGGTGTACAAGGATAAAAGAAAAAACAAAACATAACAAAACTAATGTAAATCAACAAGAAGCCCACCTTTGCAGAGTAACCTAGTGGATTTGAAAATCAAACAAATAATGAAAAATGTGGTTACCAAAATTAAGAATGGAAAGGAATGGGTTTAATGAAACATGTCTATAGTTGGTTGAAGACAGAATCAGAAAAATAGAAGGTGCTGAAAATAACTGCTCATGATGCACCATGGAAAGACAAAAGGATGAAAAATGGAGAAGACTGGACAAGCGGGTCTACTGTGAAAAGCTCTAATACAAGTTAAATCCAAGTCCCAAAAACTGAAGTGAGAGGAAGGTTATGGACAAAGCAGTATGTGAAAACAAAATTTTCTACTGCAGTGGATCACAGCTAGGCATGGTGGCACACACCTATAATCCCAGCTACTTGGGAGGCTGAAGCAAGAGAATGCTTAAACCTCAGAGGCAGGGGTTGCTGTGAGCCAAAATCATGCCACTGCACTCCAGCCTGGGTGACAAAGCAAGACTCTTGTCTTGAAGAAAAAAAAATGCCAGGCACGGTGGCTCATGCCAGTAATCCTTGCATTTTGGGAGGCCAAGGCAGGCAGATCACCTGAGGTCAGGAATTCAACACTAGCCTGGCTAACATGATGAGAAAACCCTGTCTCTACTAAAAATTACAAAAATTGCCAGGCACTGTGGCTTATGCCTGTAATCCCATCACTTTGGGAGGCTGAGGTGGGAGGATCACCTGAGGTTGGGATTTCAAGACCAGCCTGACCAACATGGAGAAATCCCGTCTCTACTAAAAGTACAAAATTAGCCAGGCATGGTGGCACATGCCTGTAACCCCAGCTACTCGGAGGATGAGGCAGGAAAATCGCTTCAATCCAAAAGGCGGAGGTTGCAGTGAGCAGAGATGGCACCACTGCAGTCCAGCCTAGGCAACAAGAATGAAACTCCATCTCAAAAAAAAAAAAAAGACATACAGGGATGGGGGTGGAGCAGGGTATATGAGACAGTTGTTACAAAAGCAGAGAGGCCATAGTACCACAGACAGGCATCAGGCAAAGCAAGAGGTTAGGGGCTTCAGAGAAGCACAGCCAAGAAAGTACACATGCAAGCCCTGAGATGAGATTCCCAAAACCTCTAGCCTGGCTGACTGGTGAAGGTCATACTCCCTGTATGAAGATACATAGGGAAGACTGGAAGAGGTGGCTGTTTTTCTTTAGAAAAATGAGCCTAAAGAAACGATGATGTATGAGTTACCAGACAAAAAATTCAAGCTAACCATCTTAAAGATGCATATCAAACTAAGGAAACAGATACAAACAAAATCAGAAAAACAACCCATAAACAACATGAGAATTATCAACAATGTAAAGGAAACCCGCAAAAAAGGATCAAACTCTGGAACTGAATACAAGTGAACAGAATTTAAAAATCACAGGTCCAGAAAGAATCTGCAAACTTGAAGACAGGCCACTGAAATTAACAAGTCAGAGGCGCAAAAAGGAAAAAAAAAAAATAAAGGTGAGCCTAAGAGAGGGAGTAGCAGACACCATCAAGAGGAACAATATACAAACTACAAGAGTCCTAGAAGGAGAAAAGACAGAAACAGAGAAAATGAGAACAGGATTTGGGGGAAAGACAGGGAGGGGCAAAAAGCCTACTAGAAGAGAATAATGGCCTAAACTCCCCAGTTGTGTGAAAGAAGATGGACATACAAATTCAAGAAGCTGAACTCCAACTAGGGTAAGCCCAAAGCATCAAGAGACAATATAATCAAACTCTCAAGAGTCACAAAGAAAGAATCTTGGAAGCAGCAAGTAAAAAGTGACTCATCATTTACAAGGGAGCTCTTGCTAGATAAGCTATAACTCTGCAATCCAGAAGACAGTGGGATGACATATTCAAAGTGCTTAAACCAAGTGACAACGAAGAGTCTAACTATAAAAGAGCCAAATATGAGTGACCATGGCCCATGACACAACCCTCAAGAGGAGGCCCTGAGAACATGTAACCAAGGTGGTCAGGGCACAGCTTGGTTTTATACATTTTGGAGAGGCATGAGGCATCAATCAAATACATTTAAGAAATACACTGGTTTGGTCAAGAAAGGGCAGGGTTGGTGGGTTAACAGGTCCAGTCTATTGGTGAATTTAAACATTTTCTGGTTGACGGTTGAGTTTGCCTGGGATTGGTAAGAAGGGAAAGGGAATGCTCAGGTTAAGATAAAAGATGATGGAGACTGAAGTTCTTCTGAAGTCTTAGGGAAGTGGTTGCCCTTAGAGACAATAAATGACCAAGGTTTCTTATTCAGATTTTAGTTTATCTCTTTAGGATTGGGAGGGTCTGGAAGAAAAAGATTTATCTATTTTAATAGAGATTCTTTACAGATGCAGATTTCTCCTCCACACCCACGAAGAGCAGCTTTGCAGGTCCATTTCAAAATATGGCAAACATGTTTTGGGGTAAAATATTTTTATTTTCTTCATTGTCTCGTAATGTTATCCCAGAGTCAGACTGGAACGTAAGTCATGAAATATAGGGTTAAATAAAACCCATCTGATGATGAGTCATGCTCATTTGTAGGGCATAACTCTCCAGATCCCTTAGATAGGGATTTGGGCAAGATAATTATCAGGGTTTAGTCCTCACAAGAATACCATAACTTTCAAAATGAAAGAAAAAATAAGACCTTCCAAGGTAAGCAAAAGCCACTAGGCTGGCCTTACGAGAAATGCTGAAGAAAAGCGCTTCAGGATGAAACAAAAGGATGTCAGACACAAAACCATATGAAAAAAAGAAAGAAAGAAAGAAAATATGAAGCTTTCTGATAAAGGTAAATATACAGACAAATAGAGAATCCTAGATCACAAAGGTGTATAAATCACTTTTAAGTCTGGTATAGAACTTAAAACACAAAAGCATATCAACAACCATAAACCAATGGTAAAAGGATACACAATAGAAAAACATTCATGTGTGCCATCAATAACAAAATTTGTCTGAGGGGATATGGAGATGCAACTGAAGGCAACAGTTGAAAACAGACTGTTTTCACTTTAAGATAATTTATGTAATCCCCTTGGTAACTACAAAGAAAATAACCATGGAAGACACACAAAATCAGAAAGGATTCAAAGTGTTCTTTTATTTTTTGTCACTATAAAAAGTAAAGAGCAGCAGAGCACAAAAAGGCAGGTAATAAGGGAGAAAAAATAGGTATAAAATAGCTACAGAACATACTGAAAATAATTAACAACAGAGCTATACTAACTAATGCCTTCCTTAACAGCAACTATTTTGACTGTAAAACAGATGAACTCCTCACCCCAATCTAAGGACACAGACTAGCTAAATGAATAAAACCAGCCAACCAACTAATCAAGTTACAACTATATGCTGTTAACAAAAGACCAGTTTCAGATTTAACGACACACACAGGCTGAAAGTGAAGTGCTGAAGTTGATGTTCCAGGCAAATAGTAAGCAAAAGAGAGCAGGGGTGACCAAACTTGGGTCAGACAAAATAGACTATAAGTGAAAAATTATCACACAAGACAAGGCAGCTCAAAAATGCTTATGTTACAACAGAAGAAAGATCTCAAATGAATAGCCTAACTACATTACAAGGAACTAGAAAAACAGAATAAACCCAAGGTTGGCAGAAGGAAGAAAATTAAATAAAGACCAGAGCAGATATAAAAGAAAAAAACGGTAAGAAAAAAGAAAAAAAGCTAAGGGTTGATTTTTTAAAACAGATTAACAAAAACTGACAAAACCAAAGTTGAGCATGGTTGACTCACTTGGATAACACACTTCCTAATTTGAAAACAAAATACAAAATGACAGTAATTCAACAGTGTGATACTGGCATAAAAGACAGGCAAACAGACCAAAGGAAGAAAATAGAGCCCAGAAATAAACCCAAGCATATATGGCCAAATGATCTTCAACAAGGGTGCCCAGACCTCTCAATGGAGAAAAGACAGTCACTTCAACAAGTGGTGCTGGTAAATCTACGTCCCCATGTAAAGAAACAACATGAGAATACCTTACATCACACCATATACAAAAACCAGCTCTAAACAGATTAAATGTAAGGCCTTGAACTGTAAAGCTCCAAAGACAAACACAGAGACCACAAGCTTCATGACATAAGAGATATAATTTCCTGGACATGACACCAAATGCAAAACCTGACAAATTTAAAAATGCCTGCCAACCAAAAGAAACAATCAGTAAGGTTGAAAAGGCAACCTATGGAATGGGAAAAAACATCCACAAATCTTATGTCTGATACTATCTAAAGATGTCCTACAACTCCACAATACCAGAAACAACCTAGCTAAATACTGGACAAAGGACATGAATAAAACCTTTCTCCAAAGACATACAAACACTCAAAAAGATGTTCAACATCTTACTCATCACAGAACTCCAAATTAAAAAAAATAATAATGAGATATGACCTCATACCTACCAGGATAGCCACGAGGAAAAAAAAAGAAAATATATAAAAAGCAAACAACAGCAAAGTGTGGGAAGGAATGTGAAGAAACTGAAATTCTTCTACACTGTTGGTAAGAATGTAAAATGGCAAGGCTGCTATAAAAAAACGCACAATGGTTTCTCAAAAATTTCAAAACTATCTCATCCAGCAATGCCACTTCTAAGTGTGTATACAAAAACATCCAGCAGGATCTGGGAGAGTTGTCTGCACCGCTGTGTCCCCAGCAGCATTACTCACAGTAGCCAAGAGGTGGAGACAACCCAAATGTCCATCCACAGAGGAATGGATAAACAAAATGTGGTATACACACACAACTGAGTATTACTCTGCCTTAGAAAGAGGAAGGAAATACTGGCCAAGTGCGGTGGCTCACGCCTGTAATCCCAGCACTTTGGGAGGCCAAAGAGGGTGGATCACCTGAGGTCAAGGGTTTTGACTCCAGCCTGGCCAACATGGCGAAACCCCATCTCTACTAAAAATACAAAAATCAGCTGAGTGTGGTGATGGGTGCCAGAAATCTTAGCTACTCAGGAGGCTGAGGTAGGAGAATCACTCGAAACCAGGAGATGGAGGTTGCAGTGAGCGGAGATAAAGTTACTGCACTCCAGCCTGGGCGACAAGAGTGAAACTCTTTCAAAAAAAGAGGAAAGAAATACTTTCACATGCCACAACATGGATGAACCCCGAGGACATGACGCCAAGCAAAGTTAACTAGTCGAAAAGGACAAACACTATCAATTCCACTTATTAAGACACCACCCAAAAGAGTCAAATTCACAGAAGCAGAGTGGTATGGTGGTTGTCAGAGGTTGTAGAAAGGAGAAAGTGGCAAAGTTGGTTAAAGCACATAGTTTCAGTTTAACAAGATGAAAGAGTTCTGGAGATCTGCCACATAAGAATGTGAATATAGTTAACAACACTAACGAACTGTACACTTAAAAATGGTTAAGGTGGTAAATTTCTGACGTATCTTTTTTTTTTTAAACCGCAATTAAAAATTATTTAAGCATTTAAAACCAAACAAACCAAGAACTACAAAAAAACCTTTGCCCTCACTCAGTGGGTTTCTTGTTACTAGGAATATTGGCTTTGTCATTCTGAGATTATTTTATGTACACTCCCAGGACTAAACTAAGTAAACTAGTAAGTAATAAACAAATAAGCAAAAAAATTAATACCAAGCATGTTTGTGTAAGACAAAGGGATATATATTTCAAATAAAGTTAGGGCCGGGGCGGTCGCTCACACCTGTAATCCCAGCACTGTGGGAGGCCAATGCAGGTGGATCACCTGAGGTCAGAAGTTTGAAACCAGCCTGACCAACATGGTGAAACCCTGCCTCTACTTGGGAGGCTGAGGCAGTAGAATCACTTGAACCCAGGAAGCAGAGGTTGCAGTGAGCCGACACTGTACCATTGCACACCAGCCTGGTCAACAGAGCAAGACTGTCTGAAAGCAAAATGAAACAAAACTCCCCCAACAAAACAAAACAAAAACAAACAAGTTAGGTGGGGGAGAAAAAAAAGTCTGTTGAATTTTAACTGGGAATTTGATTTAATAAACAAATGAGATACAACATATCATTTCATTGGAGATAAGAAGTCCACATCCATTTTAAAAATTATTCTCGGCTGGGCACGGTGGCTCACGCCTGTAATTCCAGCACTTTAGGGCGCCAAGGCGGGCGGATCATGAGGTCAAGAGATCAAGACCATCCTGGCTAACATGGTGAAACCCCGTCTTTACTAAAAATACAAAAATTAGCCGGGCATGGTGGCAGGCACCTGCAGTCCCAGCTACTCGGGAAGCTGAGGAAGGAAAACAGTGCAAACCTGTGAGGTGGAGCTTGCAGTGAGCCAAGATCGTGCCACTGCACTCCAGCCTGGGCGACAGAGCAAGACTCTGTCTCAAAAAAAAAAAAAAAAAAAAAAATTATTCTCAAAGGTATGCAAAAGTTTGAGAGAGAAGCATAAGATGCTCCTACCTACCCACTCTCCAGCTTTGTAACATTTTTAAACTCCTGGCCAGCTTTGATTCATCTTTACCTATGCAGTCCTGCGCTGGATCACTTAGAAACAAATGGCCAGTACCAAATCATTAGAACCTGAAATATTCTCGCAAGCCACTCGAAAATCTAAGTAACTCTGCAAATGTTTCTTAAGTGTGTTCCAACATATACATTTTTTCCTTTGTCCCTTTACCCAAGTTTGTCTTCATTCTTTGATAAGAATACTTCCTGAATGTAAGTATTCCTGCTATTACTTCCTGCTATTACTAGGAGGTGCATGATATCTGGTTATCTCTGTGGTCACATTGAAATCAAACAACAGGTTTAGGTATCACAAGCATGACACATCCTGTTTAATATCCCCTCTCAATATTTTCCCCTAATGGGAATCCCTCTCAACTTTCACAGCAAAGAAACAAACGTTCTTGGCTAAAATTTTCAGGTCAACAGTAAATAACAGAAGTGCAGGCAGCACAGGTACAAGGTCATAGTGGTCAATCAGACAACCCTAGCCTGTGGAGTACTCAACTCAAGACAGCCAGCCTAGGCTCAAACACCAAGGCAACTGAGGACTTTGGCTAGGTCTTAAATCAGAGTCCAAGTGAGGACTGTGGGGGTGCCATAAGCAGGTAAACAGGGAGGGCAGTTAAGCAACAGAACAAAATCAAAAAAAGCAACAGAAAAAAAGTCACTGAAGAATGGCACAAAACGAGTTGCCATTGTTTGTTGTCCCTGACCTATTCTTTCAGTGTTTCTGCATGTCTAAAAATTTCTGTTAAAACAAGTCAGGCAAAATATTTTACTTCCTTAGCTGATCAGGTATTAGCAAGCACTTGGGTATAAACCTGTCAGGAGTCAGAGCCTGAGGTGTAGGGAGGAGAAATAAAGCTGTAGACACATCTTTTTCTCATCACTAGCTTAAGATTGTCTGGACAACTTCAGCCCTTCACCTCAAGGAACACAGCTAAACTTTATCGCATTTAAAACAAACTTCCCCTCTTCTGACAAACAGAATGGACACAGAGTTTACATAGCTATGGTTTACATTCTTGAATGAGGCTGGGCTACTGGAGATAGCCCAAAGGGACATCACACCTCTACTCAACATCAAGAACCCACTGCAAACCCAAGAGACCATGACACAATATGCTCTTAGAGAAAACCAAATGTGTTTTAGTTCTCTCTAATCATAATGGGTGTACAGACAAAACAGAAGAATAAAACAGAAAGACAGAAAAAGAAAAGACAAAGAGGGAGGTGGCAGACAACACAAGGGAAAAAAAAAACTTACCTGTATCAAATTTGATAAAGTTGATTATCTTGCCAGTCCCTAAATCAATCTGCACAGTATCGTTCACCTTGATGACAGGATCTGGGTAGCGGATGGTTCGAGCATCATGAGTCACCAGGTGAGGGATTCCCTTCACTCCCACAGTAATCTTTCTCACTTTGCACAACTTGTACTATAAACACAGCAAGGAAAATCAATTCAATATGTAAACATAAAGCCAGCCTAAAGCAGTCACCCAGACATTACTTATCCCATCGATTTCCAGCATTTCCTCGGTCAGAGAAGGAGTGCTCTTGGGAAAAACTACATTAACCAGTCACAGAGCTGGTGACCTCCCATACTGATTTAGTAATTTAGACATTTGGGAAACCTTGCCAAGGGGGAATCTGTTTCAGAACCCTCTGGTGGCTGCTGGAAGAGTGCTCAGCTGAACTAACCTCTGGTCCTTTATCACAGGCTAAAAGCCTGTTGCCTGTGTATCTGAGTGGTAACACACAATCAATTGGTATATCATTTTTTCCTCAGGGACATATTTCCAATTGATAGTCCTCAATGGGCAACTCTGGAGCGGTGGTAACAAAGAGCCCCAGAGACAAACTTAACTCTACCACTACTAAGAACTGCTAAGAACATGTGGCTTTTGCCAGGCGCGGTGGCTCACGCCTGTAATCTCAATACTTTGGGAGGCCAAAGCAGGCAGATCACCTGAGGTCGGGAGTTCAAGACCACCCTGACCAACATGGAGAAACCCCGTCTCTACCAAAAATACAAAATTAGCCAGGGTGGTGGCACATGCCTCTAATCCCACCTACTCGGGAGGCTGAGGCAGGAAAGTCACTTGAACCCGGAAGGTGCAGGTTGCAGTGAACCGAGATTGCACCACTGCACTCCAGCCTGGGCAACAAGAGTGAAACCCTGTCTCAAAAAAAAAAAAAAATCATGAGGCTTTTATGACCAGGTTAGGTAGAACAGCTGTCTCGGCCAGCTACATGCTCTCTGTACACAATGCTGCTCTTCCTCATCTCATTTTTAAATGGCACAACCCATTAACTACTTCCTTTATTCCTTGTTTAACACTTACCACTCTGGTGTTGCTCGTGACATCTATCAGCAGGAGCAGTTCAACATATCTCATACCAAGTACATGTATCAGCCCAAGAGTTATCCAAGCCCCATTTTGTTCCAGAAGCAATTTTCAGGAGATTCAAATGGTATACTATGTAATCTCAAACAAACATAATCCATTTATGGTTGCCAATGCCCATCCTACATACCACAGGCTCCCCATGGACTGTCACTGCTCAGAAGTGACAAAGTGGGTTTTCTTTCAGCTTTGTTGAGAGAAAAAGCTTATAAAAGTTAAAAGATATTAAAAACTCCACATTTAAACTGAGTACAGTCCTCTGAAGTCTCAGGACAAATTCTGGGTAAATGTGAAAATGACAAGGACAAACAGAGTGCCAGATGACAGAAAAACTCCCTGAAAAGATGACAGAAATACTCCAGAAACTGTACAATAAATGAACTCGAGGAGCCACTTTTTTGTTTTTTAATCAGCTGCTGCATTTCCTCTCTCCCGTATCTTTGGGCTCTCAGGACTAACTAGGTTTGCCAGCTTCTCTCTTATCACTGCTTTTAACCTGCCTAGGAGGTGTGGAAAGAGACACAGTAAGTAAAGTAACCACAGCTTGGGCTCATTCTCCTATAAAAAAGGCCGAAGTTGAAATACTGTCCCCTTAAGCTTCAGAGGTGCAAGATGGGAATAATTATTGCACACTACTACATCTTATAAATTTATGAGATAATGGAACATAAAGGACCTGGCAAAGCAGTAAACGTCAGCTAATATTATTTCTGCTGCTACTATAGATTTAACACCATTCAAGGTGCTATGGAGATGTGAGGCCATTTAATATAAGCCAGCAGTCCAAAAAGGTGACAAAGGCTCCTATTCCACATGTGGAACTTAGGCCACATTAACTCCCCAGTTAAGGTAAATCTGGAATTCATCAGCCTGGCATATCCAAGCCCACTTATCCATGTTAAGGCCTGGATCCTATGCAGTCAATCTAATGAGAGCACACTCTTCAAATCAAAACTTCACAGTTGACACACCCCTCCAGGCATTCTCCAATGAGTGTTCAGTTTGTTTGCCACCACCACCTCACATTTACCACCACTACTAATAGAAACTCAAGATCATTTCCAGCTTTCCTGGCCAGTGAGTTAAGCAAAGAATTGAAAGCTGCGTAGCTTCCCTGATCAGAACTGCCTACTGGACCAACCAACTGAAAACTTCAGAGACTATAATTCAGAAGTCAAACATAAATGTAGAAATTGAAGAAACTCCCAGATGCTGCATGCAAACATACCAATTAAAGCTCTTAAAAGTTGGAAGCACTTCAAGGGACAATTAGGCTGACTGAGCCCTTTTCTTCCAAAAGGAAAACCACATCCTCCTTTCCGGCTGCCCTGCCACTGTGTGTACCACCCCCAAATTAACTTTAGGAGTGCCTTTGGGTCCAGAACTTGGCCCTAAAGGACAATACATCAGAAACCTGCTTGCATACAAACAAAAAGGCCACAGTGTGTAAAACTTTTGTTCTACTGCCTGTCATAGTAAGGCACAGCAGGACAGAAGCCCTTTGAAAGTTTGGATGGAACTTGGAGGGAGTGAATGGTGGCAGAAGGAGAGCAAACCAAACACAGTGCAAACCAAGGTGACTATAGGAATGGCCCCACCATCCAGCGATGTAAGTACTTGGCCATCCATAAACAAGTGTAATGAAGGTAATGTGAATGTGTGCAGAGGCAGGGTAGGGGGTGCTGTCATTAAGATACTGAATACAACTTGGCACATTCCTTCCAACCAGGTATAAACATCCCCATAAGAGAAGACAGATCCAATATGCAACCAAATTCAGCAGATAAGGTTATGTACCAGAACAGAAAATCATCAAGCTATGGTGCTACAGTAGGCAAAATACTTACGTGTGATGAGGCAGAGGGAGAATATGGACACAGACACAGAGTGTCCAGGGTACTGAAAGAAGGTTCACTGAGCAGCCAAGCAGAATTGCCTCAGACAATAAATGATATAACAAGGGCACAGAGGGATACTAACCTGCCCAACCTCAGGGTGAATACATGTGGATGGGGTATAATATGCCTATCAAAGCCCATTCTTCTCTTTGCCCTCTAATCCAAAGTGGAAAAGTACGAAGCTATAGTCCATAAGCACCAAAGCAGTGGGCTAAGATTCCAGGTTTCTTTGAGTCTACGGTTAAGTAAGGCTAGAGGTGCTGAGTAAGCAGACAGAGAAAACACATTTTCCCCTTATACCTCCCAAAGCCCTGGGACCAAACCATAAGAAAGATTACACCACTCAGTATACATTCTGCAACCAGTGGAGCCAGACTTAAAAACAATCTGTCAACTTCACTCTTCCATCCTCATTTAAAAGAGTAACTTGCACTTTACCTTTAAAATTTGCTATCCAATCATCAGTACCAATCCAGTGACCACTTACTAATGCAGTGTTACTTTAACCAACCTAGGGCTACTAGTGGGCATTTTCAATCTCTCCAGCTCTACTCCACGCTAGATATAAGAAACCCTCTGTCCCTGATAACCAGAGAAAGAACTCTGAAATGCAAGCTCTAGTTCTGAAATGGCTCTACACACAGTTACTGAGGTCACTATTACTGATATCCCTATTACAATCACTGCTCTGTGTTCAAAATAAAATCTGGCCCTCTCTACCTCTGCCCCTCCAACTTCACGAAGCAAGTCTTTGCATCACGGCCTGCTGAATGCATTCCTATCACCCAACTGTCCTCCACATTTTTTGCATGTGACATCCTGAAACTACTTGGGTGATTCTAAAACGTTTCCAGTGAAAGTTAATCTTGTCCCTTTTCCACCCTGGCTCATTAGCTCCAAATAGCCCAGGTAAGACAGGTCCAAGCAAGTTCTATGACTGTGAACTCATAGAAGGCCTATTCACACCTCAAAGCCTACCTGCTGCCCTCCACTTTTCATGTACATCCTGTCCAGTGTACTGTCTCAGCTGAGCTGAGAACAGTGGTAAGGGAGTCAAAATAGTTAGCAGGTACTGCTGACAGTCAGGAGAAAGACAGCAAAAACAAAACAAGTAAAAACATTTTCTTCTCCTATATCCTCCACAGATCCTTTCACTAACCAACAGTTTCTGCATGGATAGCAACAGCACCATGCAGTTCACTGCTATATCACAACATCAAACTTGAAGCCTCGTGCCCAAAGGTCCTCTGCCTTTAACTGCACATGTGAAACACCTCTGAAAAAAGACATGACCTCTCTCTTTAAAGGTGCCTCCAGTTCCAAGTGGCCTCCCTCCATCCTGTGAGATGGTTCCCTCTGGAACTGTTAACCCAAGCTTCACGATGCATGTCAGTCCTTTAAGCATCCACAGATGACTGTGAAATACAGATTACACTTAGCAACTATCTACAAGTGAGTGAAATGCCTGTAAGCATGCTAGCACATTAACAGGTAACAGTTCTGTGTCTAACCTCTATACAGAGCTGACTGACCAGGTCTCCAGTGCTTCAAGACCAGGACAAAGGCAGGTTAAAAACTTTTGAACACTTTTATTAGTGGGAGTGCTCCTGCAAAAGCCAACTTTAGCAGGCTTTCCTCACATCCACCTCAGATGACTTTTATTACCTATGCACCTTCATGTGGCCAAAACAGCTCAGGATTTAGATCTTGGGTCCTCTCGCTTAGTAGAGGCCCATCCTGCCAGGAAACTAGAGGTTCACTAAGGGTAAGACTGGCCATATCATGAGGGGAACTTCCAGTTGAGCTAAACCTCTTACCACAGGGGTAGCCTCAACATCTGCAGAAAACCAATTATTTTTCCTCTGTCCCACAGCTGAAAAGACTGTCTTCAGATTTTAAAGATGTGACACCCCATCACCTGTCCTCCAGCCCCAAGACTCCCAAAGACTGTAGGGCTGAGTTACCTGAGTTACCACTGGCAAGTGAGAAAGGCACAACAATGACAGCAAACAGGAGACTGCTCTGAGTTCAATCCTTAGTTCCTAGTATGGGGCTCAGCCTCTATGTGGTAAAGGAATCAGAGTTCGGATTGAGTCCTGCAAGTAGGCAGGCTCAAAGCCACGAAGGCAAGGATACAATGGATGAAAACAAAACAGTATGAGCTGAAGGACCCCAAACCAACTGCTTATAATAAAATGTCTGAGACAAAAGGAAATGTCTGAGAGAAAAAGAGAGGGTTGGGAGCCAGGGAAATAAAAGGTAGCTGAGCCTAGGTATATGTAAGCCACGCATATCTAAGCAAAATGCTTAGACAGGGTAGCCTCCAGAATGTGTCAGTTTCTGAGCACTCTCAGAGACAGAAGTTTGGAGAAAAACAGCCATTGAAAAGAACAAAATAATGCCTTTTGCAACAACATGGATGGACCTGGAAGCCATTATTCAAAGTGAAATAACACAGGAGTGGAAAACCAAAACCCCTATCTTGCTATGAGTATGCAAAGGCATACAGAGTGATATAACGGGCTTCAGAGACTTAGACGAGGGAGGTTGGGAGGGGGCCAGAGACTCAGACGAGGGAGGTTGGGAGGGGGCCAGGGATAAAAATAACTACACATTATGTTCAATGTACACTACTAAGGTGATGGGTGCACTACAATCTCAGAACTCACCACTGGATAATTCACCCATGTAACCCAAAAAACACCTGTATCCAAAAAAATTACTGAATTTTTTCAGATTTATTTTAATAGGAGAACTACAGAGAAAAAGTTTATTCTTAACTGTTGAATAGCACTCTACCACAAGAAAACCTCAACTCTACCATCTGTCTGCTCAGCAGTCTTGACCAGTCATAATTTGTAATCACATCACCACCTACTACAACATGCCTGCCCCATTGACACCCTTTCCATACAATCTTGACTGCAAGGTGAGGCCTCCTGTCATTCTCCAAAATGAATGTCAAATGTGAGGCTCCACTGAGAGCATTCTACGCTGTCCCTCTCAAACCACAGATAAACTCTTCGCTTCAAGTTTCCACTGCCCTTTGTACAACACCTACACAAACTAGTATGAAATCTTTCCCAGCTGGCCTCCCTCAGAAACAGATCTAACTGCCCAGGTTCCATCTTTTCTGAAACTTAAACTTCAACTGCCTATTCCCTCCACCTGTCTTCTTCCTTGCCCACCAAAAAGGCGCTAGTCTCCCCACTCATGGTCTTGATCATCTCCTTTTGCACCAGTCTCCAATTCTCTAAAACCAATGGGCAAACATCACCCACTATCTTAAAAGAAACTCCCTCTTTCTGTCTCTTTCTAGTCACTGTCCCGTATCTTCTACTTTGAGAATAACTGTCACCTTTATGAGATTCAGTCTTCTCAACGTTCAAGAATGGTAATCCATAAACCCAAGTCTCTGTTTGGTTGGTTACTCTGATTTTCTCTTTTTGATTTCTTTAACCAGTATTTTCTACTTTTCAGGAAACAGAACCTGCACCACCTAGATCCCGTTCATAAACCTTCTGCAATATGAAATCTCCCTCTCCCCATGCACACCTATCACTGAACACAAGCTGCCCAGCATCAATGAGGTTTCTGTGGCAACTATTCAGACAGCATCTACCGTAACTCTTTTGAGCAGTGTTTCAGTCCTCTATTTCAGTCAGCACTTACTTCTGTCTTATCATCTACTTGCAAGTTGCAAGGCAAGCTGAACCCAAAGCATTAAGGTACTGTCCTTCCATCCACAACTCTCTCAAGCATCCATGTATTTCACCAAGATCTGCAGCTACCATCTCCTTATCCTACCACCAAATATTCAATCACCCTGTTCCACATGTGCTTCCTCCACACCACAGCTGGGGATGTATATTCTAAACCCGTCTTCTTTGCCATCTTCCAGGTGATACTTGTGCTCTCTACCCCCACTCACAATGGGAACAGGCACTGCCTTAGTTCCCATTACTCGTGTGCAAGTTCATCATGGGCTCACCCAAAGTCTTTCTTTTTCTCCCATCCACTGTAATGGCAATCACCCACAAAAACAGACCTAATCTCCCATTCTTAAATCCAGTGACTTCCATTTCCTTGGTCTTCAACAATTAATACCAAGTTGTTACGGGGAAATATTATGTCTGAAATCCATCAGGCTGTTTTCCCAAGACCCGCAAAATACCACTTTTCTAGTCTTATTTTCAAGGGTGGAGGGCTGTTTGGATGTTCTGTCTCTCCACTAACCTATGCTACCTGGTGGATTAATAAACTATGAAAAGGCTCCCTGGTGTGTCCCTGACATAACTGACGTCCCAGGAGCCTCTGATTCTCCACTCTGAACTCGCTGTGTCCTTGGCTCAAGCCAAGCTAAACTGGGTGGGGTTTGTGACAGGGAATGCTCCCTTCCAGCTGCCCAAAGAAACAACCAGCAAACAAATAAGCTCAATCAAAACTTCCCCAAGTCTCTCACCTGTTACACAAGGATAAGGCCAATACCCTAACCCAGGGCAACCATTTGGCACTTCTCGCTACTATGCGATAGTCTCCTGGACACAAGATTTTTACACCCTGGCTGGCCACTCTGGTAGGGCCAGTACTAGGTATTAACAACACTCCAGTATCTCCTTGTCCCACTCCATCTCCCCCTACTTAAAAATTCACAGGGACTACCAATCTGCATTGTCTCTTGAGATCCAAATTACATACAAAAGCAGAAACCAGTCATCAGATTTGATTTCCTCTGTGCTTTCTACCTTTTAGGTACAAAAGAACCCAACACCCTACGCGACTGAACACACTGCATGATTCAAGGCCTAGTTCCTACCATCTAAAACAAAGTACCTCCTGTGGGCGAATCCACAAAAACAGAATGGACCCTGCATCAAGGGACACGACCAAATAAGTCAGAAACAACCAAACAACCAATATTTGTCAATTCCTTTAGGGACTCTAATGTGTTTCCCCCAGAGAAATAACAGAGAAAAAGGCAAGCCGGTTAAACTAAGTAGAAACAACATCCAATGAAACGTTGTGATTCACTTACAGAATGCATCTCATATTCAGATGGCATCTGGTCACTGTAACAGTGATTGGGTCATGTGAAAAACAAAGTCACCCCATGACCCTAAATCCAGGGAAAAGAGGAATGGATGACTGAGGGGTGATCCTGGTTTCCAAAGAGGTCTTCCCTACACAGAAAAATGGAAGGTGCTGTCCACACAGAAAGCAACTCCCTTGAAAGTTTCCTTGCAACTTCAGCCATTAAATCTGGGGAGGGAAGAGGGAGTTTTAAGGGCAGAGGCAGACATCAGGAAGTCAATCATCTTCTATGTCTAGCAAGTGCAAGGCAGCACTACTACTAACATAGTCACAGCAACCTGGCAGGAAAGCATATTATCACCATTTACAAGGAAAACAAAGACTCAAAAAAGGTTCTATGTACTGTTGCCTGCAGTTACACAATTAATGAATGACAAGAAATCTGGATTTCTACCCAGGCCTTCCTGGTCAATATCACAGATCTTTCCTGTACAGAAATATCTTGTCCTTCAGAGAACTCCTTACTTGTAATCCCGTTTCTAAAACAGTCTCGTGTGGAAAATCCATTACTTTCTATCAGTGTGCACTTACATGCCTGGATTAAACAACCAGACAAACAAGTAGAGATAGGAAATATTCCTGGAATCTGGCTTAAACACCCTCTGACAAACTTAGCAACAGACCTATCTGTCTGGAAATTACAAAGCTCACTTGACTTGCGCCAACCTACCTTTGCCTCTTCCACTGTGATGCGGTGAACAGCAAAACGGCCCTTGGTGTCATAGACCAGGCGGAAATGTTCACCTGTCTTCTCGATGCTGATGACATCTGATCACAAAAGGGTATAAGGAACATCGTTAACACAAAGTTTCTTTTGCCTGCACAGCAGGAACACTCTATGCCAGGTTGAACCTGAGAACGTTTTAGCAGCCTAGGAGTCCCCAGCGCTTGACGGAGGTGCTTGAATGAAACCAACCTACCCCTGCTCCTGTCCCAATACATGTCATCCAACAAAAGAAAGTGAATACATTTATGGCTGCTCTATTGCTTCCTATGTTCTTGTGCAATGGCTGCTTGAGACTGTGTTCTGGGTTAACGCACTCAGGATCCTGAGGAGAAAACATACATGAGCACACCCACAAATACCAGGAAACCAAATGAACAAGCAGACCTCACATTTAAGCAAGCAAGGCTCCAGGCTCAGCAGGCTGCCCAATCAATGTCCTGGCCCCCTTTACGCCCTCCATGACTTCGCTTATCAGGAGTCCTGCCTCACTCAGGATTTGGGGTTTTGAGAAAGAAAGCAAAATGCTAAAAAAAAAAAAAAAAAGAGGAAGGAAGGAAAGTAAGAAAAGGAAGGTCTGTCTTTTCTAACTCAGTGGCTGGATCCTAGGAATGTCCGGCCTGGAACCCCATCCACTCGGTAGCATCCACACCTGACAAAGTAATCATCCCCCTGCTGTCTGGACAATGCTAGGCTAAAAAGCTGTATTGAGCCTTTCACCATGAAAAGGGTGAACAAAGCACTAGGTCAGAATTCCTTACCTTTCCCTACCTCCCCTCTTGGTACACTTTTTCCCTAGAGGTGTGTGACCCTTCTGCCCCTCCTCCCCCCCAAAAAAAGCTGCAAATCCATCCTTGGAGATCCAGAATAGTTAAGTCATCAACGAAGTGGGAAGACAGAGCCAAAACCCGGTTCACTGACAAAGATTCTCTCCTTGACCAATCGTTAGCCAGTTTCCTCTGAGCCCTCTTCTTGGCTAAGCTTCAACCTTGACCTATGAAGACCTCAACACTAACATAGCTTCTAAAAGCTCAAGATGAGCCCAGTCTGCCTCAAAGTGCCTGCCTGAGAAAACTCAAGGCTGCCAAAAGAATTTACTGTTTGTTCCAGCCAACACCTAAGGACAGCTCCTCTGTCTCCTAGTCTCTGACGGGAAGGTAGGAGCCTAACTTTGATAATCTGCCAGCATGCAGCCACTGCTGGCCTCATCCCATTTACATTATCAACCCCTTTCCAGCTTTTCACTTGAGCCTTGCCACTTCTCTCCCTATCCCTCATTCTCCTTCTGAAAGGACCAGCAGTAACTTCCGCAGAAATCTGAAGTTCAGTGTCCGGTTTTATCACTGGCAACATGAGAGCCCTACATCTTGTCCTTCTCTCGACCTGTTCCTTCTTCAAAACAAAACAAAGAACTCTTTCCTTACCCATGAATCCAGCAGGGTATGTAACATCCACTCGAACCTTGCCATCAATTTTGATGAAACGTTGCATACATATCTTCTTTACCTCATCTCCAGTCAACGCATACTTGAGTCTATTCCTGAGGAAGACGATCAGGGGAAGACATTCCCTCAGCTTGTGAGGACCTGTCGATGGACGAGGTGCCTGTAGAAGACAAGGAAAGGTAACCTAATCTATGAAGATCCACTCCTTATGTAACCAGATTGAGCAGATGACGTACTTTAGTTCTGCATAAGTTCAGCTGAACTTAACTTGTTGTGGGGAAGAGGAATACAAGAGGGCAATTATTTTATTAGTTTAGAGGTCTGTCTTGTTAGGAAGGTCATATCCCCAACCATGGAAATCTCATTTTGTGCCCCTTCCTTCCCCAAATCTAGCCTCACAACCATCTCCACATTTTGCCCTGCCCCAAGCACCACTGCCACTCATACTCCTTCCTCAAACCTCCCTTGAACACAACACTACATCCCATGTATCTCAAGTGTAGCTTACGCTTTACCCAAAACCTTATGAAGACATATTCTACTACTCTCTCACCATGCCAGGCTTCAAAGTTCCACACAAGCCCTGCTGATGTTGCAGGACCACCCTGTAATACCCAATGTGCGTTCCTCCTCTCTTGGCTGCTTGCCGGCTTAAGTGTCATCAAATTCACACCGCAACAAATCCTGTAACCTATACTCTCGCAGTTTTGGTGTTATACTGTCCTTAGGATATCTGCTACCAGTACATATAAAGTCTCAAGGTCTGTCTTGAACACCACTCCCCAATTACCTTTTAAGCTTGGATCACACAAGAATCCCTTCCAATGGAGACCGTTCAAGCTGCTTCTACAGATCCCTCTCTAGCTTTGTCTCTCTTAAAACGGACTCGCGATCATTAACCACACACTTTCATCAATGTCACAGGGAAAAGGAGAGGAACCCACAAGACTAAGGGACCAAGTTCCCAGCAAGTCTTCTTAAAAAGAGTGCCTTGCTCATCCACTTAACAATAGAGAAAACAATGGCCCATCCAGGGAGGTCAAATAGTAGGTGACAGTAGCAGAGGTAGCACTTGGAAGCAGAAACTGACAGGGACAGGTTGCAAATCCAGGTCCCCAGCCAACACACTGCCTATGTTCTCTCTGAAAATATCAGAACAAGGAAGACAAGTTTCTACTACTCAGTGTTCAGAGTTCAAACTGTACCAAGAAGAGGCCAAATCAAGTTAGTTACTAAGTGCCTCCTAAATGGAGACCCTCAGAGCTAAATATAGTCTCTTACCACATTTATTCCTGCTCAAAAAACCCTTGGCATCTTAAGCGCCTGGATTCTGTCTTCTTCACACTGGCTCCTCTCTGTCTCAGAAGACCAAGACTTTACAGCTTTAACCACTCTCTCCTAGTGTGACCACACCATCAATGTGGAAATTGCCTAGTCTCCTTGTGAGATGCTTGCCTCCTGTGCCTCTGAGTATACTGCCCTCATCCTGCCAGGTCTTCAAGGTTGGGTTCAAGAGCCTCCAGACTTTCTCACACAACTTCTTGCCCTTGTTTCGTGGGCTCCTGTAGCCTTTACTATTAAACCAGTAACTCGGGCTCAACGTAAAAAGCAGCTACTCCACCCTCTAAAACAAGGGGTAACTTTAAATTAAACACATTTGATTATTAATGGGGACTCAGCGGACTGTCACTGAACTCCTTTCTTATGTGGAATTGGACACATTCATTAACCCACCCAGCTCTGGGCTCAGGAAGTGCCCTCTGAAGTGGGGAGCTAAAACAGCAAAGGAAACCATCGGGACGTGACATCCTGGCCCTTTGTGGCACAGAAAAGTGCAAGGACAAGTTCAGGGTGCGGGAAGTCTTTACCAACGAAAATCCCACATAACAAACAAGCAAACGCCGCCCCCAAGAAATACCGAGCCACAGGTATTTAGCATGTACTCTTGACTAAAAAACAAAAACAAAAAACAAAAAAAAAAACAAAGTTATACTCACAAATACACCCGTTAATTTGTCAAGCATCCAATGCTTCGGCGCTGCAACACGCTTTAAGTGCTTCTTGGGGCCCCGGGCCTGAAAAGGACACGAAACTCAGAGAAATTCGTTTCCGCTGACAGTGAAATGTCCTCATCTTCAGCTGTAGGAACTGCTAACGGGTAATACCTGATTCAAGGAGAAAAGATCGCCCAGCCCATACTCACGCCCCGTTTTGAACAAATACTACTTCCTGCCAGACCCCAGAAGAGACCACGCAAAGCACAGACCTTTGAAAACTTGGCGGGTCTCCCTAGCATCCGTCAAGAGAGCGTCCACAGTGTTCTCCAAGCGAATCTCAGGCTGCTTCAACGTGTGAAAATAAGCTAATCCGGGTAAAAAGCCACTGCCGGGCTGCGTCAAGGATGGACTCACGTGACGGCCCCCAGACCGAGCACAACGAGACACACTCTTCTCAGACCTCCCCTCTCCAAATCGGGTTTCCTGAAGCAGCACCAGCAGCATTCCCACCCACCAAGTAGGGGCGACCGAAAAGTGAAACATCGCCAAGGTAGAACGGCCCTTTTTCAAATGATGGAGGCAGATATACTAGGAGTTAGGAAGTATCGGTCTTACCATAGCGAAACTCTGCGACGGAAGAGAATCTGTTCTTTTCCGGTGCAACCAAATTCTGTTGTCGTAAACCGCAGGAAGTCAGATGAGTGAGAAGTTTAGTTCCAGTTTCTTATTCTTCCGCTGTAGAGTTCACATCCTGAAACTGAATTTCTTAGCATTTTCAGTTTCTGATACTGATTTACAGGTGTCACTTATGCCGCAGGACTTTTTGTTGTGCCTACCCCCCCGTCAAGTTGGCTGAGCTGGGAGGACGCAGTTTACACTCTTAAACTTATCTTTCGCCGACCTTCAAAATATTTAGCAAAAGTCCTGAAACAGCACGATTTAGGAGCCTTAAAAAAATGCCAATCGTAAGAAATAACCTATATGATTCTTTGTGACTGTGACATGCTGTGATTGCAAAATCATGATTTGTTTCGAGACAAATCATTCGTTGTTCAGGATTGGGGCCAATTTCATAGGTTTGGGAAAGTACTAAAATCGTCTGTACCGTAAACATTGAAAGGATAGGTTTTATGGCATTTGAATTTTAAGTCGAATACCTTGCTTTGGATTAGCTCGTGATGATGGCTGCACAGCTCTGTCCATGTCGTAAAACCTGCAAAACAATTCACTTTTAAGAGAGTGAAGTCGGCTATGTAAATTGTACCGCGCAGGCGTGTGTGTGGTCACAGCTTCCATTGGAATTTTTCACGCGCGTCCGCCTGACAGAATTGATATACAAAAAACAACCAGCCAGGCCGGGCACAGTGGCTCACTTCTGTAATCCCAGCTCTTTGGGAGGCCGAGGTGGGTGGATCACGAGGTCAGGAGATCGAGACCATCCTGGCTAACACGGTGAAACCTCGTCTCTACTAAAAATAAAAATGCAAAAAATTAGCCGGGCGTGGTGGCGGGCGCCTGTAGTCCCAGCTACTTGGGAGGCTGAGGCAGGAGAAAGGCGTGAACCCGGGAGGCGGAGCTTGCAGTGAGCCGAGATCGCGCCACTGCACTCCAGCCTGGGCGACAGAGCGAGACTCCGTCTCAAAATAAACTAAATTAAATTAAATTAAAACAAAAAAACAACCAGTCAAATGAAGCTGCACTTCCTTAATGTGTACAATTTGATGAGTATGGACATAGGCGTAAACCCACGATACCACCATCACAATCGAGGTAATGAACATCTCCATCACCTCCAAAAGTTTCCTTGTGTTCCTTTCTGGTTATTCATTTTCTCTCTCTGTCTCTCTCTCTCTCTCTCTGTCTCTCTCTCTCTCTCTCTCTCGTGGCCAGTGCACAGGTTGGTTTCATACATTTTACGAAGGCAAGATGTAAGCTGTAAATGGTGCAGGACATTGGGGTGGCTTGGTGGGGGGCTGGGGCAGTGGGAAGGTAGAATTTGATGTCATAAGAGACAAATGGTTGCATTATTTTGGGTCTCTGATTAGCCTTTCACTAAATACACAATTTAACTGTAACAGGAAGGGTAGAGGCCGGGTGTGGCAGCTCACACCTGTAATCCCAGCACTTTTGGAAGCTGAGGCAGATGGATCACCTGAAGTTGGGAGTTCAAGACCAGCCTGACCAACATGGGGAAACCCTGTTTCTACTAAAAATGCAAAAATTAGCTGGGCGTGTTGGCACATGCCTGTAATCCCAGCTACTCAGGAGGCTGAGGCAGGAGAATCGCTTTGGAAACTCTGACAAAAAAAAAAAAAAAAAAAAAAAAAAACAGGAAGGGTAGAGGAATAGTCAATTACTTTCATAGTCTGGCTCAGTGAGTCTGTATTTTTACATAAACAGCGTAGCAGAGGAAACAATGAGATAGGCATTTGTTGCAGATGTGCAGATGGAGGACTTTCTGTCTTGCACCTGTGAAGATGAGCTACCAATGTAGGTCGCCAGGGTGAAATTAAACAGAACTGCTTTGGAGTAAAGATCTTGAGGTGCATGGCTGGGCATAGAACCTCTGCCCTTTCCAATTTGAGACGCTTGGTGGGCAGTGCCTAAACACAGAGGCAACTGCAGGTTTCTGGCTGTGGGCAGTGAATCTAGGAGTTTCCGTGTGGAGGCACCAAATCACCACTGCTCAGTTTGTTTAAGGTATCTGGGTCTTTTATAATTTTTTTTTTTCCTTTTCTTTTTTGGTCTTTCAGTGGCTGTTTCCCTGTAGTTCCTTGGAAATTGAGGGCAATTAGCTAGGATCACTCTCTTGTGTTACCTGAATGCCAAGGAGTGAATAGGAATAATTGTCCTGCCCAGAAGGGTGAAGGACCTGTTTTTTTTTTAAATCTGTTCCAGGTGTGGTCCCTCATTCCTATGTGTGATGCAGCTCAGAGTAGACTTGCAAATGTTGCAGGAGACGTAAAACTTCTTTTCTTATTCTCCCGTTATCCTACTCAACTGGCTAAGAACAAAAAACGAACCCAGCTTCCAGTTCCTATCATTAACGTTCATGGAATGGGAAGCATGGGAAATCATGGCCTTATCAAATTATAAGGATGCCAGCAGTCAAGCCTTTCCTGCAGTGACAAAAATGAAAGCTCATAGTAGAGGCGGGCAGATCACGAGCTCAGGAGATCAAGACGATCCTGGCTAACACGGTGAAACGCTGTCTCTACTGAAAATACAAAAAAGTAGCCAGGCATGGTGGCACGTGCCTGTAGTCCCAGCTACTCGGGATGCTGAGGCAGGAGAATCACTTGAATGTGTGAGGCAGAGGTTGCAGTGAGCCGAGATCGCGACACTGCACTCCAGCCTGGGTAGCAGAGCCAGACTCTGTCTCAAAAAAAAAGACCTTGAGGTCCACAATGAATTTCTCTTTTGGGGCAATTGTGAGGAATCTATGTAGCTTTTTTTTTTTTTTTTTTCTCAGACAGAGTCTTTCTCTGTCACCCAGGCTGGAGTGCAGTGGCACGATCTCAGCTCACTGCAAGCTCGCCTCCCAGGTTCACGCCATTCTCCTGCCTCCGCCTCCCAAGTTGCTGTTACTACAGGCGCCCACCACCATGCCTGGCTAATATATATATATATATATATACACACACACACACACATATATATATTTATATATACACACACATATATATATATATATATATATATATATATATATATTTTGTATTTTTAGTAGAGACGGGGTTTCACCACGTTAGCCAGGATGGTCTCAATCACCTGACCTCGTGATGCACCCGTCTCAGCCTCCGAAAGTGCTGGGATTACAGGCATGAGCCACCGCTCCCGGCCCTATGTAGCTTTTTTTTTTTTTAGCTTTGTCTTATTCTCATCTCAGGTTTGCCTGCCACAGTTCCCAACTTGACTTTTCTCTTTGGCCTCGTAGTGATTTGGGGGTTCCAACATTTACTTTTCCTTTCACACTCTCTTAGTTGAGTAGTGCCATATGCATAATTTCAAAATAATCAAGGTGTAAGAAAATGTAACAAACTACTTGGCAATATACACTCCTACCTTAAATCAGGGATTGGGTGATAAAGTTTCCTTCCAAACAGTAAGCAAATTGATGTGTTTACTGAGCACTTATTCTGTGCCAGGCATGCGTTTTCACTTTTCACATGGCCTAAGTGTGTTGAAAGAGCCTTAGCCAAACGGGCTAAGGGATGTGGTAATGTGGCAGGCCAGGTCTCACCAACACAGGCCTCTATAACAACTGTTTCAGCACTGACTGATGGGTTAAGTTAAATATTAAAAGCTGAAAAAGCCAGTGTCCTTATACAAAGGCTGGAATGCAACAAAAGTCCACCAAGAGTTTTCCCCAGGCCTTGCCTGAACCTTAAAAGCATGATTAAACAAGTTTTACTGGGGATCTGAAGAAACTCTTCAGGCCTTCACAAAAAAGTTTGTTAGGGGTCTGAAGGAACTTCTCAAACCTTTATGATTTAGCAGGAGACAAGTGTAATCATCCCAGCACCTGCACCCACTGAGATTAAGCAAATTTACCGAGACTCCAGAGGAAAGTCTTCAGGACTCAGACCTTGCTTGTAGATTAAAATAAGTAATCACATATGTCTTTAGATGAATGCACACTTACATGTAGATATAGAGCTTAGAAGCTATAGAAGCTCTGGAAAACTTTGTAATTTTGAGTTGGCCTGGCAATAATTTCCAGGCCTTCTCCCTGTAACCGGTTGTAGAAATAAAAACTCTTCCTCCCTCCCTCTGGAGGGAAAACATGCAACTGGCACTTGTACACTCCTAAAGTCAGAGACATCTGACTCTAAGATTGGGGGATGCACAGGTAGGGGAATTCTTCAGACCTCACCCTCTCCAAAGGAGAGGCCCTTGGCAGGGGTTCTGAGGTCTAGTACTAAGCCCTCCTTAGAATTTTCTCTGAATTGCCATACTGCTTGTCCCGAATATTGTTTGGAAAGTGGAGTTTGCAGTTGAATGGGAAAGTGGGATGACATTGCATGTATCCAGGTTTTTGTACTGCTGTCTTAAGCAAGGGGCCTGGTTAATGTGTGACACTCTCATTTAGTGCTGTTTGGCCCCAGTACCCTTTGGAGTCGGGGGAGGTTTGGCCTTTAAAAATCTGCCATGGAGGCTCCTTCAGCAGAAATTTTGGTTCACAGACTTCACTGAATTATCTGTTCGGGCAAACAGGCTAAAATCAGCAAGCTTATGTTGCTATCTCATGGCTGATGTTCCAAGCTATTGGATCTTTGTTTATGTGTGTGTATACAGGTCTAATGTGTTAATTTATATGTACACTTATTGTCATATGGTGTGTCTACCAAATTGGCTTATAAGTAAGAGTGCTCATAAATTAAGTAAATAAGTATAAGCAATTTTCAAGTTCATGTGACTCAAATATAACTTTACTGAACAAGGTGGCTTTAAAATTATTTAAAATAATTTTAAAAATTATTTTAGAATAAAAATAGAAATGCCTTCTGAATTGTCAGCATACATTTTGTCTGAATTTTATGTTTGTCTTTGCTAGCTATTTTAACATGTCAGTGTTTGGCACAGAAGGTTATAAAACTATAAACTCAGCCAAAACAAAATTATCTTGGTTTGCATGCTTTCTGTTGATGAATGAGAGTAACTTATGAAAGGAAAATATTTTGGGCTCCCCAAAATCACTAAGCTGAAGAGAAAATTCAAGCTGGGAATGCTTAGGGCCAACCTGCCTTCTATTGTATTCAAACTCACCCCTCTGCTCATTAAGATAAATGCATATCCGACTGCCTCCCTCAGAAAGGCTTATCAGAAACTCAAAAAAATGCTACCGTTTGTTTCCCACCTATCTGTGACCTGGAAGTTCCCAACCCCCCTCCCCACTTTGAGTTATCCTACCTTTCCACATGGAACCAATTTCATTTTACGTGTGTTAATTGATGTATCATGTCTCTCTTATTCAAAATGTCACATTTGGGAGGCCAATGCGGGCAGGTCACAAGGTCAGGAGATCGAGACCATCTTGGCTAATAAGGTGAAATCCAATCTCTACTGAAAATACAAAAAATTAGCCTGGTGTGGTGGCAGACACCTGTAATCACAGCTACTTGGGTGGCTGAGGCGGGGGAATCACTTGAACCTTGGAGGCAGAAGTTGCAGTGAACCGAGATTACACCACTGAACTGCAGCCTGGGAGACACAACGAGACTGTCTCAAAAATAATAATAATAATAATTAATAAAGTATAACAACTGAGTACAATGAATGGAATAAATGTTTTAGGTAAACCCTTTCTGTAAATTAAAATCTTAAAAGTTATTTTCAATGCTCATTTCATATCTGCATCATTTCCAATTAAGAAAGGGTTGTAGTGTAGGGAAATATGTTCTAAAATTGTGGAATTGTTCTTATCTGTAAATGTCCATATCTGATAGTTCAGAATTTCTTACATTTTAGGGTTTCATTAAGTGTTAGGATAAAAATTCTAGTTAACATGTAATAATGAAAGGAGCTGGGCACATTCCTCAGCCCCGGGCTCAAAACAAACAAGCCCAGTACAAACACATCCCATCCTCCCATCCCACCACATATCGCCATATATCTCTCAAACTTCCTGAGCCCAGTACAAACACCACCAGGAAAGTCTCCGATAAGGGGACAGCTGTTCAAAGTTTTACTGAAAGAGCGGGAACCAAAAGAATTCCTTTGTTCCCCTGTAACTTTCAGGCTATAAAAAGCAAACACTCGCATTGTTCAGGGCCCTCTTGTATGCTGTGGAATGGAGGGACCAGGTTCGAACTTGTAGTAAAGATCCTTGCCGCTTGGCTTTGACTCTGGACTCTGGTGGTCTTCTTTGGGGAACTAACGGTCTGGGCATAACAATTCTGTATACAAAATGTGCCGGAAAAGGTTATGTTATTAGGATTATGTTATTAGTACCTCCCCAGACTCCAAAGAGACAAAAACAAACAAAAAAAAATTTGTCTATTTCAGTAGTTATCCAAAAGGTAGTTCAGATTACAGATTTGAAAAGGTTATTCTTGAAACAATGTGGTAATGAACCGTTCAGTAGGTGAGAAAAATGTGGAAAAATTATATTATAAAATATTCTTTAAAACCTGATAAAGAATTGGACACATTTGGCTAATTAACATTTTCATAGCTAAAGTTCTTCATCTTGATTAAAGCAAAGTAAGAAGTATTGTTAAAAATGCATTGGCAATTTGACAGTTCTTTTTTTTTTTTACATACAGTTAAGCCTGAAGCTGGATTTAGTGTGGAGCCAAGTTTCAACATACATGCTGATGTTATGCCCAGACCGTTAGTTCCCCAAAGAAGACCACCAGAGTCCAGAGTCAAAGCCAAGCGGCAAGGATCTTTACTACAAGTTCGAACCTGGTCCCTCCATTCCACAGCATACAAGAGGGCCCTGAACAATGCGAGTGTTTGCTTTTTATAGCCTGAAAGTTACAGGGGAACAAAGGAATTCTTTTGGTTCCCGCTCTTTCAGTAAAACTTTGAACGGCTGTCCCCTTATCGGAGACTTTCCTGGTGGTGTTTGTACTGGGCTCAGGAAATTTGAGAGATATATGGCGATATGTGGTGGGATGGGAGGATGGGATGTGTTTGTACTGGGCTTGTTTGTTTTGAGCCCGGGGCTGAGGAATGTGCCCGGCTCCTTTCACTTGCATTGCTTCACACTACGTTTACTATTTTATGTGGATAGTGCCAGTACTGGAGTCCTTATTGGTCATGTTGACAGAACAGGAGTATTGCCATCACGAACAAGCACCTCATTTTAAAATTCATCTTAATCAAAAAACAGCCTAAATCCAAAGGACAGCAGCCTAATGGCAAAAGTCAGCATAATCCTAAACCACAAATAACATCTCCAACAAGAAACATTACAAACTCCTCCCCATCCAGAGACACACTAGCCCAGAGATAACCCCCTACTGCCAGAAAGATGTCAGCCCCAAGATAACCTCCCCTCCTCCCAGAGATATTCCAAACCTTCCATAAACTTCTCCCCCATATAGAAACATTCCAAACTTGTAATAAACTCCCTCAGACTAAAACCAATATATACTCATACAGTTTGTAAGAGAAAGTGCTCCTGACTGAAATTAGCCAGAAGCCCCTCTCAAGTTTTATCTAAAACAACAACAACAACAAAAAACTGTCTTTCACTGTTAAATTGCATTTCATGTTTCTTCCCTTTTTTTTTAACTCTTAAAAATGTGTTTAAAGTGAATTTCTGAATTGCACAGGATGGATGATGATCTTAATAAACTTAAGGACATTGAATTGTGTATCAGGAATAAAATATTATGCATAGTTTTTTGAGGGGGTTCTGGGTAACACTGTAGCCTCCAGAGAAGATTAAATACAAAAACTTCAGGTTGATTTTCTGTTTATTTGTTTTTGCTTCTAGTTTTCATTTGTTTGCTGTTTCCTTCAGATTTTGCTTATGCATGCATATTTATATATATATATATAACCATGATTTTCTTTTAGGTTCTAGTGGAAGGCTCTTATTTGGTTCTGTGAATAGTTATTTTTGTTTCCTATGCATTTCTATCAAGTCACCCTTTGTACCGTTTATCTGGAATTCCTAAGCTATCTTGGTCAGGCTTACAGGAGTTAATGGAGCACACTAGCCTTTTAACCTTAAGCTAATTTTTTGGGTTTTAGGCTTCTTGATACTTTAAGCATGTTGAATATACTTTTGTAAATAGAATTTGAAGTTAAGAATTTCTTACCAGTCAGTTTGACAGTTCTGGTCTCTTTCTCTCTGTGCAAACCAAAGTCATTGTTTATCTCCTCTGTAATGTTTTAATTACTAAAAAGAGCTTTAATTAATTCGTTTAATAATGAACTTAAATCAAATATTTTGTTTTAAGTAAGTAAAAAGTATAATGCCTTTTAGTTCACATAACTTTAGTAATCTTATAAACAGTTTTAAAGATTATTGGTAAAATACAAATGTCTTCAAAATGTAAACATGTGGTCTAAATTATGTCCAAATATTAGGTTTGCTAAGTGCTTTAAGGTTATAAGCTGCTTCTTTGTCTTTTGAGAATTGTTTAACTTGCCTGCTTTCCAGCTAGGTAAGTCCTGGGGACAAGTGGAGTTGGCCACACCCCTAGCTATGCTGGAAACAATCAGATCTTATCAACACCTAGCACATAATTAACATAACAGGTTTTATGTTAAAATTAAATTGCTAAGAATCAACATCGTAACATGCAATTAAGACTGCTAGAAACAGTTTTACATGCAAGGTGTGTAAGAACAGTATAATTTTTTTTTTAAATAAAAGGTTATATGAAAGGTTTTCACTTCTTTAAAATTTCCGAGTCATGATTTTGGCAAAATACATAATTTATGGTAATCTGAAATTCAAAAATCTAACTTCAGTTTCAATGTCTTTCCTAATGCCTGGCTTTTTGGATGGATCAGAGAGAGGGCCCCTGAAAGCATCCAGAAAAGAGATTAACAGGATTACTTGACATGCTTAGTTACTTGGGATCGTCAAAATGATGTTCAATCTTTATTTTATATTTTGGTGAATAACACTAATATACATTCCAAAATTGTATGGGATTTCTAAAATTCTAATGTCTAAATATATGCTATCCATTATAATTATGGTTATTCTTGTTTTTTTGTTTTGTTTTGTTTTTGAATTTTGAGTCTTGCTCTGTTGCCCAGGCTGGAGTGCAGTGGCACAGCCTGGGCTCACTGCAACCTCCACTTCCTGGGTTCAAGCAATTCTCCTGCTTCAGCTTCCTTCATAGCTGGGATTACAGGTGCCTGCCACCATGCCCAGCTAATTTTTCTAATTTTAGTAGAGACGGGCTTTCATCATGTTGGCCAGGCTGGTCTCAAACTTCTGACCTCAGGTGATCCACCCACCTCAGTCTCCCAAAGTGCTTGGATTACAGGCATGAGCAGTGGCTTAAGTTATTTTAAATCACAGAATAACCAAATTTTCTTATATAAACCTACTAACCCAAGAACAAAAAATTAAATACCAAGAAACTACCTTGTCAGATTTTCATGTTAAACCGGCTGATACTGAAATTGTTTAAATATACAATTTGAATAAACTCCACAGTCTCAAGTCGTGTTACCTATGATAATCCATTAGTTATCAGTGCTAATGATAAACCCATTTGTTATCAGTGCTATGCGCCTAATTTGGAAAATCAACTGGTATTCAAGAGGCACTAATATTAATTAGGTATGGACTCATGGAGAACCAGCAGGATGGCCACCTTGTCCTTCCCAAGTCTTTAAAGCCTTTATTATTAAAAATTCTGCATTCCATGACTCATCATGGAAAAGATAAAATAATCCAAATTGAATACATTTGTGTGGTAACTTAACAAATTACTAAAATAGCTTGTATCCAATGTTTGGTCCCATATTCCTGGGAAAACAAAATTTTAGGTACACTTGGTCAGCTGGTGGGCCATTTAAACACTTTTAAGGGATTTCAATTGTAACTTTCAGTGCATGTTTTCTGGTTATATAAAAGCTTTAGCATGCAAGAGAGTTGATGTTATAACAGTAAATTATTATGCTACAGGGCATTTTCACCAGGTAAGGGAAGTTTTTTTTTTTTCTGGCTTCACAATTTTGTTTTATCAATATGCATCTGTGAGCCAGTATTGCATGCATATACATATGCATGTGAGCCAGTATTGCACTATCTTAATGATTCTGTAGTAAGTTTTGAAACCGGGAAGTGTGAGCCCTCCAACTTTGTTCTTTTTCAAAAGTGTTTAGGCCATTCTGAGTCCCTTGCATTTTTCAATTTGAAGTTCAGCTTGTCGATTTCTGCCAAAAAAAAAAAAAAGGCAGCAAGGATTTTGATAGAGATTGTGTTGAATCTGCATGATAATTGGTGGGGCATTGGCATCTTAAAGGCTTAATAAGTCTTTAATTTTAAGATAATAATCAATATTATCCATGAACATGGGGTGTCTTTCACTTATCTAGATATTTTTCAACTTATTTTAACAATTATTTAGAGTTTTCAGTGTATAATTTTTACATTTCTTTTGTTAAAATTTTCCAAAGTATTTTATTCTTTTTTATTCTATTGCAGATAGCATTGTTTTCTTAATGTCACTTTTTGGATGTTCATTGCTAATGTATAGAAATACAACTGATTTCTTTATATTTGTCTTGTATAACATAAACTTGCTTAATTAGTTTGTTAGTAGTTGTGGGGTTTTTTTAAGGGATTATTTAGGACTTCTTATGTAGATGATGTCATCTGCAAATAGAGATAGGTCTACTTCTTTCTTTCCAATATATATGACTTTTATTTCTTTTCCTTTCCCAGTTCCCCTAACTAGAACCTCTAGCACAATGTTGAGTGGAAGTGACTAGAATGCACTGATCCCTTTCCCGTTATGTAATGCCATTTTTTTCTCTTTTGATATTTGTAGGTTTAAAGTCTGTTTTATCAGAGACTAGGATTGCAAACTGTGCTTTTTTTGCTCTCCATTTGCTTGGTGTATGTTCCTCCATCCGTTTATTTTGAGCCTACGTGTGTCTTTGCATATGAGATGTGTCTCATGAATACAGCACATCGACGGGTCTTGAGTCTTTATCCAATTCGCCAGTCTGTGTCTTTTAATTGGGACATTTAGCCCATTTACATTTAAGTTTAATATTGTTATGTGTAAATTTGATCCTGGCATTATGATGCTAGCTGGTTATTTTGTCCATTAGTTGATGCAGTTTCTTCATAGTGTTGATGGTCTTTACAATTGGCATGTTTTTGCAGGGGCTGGTACTGGTTGTTCCTTTCCATGTTTAGTGCTTCCTTTAGGAGCTCTTGTAAGGCAGTTCTAATGGTGACAAAAATCTCTCAGCATTTGCTTGTCTGTAAAGGATTTTATTTCTCCTACATTTATGAAGCTTACTTTGGCTGGATATGAAATTCTGGGTTGAAAATTCTTTTTTTTAAAGAATGTTGAATATTGGCTCCCACTCTCTTCTGGCTTGTAGGATTTCTGCAGAGAGATCTGCTGTTAGTCTGATGGGCTTCCCTTTGTGGATAACCCGACCTTTCTCTTTGGCTGCCCTTAACATGTTTTCCTTCATTTCAACCTTGGTGAATCTGACAATTACATGTCTTGGGCTTGTTCGTCTCAAGGAATATCTTTGTGGTGTTCCCTGTATTTCCTGAATTTGAATGTTGGCCTGCCTTGCTAGGTTGGGGAAGTTCTTCTGGATCATATCCTGAAGAGTGTTTTCCAACTTGGTTCCATTCTCCCCCATCACTTTCAGGTACACCAATCAAACGTAGATTTGGTCTTTTCACATAGTCCCATATTTCTTAGAGGCTTTATTCATTCCTTTTTATTCTTTTTTCTATAATCATGTCTTTTATCTTTATTTCATTAAGTTGATCTTCCATGTCTGATATCCTTTCTTCCTCTTGATTGATTCAGCTAGTGATACTTGTGTATGCTTCACAGAGTTCTTGGGCTGTGTTTTTCAGCTCCATCAGGTCATTTATGTTCTTCTCTAAACTGGTTATTCTAGCTAGCAATTCCTCTAACCTTTTTTCGAGGTTTTTAGTTTCCTTGCATTGGGTTAGAACATGCTCCTTTAGTTCAGAGGAGTTTGTTATTACCCACCTTCTGAAACCTACTTCTGTCAATTCATCAAACTCATTCTCCACCCATTTTTCTTCCCTTGAGGATGAGGAGTTGTGATCCTTTAGAGGAGAAGAGGCATTCTGCTTTTCAGAATTTTCAGCCTTTTTGCGCTGGTTTCTCCCCATCTTTATGGATTTATCTACCTTCGGTCTTTGATGTTGGTGACCTTCTGATGGGGTCTCTGAATGGATGTGCTATTCCTTTCTGTTTGTCAGTTTTCCTTCTAACAGTCAGCCCCTCTGCTGCAGGCCTGCTGGAGTTTGCTGGAGGTCCACTCCAGACCCTGTTTGCCTGGGTGTCACCAGCAGAGGCTGCAGAACAGCAATGATTGCTGCCTGTTCTTTCCTCTGGAAGCTTCATTCTAGGGGGATACCCACCATCGTACAGGAGATGCCAACCAGAGCTCTCCTATATGAGGCGTCTGTCAGCTCCTACTGGGAGAAGTCTCCTAGTCAGGATACACAGGGGTCAGGGACCCACTTGAGGCAGTAGTCTGACCCTTAGCAGAGCTCAAACGCTGTGCTAGGAGATCCGCTGCTCTCTTCAGAGCTCACAGGCAGGAACATTTAAGTCTGTAGAAGCTGCCCACAGCTACCCCTTCCCCCAGGTCTTCTGTCCCAGGGTGATGGGGGTTTGGTCTATAAGCCCCTGACTGGGGCTCTTGCCTTTTTTTTAGAGATGCCGTGCCCAGAGAGAAGGAATCTAGAGAGGCAGTCTGACCACAGCAGCCTTGCTGTGAAAGCTTTTTACAGTTTGGATCTTCTGAGAACATCAAAGAAAACCTGACCTTGCCATCCACACTACAGCAAAACTTAAGGACCTTGAACTTTAGGTTTATCATCTCACAGCTGAGAAGGGTCCCTCCACACTCTTGGAACTGTACATCCATTGGAACCCTTAAGGTAAAACTAACCAGGGAGGTTTCTCCCCAGAAGAGCATGCTGTCTTTGATGTAAGCAACTTTTCTAAAGTTCACAGATTAAGACTTCTACTATCATGAAACTTATCTTTGAAAATTTTATCTTGCTATGCCTCTATGAACAATAGAAATGGAAAGGAGGTCTCTTATATGCACTTATGGGGTGTACTTTTATTTGTGAATGTGTTTACAGCCAGCCTTATACATGGATAACTTTATACTTTGGTGGATACAAGATAAAGGCCCAATGTCAGTAAGAAACTTTAATGGTACATACATTGCCTCATAATCAATCAGAAACAAAATATTGGTTCATTCGTCTTAACCCACATCATGGGTTAAAGAGAATATTACCAGGAGGCCTTCACTCTTCTAGAAGGGCATCATTTGTTAGGTTTTTCTTCCATGGTTTAAAATAGAAGAAGCAATGATTACAAATGTATGCTTATGATAGGCTGTATAGCAAATTCCACTGTAAAGGATGCAACAAACTTTAAATTCTCTTTTGGAGTTCACACAGAATTGGCAGAACAGAGAAGTATCTCTCCAGTTGCTGGTACTCATGGCCTATTGGAGAAATTCACTGGTAGAAGATTAATGAAAAGACTGCTTAGTTAAGTATGTAGACTCTTTATCTAGCTTATCCTTTGATCTATTTAATCTTAAGCGTTCTGGTTTGTGGTACCTTAGGTAAAGAGCATACTCCAACTTCTTGGTATTATCCTCCCAGTAGTCATGATAATACTCTCCCTGATGTGCTGTTGTTCTCTCAAAGGTTTTAAATGCTTGCCTGCAGCCATCTCTAGAATGGTCTCTCTTCAACTGGAATGACAAGAGCTGAAAGAAATCTGCAACCAGGCCAGGCGCGGTGGCTCACACGTCTAATCCCAGCACTTTGGGAGGCCATGGCGGGTGGATCATCAGGTCAGGAGTTCGAGACCAGCGTGACCAACATTGTGAAACCCCGTCTCTACTAAAAATACAAAAAAAATTAGCCAGGCTTGTGGCACGCACATGTAATCCCAGCTACTCAGGAGACTAAGGCAGGAGAATCGCTTGAACTGGGGAGGTAGATATTGCAATGAGCCAAAATCACACCACTACACTCCTGCCTGGGCGACAAGAGAGAGACTTTGTTTCAAAAAAAAAGAAAGAAAGAAAGAAAAAGAAATCTGCAACATAACCTATGAATGATGTGCTGAGATGGGAAACCCAAAATGATGGTAAATCAGAGTGGCACTAAGGCCATTGTCTCAACATGGCAACCCAAAAAACAGCAGTCACAGTCTAGGTCTTTCCAGAAAGTAAATGTAGAGCCCCTGACAGAACACATTCCTCCTTACAGCACTGTAATGCTGGAGAAGTGTCTGCTGCAGCTGCCATTGTTGCTGTTGTTCCATTTGCAACTTCTCAGTCTCAAAGATGACAGCAAGAACCAGGATCATAAAGGAGGTGGTCCTAATTGACAAGGCTGCTATGGAAAACCTATGCATAGTCTTAGCCACAAAGAGTGAAAGATCAAAAGTGGCTTCATCTATGGAGCCATTTTATGTTATTTGATAGCATAAAATTAACATGAAAATGTAAAGAGATGGGCGGGCATGATGGCTCACACCTATAATCCCAGTGCTTTGAAAGACTAAGGCAAGAGGATTGCTTCAGCCCAGGAGTTTGAAGTTGCAGTGAGCTATGGACCTGCCATTGCACTCCAGCCTGGGTGACAGAGGAACATCCTGTTTTTAAAATAAAATAAAAAAAGAAAAAACATAAATAAAATATAAAGAGATGACTTTTCAAGCAAAGGGTCTATTTGGGAAAATACAAGAATTTCAAAGCCAGGTGAAGTGGCTTATTCCTGTAATCCCAGCACTTTGGGAGGCAATGGCGGATCACATGAGACTAGGAGTTTGAGACCAGACTGGCCAACGTGGTGAAACACCATCTCTACTAGAAGTATAAAAACTAGCCAGGCATTATGGCATGTGCCTATAATCCCAGCTACTCAGGTGGCTGAGTCAGGAGAATCACTTGAACCCGGGAGGTGGAGGTTGCAGTGAGCTGAGATTGTGCCACTGCACTCCAGCCTGGGCAACAGAGCAAGACTCCATCTCAAAAAACAATTACAAATACAAAATTACAGGGCAAGTTAACAGCTAGAAAAAGAAATAGCAGTAAAATACATTTTAAAAAGCAGACATATGAAATCTCAGTTTTTACATGATTATGACTATGTAAACTGTATTCACTGCTAGACAACATTACGTGTGTGTGTGTGTGTGTGTGTGTGTATGAATGTGTGTGTTTGTGTGTTTCCTTTCCCTGTGTTTTTGGTGGGTTTAGCACCATGTACACATACATTACCAAGCTCTGAGGTTCATACACACATATTCTTTCAGTATATTGAAACATACCAGAATATGGGTGATACATTTTTAATATCTACATTTATTCATATTATCCTGAAAGCAGACCCCAGGTTCCTGGAGAAGAGAATGTATTAACTATCACCAACTTGCTGCAGTAACTGTTCCAGATCCCGTTTACCCCAATTCTCTCCTTTTCTGAAGAGAAGTGAGGAAAGCTAGTTCCATGTCACTCTACACAAACCATGGTCTGTGCTGTAGATGAGGAACCCAGAAATTTTTAAACTGACTTATGTATACATACACTCTGTCCATTAATCTCCTTTGAGAAGGAGAGAAAGCTTTATACTCTCCAAAATAAGTAGTTTCTTTTTGGGGACTGTCTCTATGGAAAAAGGGGCATCTGAGTCTTAAAACTCCTGGAATGTCTCCACAGTCTTAAGCTCCATCTGCCTTCTGAAATGTAAAAACACTCCTTCGAAGAGGTGAAATAGTCATAACTACTTATTCAGGAATCTTTTAAGATTGCTGAGATTGTGCCACTGCACTCTAGCCTGGGAAACAGAGCAAGACTCCATCTCAAAAAAAAATTACAAATACAAAATTACACAGGAAAGTAAAGAACTAGAAAAAGAAATAACAAAACCTTTTAAAAAACAGACCATATAAAAATATCAGTTTTTATATGATTATGACTATAAACTGTATTCAGTAGACAGCATTATGTGCGTGTGTGTGTGTGTGTGTGTGTGCACGTGTGTGCTTCCTTTCCCTGTGTCAAGGCTTGTTCTTTGACCAAGGCCAGTTCTCTGTGAAATTTGTTCAGATAGCCCTAACTATTTAGACATGTAACTGTATTTTTTGTATAGCCTCACATGGGGACTTCAATGTAATCTTTTGGAAGGAAATCCTATTAACACCCTCTGCACGTCCATCCTATGCATGTTAAACCTACTTCAACTGTTTTCCAAATTGAATCCAGAATCCTGCATTATAATAGCTCTGTTAAGGCTTACAATCTCATTTTGATGGAGCGTTTCTACCCACATTTCTTGTTAGAGAAACCATTCTCAGTATATAAACTCTAATTCTGGGTATCTTTCATAACTGTTTATTTGATGATTCCTTACTTCTAACCCTCTTGTCTATCTTCCATTATTCTTTTTTCTTATACCAAAGTTAGCCTGCTGGTCTGAAACTCTATTTACTTATCTCTTTTCTCATTTTAAAGTGAAATGGTGACATCCCTGTCTTGAAAAGACATCAATCTGCCAATGTATTTACAGATTACATGAGGTGTAGTATAACTGTCTCTTCATTAATTTTTGCATAAATTTTATGTAAATTATATGGATTTAGATATAATTAACATTATCTCTACTTATAAATATTTAGGTTTACTTCCCCTGTTTCTATTAAGAACAACTCTGTGAGCATATTACATCTTTGCACACATTTTCTTGTTTCCCCAGGAAAGATTCCATTGTGCATAATTCGAAGTATCAAAAAACATGCATACGTTATTTAAGTTAAAAATTAACTGGAAAAATAAACTCATTTGAAAATATAATGCATTCACAAAGTTCAAAAGTTAATGTCCAATACATGTCCAAACATCAAGAAATCCGTTCCCATCAAACCCAGTCTAGTAATGCTAGCATATAAAATATTCTAGAAAATATTAAAGTCTTTTATTTTATTTTATTTTATTTTTTTGAGGTGGAGTTTCACTCTTGTTGCCCAGGCTGGAGTGAATGGCATGATCTTGGCTCACTGCAACCTTGCTTTCCGGGTTCAAGTGATTCTCCTGCCTCAGCCTCCTGAGTAGCTGGGATTACAGGCATGCGCCACCATGACTGGCTAATTTTGTAGTTTTAGTAGACACGGGGTTTCTCCATGTTGGTCAGGCTGGTCTCAAACTCCCGACCTCAGGTGATCTGCCTGCCTTGGCCTCCCAAAGTGCTGGAATTACAGGACTTTTATAATATCTTTTGCAATTATATGATAAGTGATGCTTATTATTTACTATTTCCTAATATTTTGGCTATTTTTCTCCTGCAAAACATAATGAATGTTTTGAGAGAATCACATAGCAGGATAACTTTTAACTAAAAAGAAGAAAATCAAGCTTTCAAATAATTAAAGTTAAGGTTATTCATAGTCTTAGTGAGAATTACACCCCAGGAAAGTCTTTTGGAAAGTTTTTGTTAGACTACTCCAACACGGTGATTCAACCAAGAGCGACCGCCATACCCAGGTGGTGGTGCATCTGCGTGTGCTCAGAAATTTTATCTAATTTTTAAATAAAAGTTACCACTAAAGCAAAATATCATCAAAAGTTTGGGTGCAAGGGTACATCTGGTTATAGATTAAAGAGGTGTAATCATGAATTCCTGTATCTTATGTACAGGAAGAGGCAAGGGTCAGGGTCATTAGACTTATCTTTTCTAAAAATGCAGTGATTCCTGCAACAGACATGGAAACCCATGATCTGTCCTGCTTATCATTTTCAGGGCATTCTTCCAGAGGGCTGCATTCCATCACGATATGAGGGCTTTGTAAACTTCTGCAGGCAAGCAGAATAAGCAAGCCTGGCTACTTACATCTGCTACTTTGTCACAACTTAAAATGACATCCTTTATCTTCTAACTTTTACTGGTGTGCCTAATAAATCCATAAGCAAAAGAAGCAGTAGAGTGATATGCGTAACACTGACCTCTGATATTAACATGTGACAAAACCATAAGTAAATTTTGCCTATTCACCTTGTTAACACAAACTGGTAGAATACAAACTTGGTTACTCTTAGAGGTTTTTGTACTGAAAGAGATAAGATTAAATTTATTACTTTCTAAAATGCAACTGTGTATTGTAGGACTTGTTATAATAAACGTGGATGGGGATTTTGTTTGTCTAAGGGCCAATTAAAATAACACAGAAGAACTTACTTCTGAAAATTTGTTTTCTTGCTTAAGTTCCATCAATAAATACAGTGTGAAATGTTAATTGATATTTTATTTACAAAATGTGAAGCTTGCAGAAATTACATAATCTGTGTCCTCCAAATTTATATTGGGAAATAAAGTGATTCTCAATCACAGGGAACCATAACCATCTGATTGTTATCACTCCTGGAATATAATATGGCTTCTTCCTCTGCTCAAATATGAGTGATTATGTTTTAGTGGCATTTCCCAAACTCCCTGAGGTTGACTTAAAAGCAAAAACTTGACCAGGCACAGTGGCTCACACCTGTAATCCCAGCACTTTGGGAGGCCAAGGCAGGCGGATCATCTGAAGTCAGGAGTTTGATACCAGCCTGCCCAAGATGGTGAAACCCCGTCTCTACTAAAAATACAAAAATTAGCCAGGCCTGGTGGTGCATGCCTGTAATCCCAGCTACTTGGGAGGCTGAGCCTGGAGAATTGCTTGAACCTGGGAGGCAGATGTTGCAGTGAGCACACCACTGTACTCCAGCCTGGGCAACAGATCAAGATCAAAACAGATAAAAACAAAAACAAAAACAAAACAAAACAAAAAACAAAAACTGTCCTCTCATCCCTTAGTACTTGGATCACTGTGGCACTATTCCATATGTTTAGAATCCAGATGTTGGACTCTTCTATAAAGGAGCAGGGAAACATGCAGGACCTATTCATTTATGTATGGATCATCAGTGCCTGGTGCTTCTGTGAAAAAAAACAAGGAGTTACATACAGGAAAATACTTAGGAGGATGTATAGATTCTTGTGTTTGCTGTAATAAGTTACCACAAACTTGGTGGCAGACAACATAAAATGTATTTTCTCACAGTTCCACATGATACAAAATTCACACATCAGTATCCCAGGGTGGAAATAAAGGTGTTGGCAGGACTGTGCTCCTTTCAGAGGCTCTAGGAGAGAATCTATTCCATTTCTCTTTAGCATCTTGTGCTTGCTGCCATTCCTTGGCTGTGGCTGCATACTCCAGCCTTGGATTTTATCGTCACATCAGGTTCTCTATGTGTTTGTGTTATGTGAGTTCACATGTCTCTTCTTTATAAGGAAAGTTACTGTGGCATCTATGGTCCACCTGAATATTCCAGGGTGATCTCTCATCTCAAGGTTGTTTATCATATCTGCAAAGACCCGTTAGCAATAAAAAAAATTATTGCAGTGACAAAGAGTAGAAAATTAACGTCTTTGCAGGGCCCAGTTTTCAACCCATCTCACAAGATTTGACATAAAATTGCTGGATAATAAGGATGATCCAGTCAAAACCTTTAACATTATTTCAGAAATTCAGGGCCGAGGCAGTGGCTTATCCCTGTAATCCAAGCACTACAGGAGGCTGAGGCGGATGGACCACTTGAGGTTCAGAGTTCAAGACAAGCATAGCAAATATGATGAAACATCATCTCTACCAAAAAATACAAAAATTAGTTAGGTGTGGTGGCACATGCCTGTAGTTCCAACTACTCAGGAGGCTGAGGGGGAAGGATTGCTTGACCCAGGAGTCAGAAGTTGCACTGAGTTGAGGTCATGACACTGCACTCCAGCCTGGGTGACAGAGCAAGACCCTGTCTCAAAAAAAAAAAAAAAAAAGCCAGCATATCTGAAAATATGCTTTAAATCACTAATCCTGATAATCAGGGAAACAGAAATTAAAACTACACCGAGATATCACAAACATGTTGGTGATGATGTGGAGGAAAGAAAACCCTTGTACACTCTTGGTGGGAATATAAATTAATATAGCTACTTTGGAAAGCTGTATAGACATATCTCAATGAATTAAAAATAGAACCACAATATAATCCAGCAACCTCCTTCCTAGATATATCTCCAAAGGATAATGAAATCAACGTGTTGAAGATCTGCAGTCTCATGTTCATTCCAGCATTATTCACAATATCCAAGATACAGAATCAACCTAAGTGCTTATCAGCACATGAAGAAATGAAGAAAATACGGTATAAATGAACAGTGTAATACTATTCAACCTTGAAATAGAAAGAAATCTTTCCATTTGTTACATTGTGTATGAACCCAAAGGGAGGTTATGTTAAGTGAAATAAGCGAGGCACAGAAATAGAAATACCACATGATATCACTTATATGTAGAATCTGAAAAGTTTGAACTTATAGAAGTGGAGAGTAAAGGCGTAGTTACCAGAGGCTGGGAGAGATGGGTGGAAAGAAGAATGGGAAGGAGTTGGCCAAAGTTTTGGTAAGTCAGTGGAGATGAGTTTTACAGATCAATTGTATAATATGATGACTACAGTGATAATGCATATTTCAAAATTGCTAAAAATAATAGACTTTAAGTGTGCTTACCTAATTAGCCTGATTTATACATTCAACATATATACATACAGCAAAAATGTCACAATATACCTCATGCATACAATTTTTTATGTATTAATATTTTCAGCTTTTTTTGTTTTGTTTTGTTTTGTTTTTAGACGGAGTCTTGCTCTGTCGCTCAGGCTGGAGTGCAATGGCACAATCTCGGCTCACTGCAACCTCCGCCTCCTGGGTTCAAGCAATTCTTTCACCTCAGCCTCCCGAGTATCTGGGACTACAGGCATGTGCCAACACGCGTGGTTAATTTTTGTGTTTTTAGTAGAGACGGGGTTTTACCATGTTGGCTAGGCTGGTCTCAAACTCCTGACCTCAAGTGATCCCCCAGTTTGGCCTCCCAAAGTGCTGGGATTACAGGCATGAGCCATCACACCAGGTCCTAGGTATTTTATTTTATTTGTGGCTATCACAGATGGAATTACTGTTAGGCCTCTGAGCCCAAGCTAAGCCATCTTATCCCCTGTGACCTGCACGTATACACCCAGATGGCCTGAAGTAACTGAAGAATCACAGAAGTGAAAATGGCCTGTTCCTGCCTTAACTGATGACATTACCTTATGAAATTCCTTCTTCTGGCTCAGAAGCTCCCCCACTGAGCACCTTGTGTCCTCCGCCCCTGCCCACCAGAGAACAACCCCCTTTGACTGTAATTTTCCACTACCTACCCAAATCCTATAAAACAGCCCCATCCCTATCTCCCTTCACTGACTCTCTTTTCGGACTTAGCCCGCCTGCACCCAGGTGAAATAACAGCCTTGTTGCTCACACAAAGCTCGTTTGGTGGTCTCTTCACACGGACGCGAGTGAAATTTGGTGTGAAAATTACTTTCCTGGTTTTTTTCCCTCAGATTTTTTGCTGTTGGAATGTAGAAATGCTACTGATTATTGTTTGTTGATTTTGTACCCTGCAGCTTTACTAAATTTGCTTATCATTTGTAATAGTCTTTTGATGTAGGTGTTAGTTTTTTCCAACTATAAGATTACATCATCTGCAAAGAAAAAAATTTGACTCTGTTCTTTTCAATTTGGATGGCCTTCATTATTTCTCTTGTCTGATTGTGCTAGGTAGAACCTCCAGTATGATGTTCAATAACAGCGATGAAAGTGGGCATGTTTGTCTTGTCTTTCGTCTCATCTTGTTTCAGATCTTAGAGAAAAGACTTTCAGTTTTTCCCTATCCAGTATGATACTAGTTGTGGGTCTGTCATATATGGCTTTTATTGTGTTGAGCTATGTTCCTTCCATACCAAGTTTTTTGATGTTTTTTGTCATAAAGAGATGGCACATTTTAACAAATACTTTTCAGCATCAATTGAAAAGATTGTGTAATTTGGAGAGGTTGTTTTTCATGTTGTTGGTAAGATGTATCACATTGATTGATTTGCATATGTTGAACCACCCTTGCATCCCTTAGATAAATTACACTTGGACATGATGAACAATCTTTTAAATGTGTTGTTGAGTTAGGTTTTCTCTTCACAATTTTCAAGCATGAAATTGGTTATTAACTATAGTCACCATGTTGTACAATAGATCTCTTAAACTTATTCCTCCTGCTTAACTTAAAAATTATGTGCTCTTTGATCGGCATTTCTCCAGTCCTCCCCACCAATAAGCCTCTGGTAACCAGTATTTTACTTTAAAATTTTAATGTTAAGACTAAAAATGTTGGCAGGGCACAGTGGCTCACACCTGTAATCCCAGCACTTTGGGAGCCTGAGGTGGGTGGATCACATGAGATTGGGAGTTTGAGACCAGCCTGGCCAACATGGTGAAACCCCATCTCTACTAAAAATACAAAAATTACCTAGGCATGGTGGCAGGCACCTATATTCCCAGCTACTAGGAGGCTGAGTCAGGAGAACCACTTGAACCCAGGAGGTGGAGGTTGTACTGAGCTGAGACTGTGCCACTGCACTCCAGCCTGGGTGACAGAGTGAGACTCCATCTCAAAAAAATAAAAAATAAAATAAAATACCTAGGAATAAACTTACTCAGAGAAGTAAAACACTTCTATAATGAGAATTATGAAACACTGATGCAGGAAATTAAAGAACACACACAGACAGACACACACATACACACGGGCACACACACACACAATGGAAAGGCATTCCCTGTTGATGGATTAGAAGAATCCATCTTATTAAAATATCCATACTACCCAAAGCAATCCACATATTCAGTGAAATCCCTATCAAAATACTAATGACACTCTTCACAACAATAGAACAAAAATATTTCTTAAATTTGTATGAAACCACAAAAGACCCAGAATAGCCAAAGCCATTCTGAGCAAAAAGAACAAAACTGGAGAAATCACATAACTTGATTTGCAGTTATTCAGCAGAGCTATAGAAATCAGACAACATGGTACTGGCATAAAAACAGACACATAGACCAATGTAACAGAATAGACAACCAGAAATAAATCCATACATCTATAATGAACTCATTTTTGACAAAGGTGTTAAGAACATACATTGGGGAAAAGAAAGTCTCTTTGATAAAAGTGCAGGGAAAACTGGATATTCATATGCATAAAAATGAAACTAGGCTCCTGTTTCTCACCATAAACAAAAATCAAATCAAAATGTATTGAAGACTTTAAGATCTCAAGCCATGAAACTACTGGAAGAAAACATTGGGAAGACTCTCCAGGGCATTTGTCTAGGGAAATATTTCTTGAGTAATACCAGGAAGCAAAGGCAACTGAAGCAAAAATAGAAAAGTAGCATCACATCAAGTTAAAAACCTTTTGCAGGCCAGGCACAGTGACTCACTCCTATAATCCCAGCACTTTGGGAGGCAGAGGTGGGCAGATCACCTGAGGTCAGAAGTTCACAACCAGCCTGACCAACATGGAGAAACCTCGTCTCTACTAAAAATACTAAATTAGCTGAGTGTGGTGGCGCATGCCTGTAATCCCAGCTACTCGAGAGGCTGAGACAGGAGAATCACTTGAATCCAGGAGGCAAAGGTTGCGGTGAGCCAACATTGCACCATTGCACTCCAGCCTGGACAACAAGAGCAAAACTCTGTCTCAAAAAATAAATAAAAATAAAAAATAAATAAAAATAAAAAGCTTTTGCACAGCAAAGGAGCCAATAAAGAGAAGAGGCAACCCACAAAATAGGAGAAAATATTTGCAAACTATCCATCTGACAAGTGATTAATAACCAGAATATATAAGAAGCTCAAACAACACAGTAGAAAAAAGTCTGGCAAGAGATCTGAGTAAAAATTTCTCAAAAGAAGACATAGTAATGGCAAATGGGTTTATGAATACGTGTTCATTATTATTGATTATCAGAGAAATTAAAACCAAAATTACAATGAAATGTAACCTCACCCCAGTTAAAGTGGTTTTTGTTCACAAGCCAGGCAATAGTAAATGCTGGCAAAAATGTGGAGAAAAGGGATTTCTAATACACTGTTAGTGGGAATGTAAATTACTAGAACAACTGTAAAGAACAGTATGGATGTTTCTCTGAACACTAAAAATCCAGATTGCTGGATTGTGTGATCCAGCAATCTCACTGCCAAGTATATACCTGAAAGAAAGGAAATCAGCATGTCGAAGACATACTGTCATCCCCATGTTTATTAAAGCACTCTTCACAATACCCAAGATTTAGAAGAAACCTAAATGTCCATCAACAGACAAAACAGGCTGGGCGTGGTGGCTCATGCCTGTAATCCCAGCATTTTGGGAGGCCGAGGCAGGCGGATCACGAGGTCGGGAGTTCAAGACCAGCCTGGCCAACATGGTGAAATCCTGTCTCTACTAAAAATACAAAAAAAATTAGCTGGGTGTGGTGGTGGGTGCCTGTAATCCCAGCTACTCAGAAGGCTGAGGGAGGAGAATCGCTTGAACCTGGGAAGCAGAGATCACGCCACTGCACTCCAGCCTGGACAACAGTGTAAGACTCTGTCTCAAATTAAAAAAAAAAAATATATATATATATATATATGCACACATACACACACACACACACACACACATATATATAATATATATACACACACACACAACTGCATAGTATTCAGCCATAAAAAAGAATGAGATTCTGCCATTTGCAAAAATATGTATAAAACTAGAGGACATTATGTTATGGAAATCAGCCAGCCAGATTTTTCATGTTCTCACACATTTGCGAGAGCTAAAAATTAAAAGAATTGAACTCATGGAGATGGGAAAATCCTTACCAGAGGCTAGGGAGGGTAGTGGGAGGGGGATGATAACAATAAAGAAATGATAAATACTTGAGATGATGGAAACCCAATTTACTCTGATATAATTATTTATACATTGTATGCGTGTATCACAATATCTCATGTATCTCATAAATATATATACCTATTATTTACTCATAAAGTAAAAATAAATACATGCAGCTAGAGGTCTGTGAAAGTCAGTTATATCAATTGGGGCATTCTTGTCACACCCATCACTCAGGACACATACTATTCTTTCTTTTTATTTATTTATTTATTTATTTACTTATTTATTTTTTGAGACAGAGTTTTGCTCTTGTTGCCCAGGCTGGAGTGCAATGGCACAGTCTCAGCTCACTGCAACCTCCGCCTCCCGGGTTCAAGCAATTCTTCTGCCTCAGCCTCCCAAGTAGCTGGGATTATAGGTACATGCCACCACACCTGGCTGATTTTGTATTTTTAGTAGAGATGGGGTTTCTCCATGTTGGTCAGGCTGGTCTCGAACACCCGACCTCAGGTGATTTGCCCACCTCAGCCTCCCAAGTGCTGGGATTACAGGCATAAGCCACGCACCCGGCCTATTATTTCTGCCTGCTGTAAGCACAGTCCAGTTTTATGTAACAGCTGCTGAGACAACCTGCTGCTAAACTAATATGAATTCTACCCACCACAATCAGTCACCAATCTCAGCTCCCCCAAACTTTACTAGTGCCAGTGAACTTTCTTGAAGAAAATAATGTAACATTTTTCTCTCTCTCACTCTCTCTTTTAAATAAAATCTCTAACTTTCTGTTTCTTCCTCAAACTACCAAAGTTCACCTGGTCTGTGTCTATGCCCCAAATAGCAATTCTTTCTTCCCAAATAGAGTGTTTTAATTTCAGAGAAGTTGAAATATTATATTCTCTCCATATCTCTATATTCTATTTGACCTTGACATGCTTTGTGTCAGAAACAGGATTCCAGAGCTGACTCATTTTTGAGAAAATTGCAGGCCCATACAACTATAATGTGAGGAACTGACACTGGGGCCCTTTGAGCTGCCCTACTTCTGCAGGTTGCCTCTTTCCCCTTGTAATTTTTTCTATTCTAGCTTGATGCCCCAGAATTCTGAAACTATTCTCAGTATTCTTATAAAATTAGGATTATTTACATAAGTTCAATTAAAATATTCTCTATACCAAAATACAATTGAAAACATTTGGTTATATTTCCAAGACTGATTAAAATGTCACTTTTTTTGAGACAGAGTCTCATTCTGTCACCCAGGCTGCAATACAGTGGTGTAATCTCATTTCATTTTCATCTCCACCTCCTGAGTTCATGCGATCCTCCCACCTCAGCCTCCCGAGTGGCTGGAATTATAGGCATCCGCCACCATGCCCAGCTAATTTTTGTATTTTTAGTAAAGACGGGATTTACCATGTTGACCAGTCTGGTCTCAAACTCCTGACACTCATGTAACTTGTACATCTCAACCTCCCAAAGTGCTGAGATTATACAAGTGTGAGTCACCACCCATGATCTAAAATGTCATATCTAAATGATGTTTGAACTGAAGTCTCAACTTTGGTCAAATTCTGTTTTATTTGGACCTGGATAGAGAGGGGTCTTGCCCCTCAGGTGGGAGATCTCGTTTGTGAGGACTCTTCTATTCCTGGTTGACTTCAGTCTTAAGGTCCAGGTGAAAGAACTGTTCCCTTTGGATTGAGTTTTTGTTAAAAAAAAAAAAAATTCCTTCTTTTTTTTTTTTTTTTTTTTTTAGATGTTGTCTCACTCTGTCACCAGGCTGGAGTGCAGTGATGCAATCTCGGCTCACTGCAACCTCTGCCTCCCAGTTTCAAGTGATTCTCTTGCCTCAGCCTCCCGAGTAGCTGGGACTACAAGTGTGAGCCACCGTGCCCAGCTAATTTTTGTATTTTTTTTTTTTGGTGGAGACAGGGTTTCACCAAGTTCGCCAGGATGGTCTCGATCTCCTGACCTCGTGGTCCCCTGCCTTGGCCTCCTCCCAAAGTGCTGGGATTACAGGCATGAGCCACAGTGCCCAGCCAATTTCTTTTTCTTTTTAGTTGGAGAGGACAGCTTATTGTCTTTCCTGGTAAGTACATAGTTTGTTTTCCATCTGTGCTTGCATTTAGTTGGCTTTTGTGTATATGGTATTAAGCCAGAGCAACCCCAAAATGGGTTCTCAAAGTTGAAAGGCAAAATATTTTCTGGGATTCCAACTGGAAACATATTCAAACACTAGAGAGGATATCAAACAGTCTATCATCCTTACAACTACACTAAAAGATGACACGTATAAAATTACACACTCCAAATAAGCAATGTGTATCAGCTAAACAACAACAGACAGCAAAAAGAAAGTGTTCAGAAACAGTAATAAAAACTTCCCCAACCTGTAATAGCACTGGATTTGGCTGGGCATGGCGGCTCATGCCTGTAATCCCTGCACTTTGGGAGGCTGAGGCAGGTGGATCACGAGGTCAGGAGACTGAGACCATCCTGGCTAACACAGTGAAACCCCGTCTTTACTAAAAATACAAAAAATTAGCTGGCCTGTTGGGAGGCGCTTGTAGTCCCAGCTACCCAGAAGCCTGAGGCAGAAGAATGGCATGAACCCGGGAGGCGGAGCTTGCAGTGAGCCGAGATTGCGCCACTGCACTCCAGCCTGGGCAACAGAGTGAGACTCTGTCTCAAAAAAAAAAAAAAGAAAAGAAAAGAAAAGAAAAAAAGAAATAGCCCTGGACCAGGGAAATGTACAGCCAAATTCTACCAGGCATATAAAGCAGAGCTGGCAACAATTCTACCGAAACTATTCCATAAAACTGAAGAGGAGGGACTCCTCCCTAACTTATTCTGTGAAGTCAGCATCACTCTAATACCAAGGCCTGGCAGAGACGCAACAGCAGCAAACACAACAAGAAAAACCTCAGACCAATATCCTTAGTGAACATAAATGCAAAAGTTCTCAGTGAAACATTGGCAAACCAAATTCAGCAGCAAACCAAAAAGCTAATCTACCACAGTCAAGTAGGCTTTATTCCTGAGAAGCAAGGTTGATTCAGCATATGCAAATAAACAAATGTGATTCTTGCCATAAACAAGAAAAATCACATGATCATCTCAATAGATACTGAGAAGGCTTTTGATAACATTCAACATCCCTTCATAATAAAAATCATCAACAAACTAGGCATTGAAGGATCATATCTCAAAATAATGAGCAATACATAACAGACCCATAGCCAAAATTGTAATGAATGAGCAAAAGCTGGAAGGATTCCCCTTGAGGATCAGAAAAAGACAAGGATGCCCACTCTCACCATTCATTTGTTACATAGTACTAGAAGTCCTTGACAGAGTAGTTATGCAAGAGAAAGAAATGAAAGTCATCCAAATAAGAAGAGAGGGAATCAAACTATCTCTGTATGCTGACGATATGATTTTATGCCTAGAGGCCACATAGTCTCTGCCCAAAGGCTCCTAGATCTGATAAACAACTTCAGCAAACTTTCAGGATAAAAATCAGTGTACAAAAAGCAGCAGCATTTCTATACAGCAGTAACGTCAAAGCTGACAGACAAATCAAGAATGCACTTCCATTCACAATAGCCACAGAAAGAATAAAATACCTAAGAATACAGCTAACCAGGGAGATGAAAGGTCTTTACATGAGAATTACAAAACACTGCTCAGAGGAATCAGAGCAGACACAAACAAATGGAAAAATGTTCCAAGGTTATAGATAGGAAGAATTAATATCATTAAAATGACCATACCACCCAAAACAATTTACAGATTCAATGCTATACCTATTAAACTACCAACAACAATTTTCACAGAATTAGAAAACAAATTATAAAATTTAATTCTAAAATTCATTTGGAATCAAAAAACAGACTGAATAGTCAAAACGATTTTAAGCGGAAAGAACAAAACTGGAGACATCATACAACTCAATGTCAAACTATACTATGAAACTACAGTAACTAAAACAGCATGATACTCTGGAAAAAAACCAGACATATAGACTAATGGAACAGGTTAGCAAACCCAGAAATAAAGTCATACGTCTACAATCATCTGATCTTCAACAAAGCTGACAAAAATAGACAACACAGAAAGATTTCCTATTCAATAAATGTTGCTGGAAAAACTGGCTAGCCAAATGCAGAAGGTTAAACCTGGATCTCAGCCAGACGCAGTGGTTCAGGCCTGTAATCCCAGCACTTTGAGAGGTTGAGGCAGGTGGATCACGAGTTCAGGAGATCGAGACCATCATGGCTAACATGGTGAAACTCCATCTCTACTAAACATACAAAAAATTAGCCAGGTGTGGTGGTGGGCATCTGTAGTCCCAGCTACTCAGGATGCTGAGGTAGGAGAATAGCGTGAACCCAGGAGGCGGAACTTGCAGTGAGCCGAGATTGCACCACTGCACTCCAGCCAGGGCGACAGAATGACACTGTGTCTCAAACAAACAAACAAAACTAGATCTCTTTTTATTAGCCATATGCAAAAGTTACCCTCAGATGGATTAAATGCTTAAATGTAAAACCTAAAACTATAAAGACCAGAGAAGAAAATCTAGGAAGTACCATTCTGGATATTGAACCAGGCACAGACTTCATGACAAGGACTTGAAAAACAATTGCAGCAAAACCAAAACTTGACAAGTAGGACCTAATTAAACTAAAGAGTTTCTGCCCAACAAAATAACCTATAGTAGAGTAAACAGAGAACCTACAGAATAGAAGTTAATATTTGCAAACTACGCATCTCTCAAAGGGGTAATATCCAGAATCTATAAGAAACCCAAACAAATCAACAAGCATACAACAACTTCATTAAAACCTGGGCACGCTTCATTAAAAACTGGGCAAAGGGGTGGGCGCGGTGGCTCATGCCTGTAATCCCAGCACTTTGGGAGGCTGAGATGGGCGGATCACTTGAGGTCGAGAGTTCAAGACCAGCCTGACCAACATGGAGAAATCCCATCTCTACTAAAAGTCTCTACTAAATATACAAAATTAGCCAGGTGTGGTGGAGCATGCCTGTAATCTCAGCTACTTGGGAGGCTGAGGCAGGAGAATCACTTGAACCCAGGAGGCAGCAGTTGCAGTGAGCTGAGATAGCGCCATTGCACTCCAGCCTAGGCAATAAGAGTGAAACTGTGACTAAAAACAAACAAACAAACAAACAAAAACTGGGCAAAGGACATGAACCAACACTTCTCAAAAGAAGACATATACATGGCCAACAAGACATATACAAAAAAATGCTCATTATCACTAATCATTAGGGAACTGCAAGTCAAAACCACAATAAAATATCATCTCATACCACCCAGAACAGCTATGATGAAAATGTCAGTAAATAACAGATGCTGGTGAGGTTGCAGAGAAAAGGGAATGTTTACACACTTGATAATGGGAATGTAAATTAGTTAAGCCACTGTGTAAAGTAGACTGGAGGTTTCTCAAAGAACTTGAACTATTATTTGACCAAGCAATCCCATTACTGGGGATATACACAAAGGGACATAAATTGTTCTGTTATAAAGACACATGTACATATATGTTCATCACAGCACCATTCACAATAGCAAAGACATGGAATCATCTAGATGCCCATTGATGGTGGACTGCATAAAGAGAATGTGGTACATATATACCATGGAATACTATGCAGCTGTAAAAAAAGAAAAAAGAAAAAAGAAAAGTAAAATGATGGCCTTTGTAGCATCAGGGATGGAGCTGGAGGCCATCATCCTTAGCAAACTAACACAGGAACAGTAAACCAAATACCCACATGTTCTTCACTTATAAATGGTAGCTATGAATTAAGAACTCCAGGGCCTACTTGAGGAGGATTGAAAAACTACATATCAGATATCACACTGATTACCTGAGTAACAAAATTATCTGTACACAAAATACCCATGACATGCAACTTACCTATGTAACCAGCTTGCCCACGTACCCCTTGAACCTAAAATAAAAGTTGAAAAGAAAACAACAACAACAACGTTATTTATTTGTTTATTTATTTATTTATTTCCTTGCTTATTTATATATTTATTTTTTGAATCAAATTGTCACTCTCTTGCCCAGGCTGGAATGCGGTGGCATGATCTTGGCTCACTGAAACCTCCATCTCCAGGGTTCAAGTGGTCCTCCCACCTCACCCTCCCAAGTAACTGGGACTACAGGTGCACACACCACACCTGGCTAATTTTTGTGTTTTTCGCAGATAATGTGTTTTTGTATTTTTTGTGGATAATGTGGATAGCCATGATACCATGGCTAACTCTGGTAAATTTGTTTTTTGATTATCCTTCTGGTTAAAAAATGACTACTTTTTTTTTAAGTGACCTACGAGTTTGTTTCAGTCAAGTGTTCTGTGCCTTTTAACATCTTTGGCAAACTTGCCCAAAATCAAATGCTAAATGTAAATCCCTTTAACCTAGAATTAATGTTTGAATTTTCCAGTTGGGCCCCTGAAAAGACTCAAAAGACATATCTCTCACCTTTTGGAGATATTAGATGATTAGGCCTATTTGATAAATTACATAAGAAATGGCTATTGTTTGAATATTTGACCCTCCAAACCCCCTGTTGAAATATTATCCCCAACGCTGGAGGTGCAGCCTAATGGATCATCTTTGGGTCATGGAGGTGGGTCCCTAGTGTACAGATTAATGCCCTCTCTGGGAGAGGACAGTGAGTCAGTTTTCACTCTATCATTTCTCTCAGGAGTTGATGGTTAAAAAGAGGCTGGCCCCTCCCTCTCTTTCCCCTTGCCCCTGTCATTTCTCTAGTTCCCTCTCTGGCCATATAATCTCTTCAGAGGCTGCCTCCCCTTTCCTTTCCATGAGTGGAAGCAGCCTGAAGCTGTCACCAGAAGCTGATGTTAATTCCAGGCTTCATATATAGCCCATAGAACTGTGAGCTACATGAACCTCTTTGTAAGTTACACAGAATCAGATATGCCTTTACAGCAACACAACTGCACTGAGACAGAAATATGTAATACTAGATCTTTTTTTTTTTTTAGATGTATTCTCAATGTGTCTCTCAGGCTGGAGTAGAGTGGTAAGATATCGGCTCACTGCAACCTTCTCCCCCTGGGTTCAGGCGATTCTTCTGCCTCAGCTTCCTAAATTAGCTGGGATTACAGGCACCCACAATCACACCCAGCTACTATTTGTATTTTTAGTAGAGATGAGGTTTTACCATGTTGGCCAGGTGGGTCTTGAACTGCTGACCCTCAAGTGATCCACCTGTCTTGACCTTCCAAAGTACTGGGATTACAGGCATGAGCCTGTGCACCTGACCAATACTAGATCTTCCTTTAATTGCACTTACGGGTTAATATAAATATTTCAAAATTAGGCTGGGCACGGTGGCTCAAGCCTGTAATCCCAGCACTTTGGGAAGCCAAGACGGGTGGATCACAAGGTCAGGAGATCAAGACCATCCTAGCTAACATGGTGAACCCCATCTCTACTAAAAATACAAAAAATTAGCTGGGCGTGGTGGCAGGTGCCTGTAGTCCCAGCTACTCAGGAGGCTGAGGCAGGAGAATGGTGTGAACCTGGGATGCGGAGCTTGCAGTGAGCCAAGACCGTGACACTGTATTCCAGCCTGGGTGACAGAGTGAGACTCCATCTCAAAAAAAAAAATTCAAAATTATATAAATTCATAGATCTCTAATATCAGTCATTATTCTTGTGTTTATCTTAAAATGCTATATGTAAATGAAATATCCAAATATCCTTGTTAACTATAAACTTTCATTAGATTTTTAACCATGGCTACTCTAAGCCAACATGCAAATTCAGGAAATACAGAGAACACCATTAAGATATACTACAAGAAGATCAACCCCAAGACACACAATCATCAGATTCTATAAGGTCCATATGCAGGAAAAAATGTTAAGGGCAGCAGAGAGAAAAGTCAGATCACCTCCAAAGGGAAGCTTATCAGACTAACAGTGGAATACTCAGCAGAAACCCTACAAGCCAGAAGAGAGTAGGGGTCAATACTCAACATTCTTAAAGAAAAAAATTTTCAACCCAGAATTTCATATCTGGCCAAACTAAGCCTCATAATCAAAGGAGAAATAAAATCCTTTTCAGACATATGAATGCTGGAAGAATTTATCACCACCAGGCCTGCCTTACAAGAGTTCCTAAAGGAAGCACTAAATATGGAAAGGAAACACTGGTACCAGCCACTGCAAAACACATGAAATTATAAAGACCAATGACAGAGTGAAGAAATAGCATCAACTAGTGTGCAAAATAACCAGCTAGCATCATGATGACAGGATCAAATTTACAAATAACAATATTAGCCTTAAATGTAAAGGGCTAAATAACCCAATTAAAAGACACAGCCTGGGAAACTGGATAGAGTCAAGACCTGTTGGTGTACTGTATTCAAGAGTACACACTTTACTCAAAATAAAAGGATAAAGGAAAATGTATCAAGCAAATGGAAAGCAGAAAAAAACTAGGGGTTGCGATTGTAGTCTCTGATAAAACAGACTTTAAACCAACAAATATCAAAAAGACAAGTGTGGTCCATTCCAAGATGGCTGAATAGGAACAGCTCTGGTCTGCAGCTCCCAGCATGATCAATGCAGAAGAGAGTGATTTCTGCATTTCCAACTGAGGTAACTGGTTCATCTCATTGGAACTGGTTGGACAGTGGGTGCAGCCCATAGAGGGCGAGCTGAAGCAGGGTGGGGCATCGCATTCCCTTTCCTAGCCAAGGGAAGCCATGACAGATTGTACCTGGAAAATTGGGACACACCTGCCCAAATACTGTGCTTTTCCAACAGTCTTAGCAAACGGCATACCAGCAGATTATATCCCATGCCTGGCTCAGCAGGTCCCATGCCCATGGAGCCTTGCTCATTGCTAATGCAGCAGGCTGAGTTCTACCTGCAAGGCAGCAGCCTGGCAGCAGGAAGGGTGTCCACCATTGCTGAGGCTTGAGTAGGTAAACAAAGAGTCTGGGGAAGCTTGAACTGGGCAGAGCCCACCTCAGCTCTGCAAGGCCTGCTGCCTCTGTAGACCCCACCTCAGGGCAGGGCGTAGCTGAGCAAAAGGCAGCAGAAAATTCTGCAGTCTTAAACGTCCCTGTCTGAAAGCTCTGAAGAGAGCAGTGGTTCTCCCAGCATAGTGTTTGAGCTCTGAGAATGGACAGACTGCCTCCTCAAGTGGGTGCCTGAACCCCATGTAGCCCAACTGGGAGAAACCTCCCCTTAGGGGCTGACTGACACCTCATACAGGCAGATCACCCTCTGGGATGAAGCTTCCAGAGGAAGGATCAGGCAGCAATATTTGCTGTCCTGCAATATTTGCTGTTCTGCAGTCTCTGCTGGTGATACCCAGGGAAACAGGGTCTGGAGTGAACCTCCAGGAAACTCCAACAGACCTGCAGCTGAGGGACCTGACTGTTAGAAGGAAAACTAACAAACAGAAAGGAATAGCATCAACATCAACAAAAAGGACATCCACACTAAAACCCCATCTCTAGGTCACCAACATCAAAGACCAAAGGTAGATAAAACCACAAAGACAGGGAGAAACCAGAGCAGAAAAGCTGAAAATTCTAAAAACCAGGGTACCTCTTCTCCTCCAAAGGATTGCAGCTCCTTGCCAGCAATGGAACAAAGCTGCACAGAGAATGACTTTGATGAGTTGACAGAAGTAGGCTTCAGAAGGTTAGTAATAACAAACTTCTCTGAGCTAAAGGAGGATATTCAAACCCATCGCAAGGAAGTTAAAAACCTTGAAAAAAGATTAGACAAATGGCTAACTAGAACAAACAGTGTAGAGAATAGCTTAAATGACCTGAAGGAGCTAAAAACCATGGCACAAAAAATATGTGACACATGCACAAGCTTCAGTAGCTGATTCGATCAAGTGGAAGGAAGGGTATCAGTGATTGAAGATCAAATTAATGAAATAAAGTGAGAAAAGAAGTTTAGAGAAAAAAGAGGAAAAAGAAATGAACAAAAAGCCTCAAAGAAATATGGGACTATGTGAAAAGACCAAATTTACATCTGATTGGTGTACCTGAAAGTGACAGGGAGAATGAAACCAAGTTGGAAAACTCTTCAGGATATTATCCAGGAAAATTTCTCCAACCTAGCAAGGCAGGCCAACATTCAAATTCAAGAAATACGGAGAATACCCAATGATACTTCTCAAGAAGAGCAACCCAAGACACTTTAACTGTCAGATTCACCAAGGTTGAAAAGAAGAAGAAAATGTTAAGAGCAGCCAGAGAGAAAGGTCAGGTTACCCACAAAGGGAAGCTCACCAGACTAATGCGGATCTCTCTGCAGAAACTCAACAAGCCAGAATATTCAACATTCTTAAAGAAAAGAATTTTCAACCTAGAATTTCATATCCAGCCAAACTAAGCTTCATAAGTGAAGGAAAAATAAAATCCTTTACAAACAAGCAAATGCTGAGAGATTTTGTCACCACCAGGCCTGCCTTACAGGAGCTCGTGAAGGAAGCACTAAACATGGAAAGGAAAGACTGGTACGAGCCACTGCAAAAACATGACAAATTGTAAAGACCATGGATGCTAGGAAGAAACTACATCAAGTAATGGGCAAAATAACCAGCTAACATCATAATGTCAGGATCAAATTCACAAATAACAATGTTAACCTTAAATGTAAATGGACTAAATGCCGCAATTAAAAGACACAGACTGGCAAATTAAATAAAGATTCAAAACCCCTCAGTGTGCTATATTCAGGAGACCCATCTCATGTGCAGAGACACACACAGGCTCAAAATAAAGGCATGGAGGAAAATCTACCAAGCAAATGGAAAGCAAAAAAAAAAAAAAAAAATAGCAGTGTCTACAATCCTAGTCTCTGATAAAACAGACTTTAAACCAACAAAGATCAAAAGAGACAAAGAAGACCGTTACCTAATGGTAAAGGGATCAATTCAACAAGAAGTGCTAACTATCCTAAATATATATGCACCCAACAGGAGCACCCAGATTCATAAAGCAAGTCCTTAGAGACCTACAAAGAGACTTAGACTCCATACAATAACAATGGGAGACTTTAACACCTCACTGTCAATATCAGACAGATCAATGAGACAGAAGGTTAACAAGGATATCCAGGACTTGAACTTAGCTCTGCACCAAGGGGACCTAATAGACATCAACAGAACTCTCCATCCCAAATCAACAGAATATACATTCTTCTCAGCACCACATCGCTCTTATTCCAAAACTGACCACATAGATGGAAGTAAAGCACTCCTCAGCAAATGTAAAAGAACAGAAATCACAACAAACTGTCTCTCAGACCACAGTACAATCAAATTAGAACTCAGGATTAAAAACTCTCTCAAAACTGCACAACTACATGGAAACTGAACAACCTGCTCCTGAATGACTACTGGGTAAATAACGAAATGAAGTCAGAAATAAAGATGTTCACTGAAACCAATGAGAACAAAGACACAACATACCAGAATGTCTGGGACACATTTAAAGCAGTGCATAGAGGGAAATTTATAGCACTAACTGCCCACAAGAGAAAGCAGGAAAGATCTAAAATCAACACCCAAACATCACAATTAAAAGAACTAGAGAAGCAAGAGCAAACAAATTCAAAAGCTAGCAGAAGGCAAGAAATAACTGAGATCAGAGCAGAACTGAAGGAAATAGAGACATAAAAAACCCTTCAAAAAATCAATGAATCCAGGAGCTGGTTTTTTCAAAAGATCAACAAATTGATAGACTGCTAGCAAGACTAATAAAGAAGAAAAGAGAGAAGAATCAAATAGATGCAATAAAAAATGATAAAGGGGATACCACCACCGATCCCACAGAAATACATACTACCATCAGAGAATATTATAAATGTGTCCACGCAAATAAACTAGAAAATCTAGAAGAAATGGATAAATTTCTGGAAACATACACCCTTCCAAGACTAACCCAGGAAGAAGTTGAATCTCTGAATAGATGAATAACAGGCTCTGAAATTGAGGCAATAATCAATAGCCTACCAACCAAAAAAAGTCCAGGACTAGATGGATTCACAGACAAATTCTACCAGAGGTACAAAGAGGAGCTGGTACTATTCCTTCTGAAATTATTCCAAACAATAGAAAAAGAAGGAATCCTCCCTAACTCATCTTATGAGGCCAGCATCATCCTGGTACCAAAGCCTGGCAGAAACACAACAAAAAAAGGGAATTTCAGACCAATATCCCTGATGAACATTGACGCAAAAATCCTCAATAAAATACTGGCAAACCGAATCCAGTGGCACATCAAAAGTCTTATCCACCACAATCAAGTCGGCTTCATCCCTAGGATGCAAGGCTGGTTCAACACATGCAAATCAGTAAACGTAATCCATCACATAAACAGAACCAACAACAAAAACCACATGATTATCTCAATAGGTGCAGAAAAGGCCTTCAACAAAATTCAACAGCCTTTCATGCTAAAAACTCTCAATAAACTAGGCATTGATGGAACATATCTCAAAATAATAAGAGTTATTTATGACAAACCCACAGCCAATATCATACTGAATGGGCAAAAACTGGAAGCATTCCCTTTGAAAACTGGCATAAGACAGGAATGCCCTCTCTCACCACTCCTATTCAACATAGTGTTGGAAGTTCTGGCCAGAGCGATCAGGCAAGAGAAAGAAATAAAGGGTATTCAATTAGGAAAAGAGGAAGTCAAATTGTCCCTGTTTGCAGGTGACATGATTGTATATTTAGAAAACCCCATCATCTCAGCCCAAAGTCTCCTTAAGCTGATAAGCAACTTCAGCAAAGTCTCAGGATACAAAATCAAAGTGCAAAAATCACAAGCATTCCTATACAGAAATAACAGACAAACAGAGAGCCAAATCACGAGTGAACTCCCATTCAAAACTTCTACAAAGAGAATAACATACCTAGGAATCCAACTTACAAGGGATGTGAAGAAACTTTTCAAGGAGAACTACAAACCACTGCTCAATGAAATAAAGTAGGACACAAACAAATGGAAGAACATTCCATGCTCATGGATAGCAAGAATCAATATAATGAAAATGGCCATGCTGCCCAAGGTAATTTATAGATTCAATGCCATCCCCATGAAGCTACCAATGGCTTTCTTCACAGAATTGGAAAAAACTACTTTAAACTCCACATGGAACCAAAAAAGAGCCTGCATTGCCAAGACAATCCTAAGCAAGAAGAACAAAGCTGGAGGCATCATGCTGCCTGACTTCAAACTATACTACAAGGCTACAATAACCAAAACAGCATGGTACTGGTACCAAAACAGAGAGATAGACCAATGGAACAGAACAGAGGCCTCAGAAATAATACCACACATCTACAACCATCTGATCTTTGAGAAACCTGAGAAAAACAAGAAATGGGGAAAGGATTCCCTATTTAATAAATGGTGCTGGGAAACCTGGCTAGCCATATGTAGAAAGCTGAAACTGCCTCCCTTCCTTACACCTTATACAAAAATTAATTCAAGATGGATTAAAGACTTAAATGTTAGACCTAAAACCATAAAAACTGTAGAAGAAAACAAAGGCAATACCACTCAAGACATAGGCATGGGCAAAGAATTCATGAGTAAAACATGAAAAGCAATGGCAACAAAAGCCAAAATAGACAAACGGGATCTAATTAAACTAAAGATCTTCTCTACAGCAAAAGAAACTACCATCAGAGTGAACAGGCTAGCTACAGAATGGGAGAAAATTTTTGGAATCTACCCATCTGACAAAGGGCTAATATCCAGAATCTGAAAAGAACTTAAACAAATTTACAAGAAAAAATAAACAAACCCATCAAAAAGTGGCAAAGGACATGAACAGACACTTCTCAAAAGAAGACACCTATGCAGCCAACAGACACATGAAAAAATGCTCATCATCACTGGTCATCAGAGAAATGCAAATGAAAACCACAATGAGACACCATCTCATACCAGCTAGAATGGTGATCATTAAAAAGTCAGGAAATACCAGATGCTGGAGAGGATGTGGAGAAACAGGAACACTTTTACACTCTTAGTGGAAGTGTAAACTAGTTCAACCATTGTGGAAGACAGTGTGGCGATTCCTCAAGGATCTAGAACTAGAAATACCATTTGACCCAGTGATCCCATTGTTCGGTATATACCCAAAGGGTTGTGAATCATGCTACTATAAAGACATCTGCACACGTATGTTTATTGCGGCACTATTCACAATAGCAAAGACTTGGAACCAACCCAAATGCCCATCAATGATAGACTGGATTAAGAAAACGTGGCACACATACACCGTGGAATACTATGCAGCCATAAAAATGGATGAGTTCATGTCCTTTTCAGGGACATGGATGAAGCTGGAAACCATCATTCTGAACAAACTATCACACGGACAGAAAACCAAACACTGCATGTTCTCACTCATAGGTGGGAATTGAACAATGAGAATACTTGAACACAGGGCAGGGAACATCACACACTGGGCCCTGTCATAGGGTGGGGGCTGGGGGAGGGAAAGCATTAGGAGAAATACCTAATGTAAATGACAAGTTAATGGGTGCAGCAAACCAACATGGCACACGTATACCTACGTAATAAACCTGCACGTTGTGGACACATACCCTAGAACTTAAAGTATAATTTTTTTTAAAAAGTATGACCAACACAAATAGGGGGAAAAAAAGACAAAGAAGGGCATTACATAAAGGTAAAGGGATCAATTCAACAAGAAGAGCTAACTACCATAAGTGTATATGCAGCCATTACAGGAGCACCCAGATTTATAAAACAAGTTATTAGAGACCAACAAAGAGAGTTCAATTCCCACACAGCAATACCAGACTTTAACGCCCCATTGTCAATATTAGACAGATCAACGAGACAGAAAATTAACAAAGATATTCAGGACTTGAACTCAGCTCTGTACCAATTGGACCTAGCAGATATCTACAGAACGCTCCACCCCAAATCAACAGAATATACGTTCTTCTCAGTGCCATGTGGCACTTACTCTAAAATCGACCACACAATTGGAAGTAAAACACTCCTCAGCAAATGGAAAAGAACTGAGACCTTAACAATTGTTTCAGACCACAATGCAATCAAATTAGAACTCAAGATTAAGAAGCTCACTCAAAACTGCACAACTACATGGAAGTTGAACAACCTGCTTCTAAATAACTCCAGGGTAAATAATGAAAAAATTAAGGCAGAAATTAAGAAGCTCTTTGAAACCAATGAGAACAAAAAGACAACATACCAGAATCTCTGAGATGCAGCTAAAGCAGAGTTAAAAGGGAAATTTACAGCACTAAATGCCCACATCAGAAAGCTAGAAAGATCTCAAATGAACACCCTAACATCACAATTAGAAGAACTAGAGAAACAAGAGCAAACAAATCCATAAGCTAGCAGAAGATAAGAAATAACTAAGATCAGAGTGAAACTGAAGGAGACGGTGACACAAAAAACCCTTCAAAAAATCAATGAATTCAGGAACTGGTTTTTTGGGAAAAAAAAAAAATCACACACACACACCCAATAAGATAGACTGCTAGGTAGATTAATAAAAAAGAAAAGAGAGAAGAATCAAATAGACACAATAAAGAATAATATCAGGGATATCACCACTGACCCCACAGAAATATAAACTACCACCAGAGAATACAATAAGTGTCTCTCGGCAAAAAAAACCTAGAAAATCTAGAAGAAATGGATAAATGTTTGGACACATGCACCCTCCCAAGTCTAAACCATGAAGAAGTAAAATTTGTGGATAGACCAATAACAAGTTCTGAAATTGAGGCAGCAAGAAATAGCCTACCAAACAAAAAAAGCACAGGACCAGATAGATGGATTCACAGCTGAATTCTACGAGAGGTACAAACAGGAGATGGTACCATTCCTTCAGAAACTATTCCAAACAATTGAGAAGAATGAACTCCTCCCTAACTCATTTTATGAGGCCAGCATTACTCTGATACCAAAATCTGGCAGACACACACACACAAAACAAAACTTCTGGCCAATATCCCTGATGAACTTCAATGTGAAAATCCTCAATAAAATGCTAGCAAACAGAATCCACCAGCACATCAAACACTTATCCACCATGATCAAGTCGGTGTCATCCCTGGGATGCAAGCCTGTTTCAACATATGCAAGTCAATAAATATATTCCATCCCATAAACAACCATTGACAAAAACCACATGATTATCTCAATAGATGCAGAAAAAGCCTTCGTTAAAATTCAACATACCCTCATGTTAAAAACTGTCAATCAACTAGATATTGGTGGAACATAATATAATATAATTATATATAATTATATCGAAATAATAAGAGCTATGACAAACCCACAGCCAATATCATACTGAATGGACAAAAGCTGGAAGCATTCCCTTTAAAAACTAGGACAAGACAAGTATGTCATATGTCATCATTCCTGTTCAATATCGAATTGGTGGTTCTGGCCAGGGCACTCGGGCAAGTGAAAGAAATAAAGGTATTTGAACAGGAAGAGAGGAAGTGAAATTGTCCCTGTTTGCAGATGACATGATCCTATATTTAGAAAACCCCATCATCTCAGCCTAAGAACTCCTTAAGCTGATAAGCAACTTCAGCAAAGTCTCACGATACAAAGTCAATGTGCAAAAATTACAAGGATTTCTATACACCAACAATGGACAAGCAGAGAGTCAAATCAAGAATGAACTCCCAATCACAATTGCTACAAAGAAAATAAAATACCTAGGAACACAGCTAACAAAAGATGTGAAGGACCTCTTCAAGGAGAACTACAAACCAAAGCTCAAGGAGATAAGAGAGGACACAAACAAATGGATCGTGTTTGTTTCCATCCTCATGGATAGGAAGAATCAATATGGTGAAAATGGCCATATTGCCCAAAATAATTTACAGATTCAATGCTATTCCCATCACTGACATTCTTCACAGAATTAGAAACAACTATTTTAAAATTCATATGGAACCAAAAAAGAGCCCATATAGCCAAGATAATCCTAAGCAAAAAGAACAAAGCTGGAGGCATCATGCTACCTGACTTCAAGCAATACTACAAGGCTACAGTAACCAAAAGAGCATGGTATTGGTACCAAAACAGACATATAGACCAATGGAACAGAACAGAGACCTCAGAAATAGCACCACACATGTACAACCATGTGATCTTCAACAAACCTGATAAAAACAAGCAATGGGGAAACAATTCCCTATTTAATAAATGATACTGGGAAAAACTGGCCAGCCAAATGCAGGAAACTAAAACTGGAACCCTTCCTTACACCTTATACAAAAATTAACTCAAGATGGGGATTAAATACTTAAATGTCAAAGCCCAGACCATAGAAACTCCAGAAGAAAACTTAGGCAGTACCATTCAGGACATAGGCATGGGCAAAGATTTTAAGATGAAATCACCAAAAGCAATTGCAACAAAAGCAAAAATTGACAAATGGTATAAAATTAAACTAAGGAGCTTCTGCACAGCAAAAGAAACTATTATCAGATTGAACAGGCAACCTACAGAATGGGAGAAAATTTTTGTAATCTACTCATCTGACAAAGGTCTAATATCCAGAATTTACATGGAATTTAAACATATTTACAAGAAAAAGTCAAACAACCTCATCAAAAAGTGGGCAAAGGATGTGAACAGACACTTTTCAAAAAAGGCATTTATGCAGCCAACAAACATTAAGAAAAGCTCAACATTACTGATCATTAGGGAAATGCAAATCAAAACCACAAAGAGATAACATCTGACACTAGTCAGAATGGCAATTTTTTAAAAGTCAAGAAACAACAGATGCTGGTGAGGCTGTGAAGAAATAGGAATGCTTTTACATTGTTGGTGGGAATGTAAATTAGTTCAACAATTATGGAAGACAGTGGGGAGACTCTTCAAGGATCTAGAATCGGAAATACCATTTGACGCAGCAATCCCATTACTAGGTATATGCCCAAAGGAATATAAATTATTCTAATATAAATGTAGATGTACACATATGTTTTTCACAGCAGTATTCACAAGGGCAAAGAGACGGAACCAACCCAAATGCCCATAATGATAGACTTGATAAAGAAAATGTGGCACATATACACCATGGAATACTATGCAGCCACAAAAAGGAATGAGATTTTGTCCTTCACAGGGTCATGGATGAAGCTGGAAGCCATCATCGTCAGCAAATTAACACAGGAACAGAAAAACAAACACTGCAAGTTCTCACTCATAAATGGGAGCTGAATAAT